>NC_092207.1:58205229-58335758 GCF_043381705.1 Parasteatoda tepidariorum | reverse complement strand
ATCTATATATTAATAGGCTAGCAATATTTTGTCTCGCTAAAAACTCCCAAACTACGCAACAGAATTAAACAAATAAGGTGTCGTTTTAAAGGTATTGTTATGTAGATGTGCAATAAGGTCTTAAATTATGAAAATTTCCTTTAATTAATTAATAAAATTAATAATTTAGTTTCAACCAATGAGAATTCAGCAAATCATTTTTCGGGTGGTTCGCATAAGCATTGTTTCCGTAAGCATCGTTTGATTTAAAGCATTTCTGAATTAATAGATTGATAAACAAAAATAAGAGTGGATAAAAAAAAACGGAACTGAATTTCTTAAAAAAAGAATTCAATATCTTTAGTTCCTTTGATAAATTTTTAGTTTCATGATAAATTTTTTGTTTCGTTACAATAGAATGGCAATGGCATCGTGCGAATATTCAAACCAAAACAAACGTGCGAATATTCAAACCAAAACAAACTTTCTACAAACAATTATTTTGATTTGAGATTTAAAACGATATCTTAGTTATTTAGTTCTATTTTTATTTATTTAGTGCCTGCTGCCTAAATAAAATGCCTGCTATCAGGCGTCGAAATATCTCTGGCAGACGTCAGAGAAATGAATGGCGGAATTCTAAACGGGAAAGCATTTCTTATTGAGATATATTCTCTGCTACAGCTCCAAATTTCTCAGCTACATGAAGAAAAGATAATCAAATTGTGAAGGGGGCAGAGAAGTGTATAAATTTCATTAAGTAATTGATTTCAATATCTGGCATTTTTATTTTAAAATTTAAATTTGTTAAAATGTTTTTATAAGATTGCGAAGCAATATGCAATGGAACTGCGAAGCAGTTCTGGGGGTTGGCGAGCGTAGCGAGCAGGGGGCGGAGCCCCCTAGTATTCCGTTATAGCAGAAAAGGTTTTCTAATAGTCCCCTTTTAAATAATGTTAAAGTCTTTTATTTTTTCTGCTTTTGATATTTTTAATTTTGTGTCACAGTGATAATCTTTGATGATAATTCATCAGACTTTGATGACCATGATGATCATTCGTCAATTGTAAAGGCAATAATATGTAGAAACTCAGTTTTAGCATTTTTAGCTAGAAGTCTAATAATAAATGTTATACTGAAATATCAAAAAAATTATGTTTTTTTACAATCTCAGAAATATAACTCTCACTTTTGATGATTCAGCAATCTTTGAGCTATATTTCTTTAATTATGAGAATTTATTTCGTCACGTGGTGTAAGACAAAACGGAAACTTTTAAATATATGACGAAAATGCATCCTCAACTCGAAACCTCATAGTTGTGCATTGTGGAAGATTGTAACTAGAATAAAACTTGGAGAAGACTAGAAGATTGAAAATAAAGAAACAAAAGCAGCTGATTGTGTTGTATTGTGGCCAAGGCGTTTGCCTTGTACCAGGTACGAACCCTGGTCCGAATCCAGCATTTTGCAAGAGGAAATTTATCTCACTGTTCTATTTGTTTTTCTTGTGTTATTAAGGTGACAGTGACTCAGCTCAGTTGTATGTTGCTCACAATAAAATGGTTATTAGAAAAGTTATTTTGATGAAATATTCACTCGGAGCATACATCAAGAAACTGTTTCGTCACAAACGAAGAAAGTTTCGTAAAATATCAGTATCCATTTTTTGCAGTGCACTTACTTTGAAGTTTCTCTTTTTCTCTTTTCCTGTGACCCTTCCCAAATTAAAAAAAAATAGTATTTTGGAATTGCATCGCTTGTGCATTATTTATTACTTAATACTGTTACAATGAACAAATAAATCTGGATTTATTTCTGTTGGATGTAACAAATTTAACTCACCGCATAATGCTGTTCTCCAAGCTTCTCTATGGTGTTCCGCTGCCGCAAAGCATAAAGTAATTGTGAAAATAAAATATTGCATCATCAAGATGAGATGAGATCTAGATACAATTTTTTCCATTTATTATTAACCTTTAAATAAAACAATACAAAATGCTTTAAAAAAGTTCGATTATGCAAAATGCTTAGTTTAAATTCTCCTTAATTATTATTATTATTAATGCTATTATTTAATTATATTAACAGTTTTCGATTACATACAGAGAAAAATAATTTGGTGAAATTACCGTACTGAATGGTAATTACATTTCTGATTAAAAAACTAATAACTGGTAATGAAAACCAAGCTATACGGTATTTAAACTATTCATTTAGTACTTTTTTGTTATGATGACGGCTTTCCAGCAATTCTGGTTTTAAAAATTATAGTTGCTATAAAAATTATAAAATTATTAAAAAAATATTAATATTATTTAAAACTTATAGTTACTATAAAAAATATAAAATTATAAAAAAATTGTTAATATTATTTAAAAATTATAGTTATATAAGAAATATAGTTATTATAAACACACTTAGTAAAAACATGAAACTGAAAGTAAATTTAGCTGAATAAATGATTTGAATGCCATGTTCTAAGAGATATCATAATAAAACTGGTCATAATAAAACTGCCAAAATTTCTTACTTTTACCAAATTTTATCACATGTTATAAAGCCATAGTTTAATGTTAATTATATTAAAATCATTACCAAAGTGTTTCGATAAAATTTACTGAGCTACAATTCACTAGTTTTGACCACACATTTTTTCTCAGTGTAGAAATACTATTAAATTACTGTAATTGTTTCTTTTATCTCCTTCATTTAATGAGTGTCTCTGCGATTAAGATCATAATTAAATACTGGCTGTTACCATTTATGAAAAATATAACGTAGTTAAGTAATAGTTTTCAGTTAAGTATTATTGTCCTTTTATAACCGTCAACACGAACACGTTAAACGAAATGTTATATTATAAAAAAATATTTATATTACTAACTGCTTAAGAATGATATCGCAAAAAACAGCTCTTCTACTTAATGCTTTAAAAATAACAGTTGTTAAAACAACTATACTTTCAAATGTTTCAAAATTATTATGCTAAAAATAGATTTGCTAGATAATTGTTCAAACATTACGTTGCGTAAATCCCTTTTATTACTTTATGGTTCGAAATTATTGTTTTACTAAAAAGATAGACCAAGAGTTCAAATTTACATAACTAAAAACATTATTATTTTACTATATGGGAAAAAATAGCTACACTCTATGCTTCAAAATTAGACCATGGAGTTGTTCGAAATAACGTTACAAATTTTTTAAAAAATTAATTACTAAAGTTGACTTTATAACTTTCATAAATAATATCTCAATATCTCTTTTTTTAGATTTATGAATATTATATTTATGAAGTAAATATATATCAGTTCTCACAATGTAAAATAACTATGAAAGATATCATTTCATCCGAAGTAATTCGTACTTTCGAATAAAAAAAGTTAATTCCAATGGAAATTTTTTGAAACTTGAAATTTCTTATGAGATTGTAATAAGGTAATTTAAATTGATAAATACTTAGCACCACTATACAAAATTTTTATACCGCAGTTTTCACTGTCGCAGTTTGAAATTTAATTTGCTTATCTGTATAAATGATAATGATAACTACAATGTCCTTGAAGACTATAAGAAATATATTAATACAAACAAACACTAACAACCAAGAAAAATGACTTTTATAATTCATTTCTCATAAGTTACTTTTCTAAATCTAAAATGAAAGGAAACTTTAACTTTTACTTTGTTGCAAAGGAACTTACTTTGTCACAAAAACGATGCTCATGAAAATAGCAGTGTGGCATTCATTTTATAAGCACTCATTTTCAGAAATTAAAAAAATAATATTAATAAGTGTTATCTTCACCACAATGAAAATAAGATGATTGACAGCTTTCATCAAGCAACATTGTTACAGTTTGCTTCTGAACTGAATCGAAATCTTTCACAAGGTAAAGCAAGCTTTTATTCTATACCTATACAAAAATGTATGATGGATTATGACCATTTTTGCTTTGAATAAAAGTGTTTAAGAATTCATAATTTTGACAAGTAGAAAACAATCCCATTCATTAGTTGGTAAAACCGTTGTTTATTGTCCTGAATGGCACAAACAATCAGTGCGACAGATTTTCATATTTCTATTATTCTATTTAAATCTTTGTGGCGTTTGAAAAATTATTTTTATTTTGCAAAAAGTATTGCAATGTAATGGCAAAACCTACAATGGTAGGGTTAAAATTGTTCTTTTGTTTTCCTGTCTAGATCTATTCCTGAATTAACAATATTTTAGTTCTGCTTATTGGGTAGTTTTTATGGAGAAACAGAGGAAAGTATCTTGGGACGTTACATAGGACAGCAAAAACACAGAATGGGATGAATATCGTTTGAAATATTTTTGCCCACAGTAAGAGATTACAATACTACATTTATGCAGAAAATCACAAGTTAAATATATTATAAATAACTCTCTTTTTAATAGCTCTGATTATCACACAATCATGATTTTCAATTTTATTGCAAAAGCAATGATATTTTTTAAAAAGAAAATGTGAAGAAGCATTTGTGAATAAAAATGTTTTTATGTCCAGTTTAATCTTATTTATAATGATAAAGTTCAAATCATCATTTATTTTTGTAGACACAGATATTTATGACACGATGATGATACAGAGGATGTGAGGGATTTTTCAAATCCTTGTGGTAAGTTTATTTAATGTTTCATTGATTGCGCATACTCTGACCCACCAACTTATTGTTTCTTACTTTGTAAATGGGGACATACATTACATTCGTTGCGACGTATATTCATTGCAAATATCATACATTGTACACACATGCATGAGACATATATTCATTGATCATACATGAGTGGGCCAACATACATTGTACATGCATGCATGGGACGCTCATGCATTGAGTATATATGCATGGGACGAACATATAATGTACATACATGAGGGACATTCATGTATTGCTCTCATACACGCATATGACATACATATATCATACATACGTGCATTGAGCGTACATGCAGTGTATATGCATTCATGAGAAAAACATGCATTGTACAAAAATGCATGGGATACAGACATGCATTGTATATACATGCATACATTGTACATACACATCGTATATACATGCATACATTGTTGGATACATACATTGTACATTCATGCATGGGACATGCATAGGACAGTTATACAATGTATTGCACAAAATAAGAAACGGACCACCCTGAATAACTTTTTATTTGATCTGTATTTTACATTACAGGACTCAATCTTGAAGGCTGACTTCAGTGGTGACTTCAAACATGCTAATAAATTAGTGTAGACGATATTTTAAGTTGCGAAATCATACACAAAAACATACTTTCCCTGAATAAACATACGATTTGTCTGATGGATAGTACTCTCATACATTGTCCATATGTGCATGGGACAAACATATATTGCACACACTTACATTATACACACATACATTGAACAAACATGCATTGTGCATACATATATTGCACATACATGTTGTACGTATGTACGTTGGAAACCGATTACATGTAATCTTAAGTATGTGATAATCAAATATTTTGATTGCTTGTAAATGTAATTCTATGTAATCATCATTACTTGTAATCATGATTAAATGTAGTCATATATTTTTATTACATGATTACTTGGAATCGTTCTGCAATCGTGATTGCGAGGAAAAATGACCATATGTAATCAGAGATCATGATTACTTGTAATCGCAGTTACCTGTAATCGTGATTACAGGTAATTGACTGCAAAATAGCGATTATCTGTAATCAATTATAGTTGTAATAGATTACTGCTATCGACGTCCATCTCTGCAATCAGCCTATCTAAGTAGAGAGATGGCACTTTATTTTTTGATGCTGAAAGAGATTTCTCATCTCGCTCAATTTTCTGCAGTTATAAATTTACTTTAAGGTGGAAATACCTTGAAATTAAATAAGAAAAAATTGTAAAAATTCATTTTTGACAATTATAAAACATTAATAAAATTTAAAAAAAATGTTATTATAATATATGCTATTAATAGCATTATTTCAATCTGATTTTTAAATTGCAATCATTCGTATATAAACGAAAATCATTGGGTTTCAATTCTACGATTAATTAGTTACAACAATGTATTATTATAAAATACTTTTTTTTCAGTAAAAAATCTTTTTGTCTCTGTGATTTTGTTTAACAGTTAAATTACACAAGAAGTTAAATAAGCTCTAAATTCCCTCTTACTTTCGTCATAGTTGATTACTATATAAACAATATTTGCAAGTTTTCTTTTTTAGCAAGTTTTGATATTAGTAACTTAGAATTTGGAATACAGAGTTTTTTTTCTTTTGAACTTTTGCAGCGATGTAAATGCAAATTGTATGTTTTATTCAAGAGATGCGTAACTGAATTAAGTAAATATTTAAAAATAAAAGCCTTCTACGCTAATAATTTTTCATAAGCTAATTTGAGTTAAATTTTTCATCATTTAATTTAATAGTTATATCCAAAATTTTATTTAAAAATGTTCATTCCACAATTCCCGGTAAAAACGTTATGTTTGTTATGGAAGTTTTAATAACTTAGAAACCAAACATATTTCGAATTTTTATTACTCCCAAGAATTAATTTTTTAACCATTAACGTACATTTCATTCATTTGTTGGGATAGTCATTTTATTTACATTATTTCTTATCAGGCAGAAAGAGAAATTACTTTGAATAACTTTGATTCAAAATTAGAACTTAATAATGGTATATTTTTTATCATAGCAGAGATGAAATATATGTTAATAAATTAATAGTTTTTTATTGTTTCTCTAATTTATAGAAACTGCAATACGAAAAATCTAACTCGAAGAAAAATAATTTTTTGGTATGTTTAATAATATTCTTTTTGTGTTTGAGGCCCACAACCAGTTTTATGTATCTCTATTCAATACATATTTTATATAAAGTGATAATTAAATATGAAAATAACCACCGTACGTTTTCGAATTACTGTTCTGAATCCACTCCGCTGCTGTGGATTTTATAAAGTACTACCTGAATACCGATTCATCGTACTGTGAGAAAAGAAAAAAATAATCTTTTAATCAGTGTAGAACATATATGGCAACGTTACTTTTAAAAAGTAACGAATAAAAGTACAAGTATGTTTAAAAAAAGTAGCGAGTAAAAAGTAAAAAGTTCTTATTTTAAAAAGTAACGAGTAAAAAGTACAAGTAAAAGTACAAGTACTAAACAAAAAAAGTAACGATTTAAAAGTACATTTCTAGGAAATCGAAAATTCAAAGTAACCTAAAATTTTATTGAATAATATTCTTATGTTCTTTAATGTTTTTGCAAAATTGTTGTTATTTATTTAATTATTTTTAATTTTGAAAGTTATGGACATTAATTTATTTTTAAATTCGGAAGAATATTATAATATAATTTTATAATATAATCGTATAATATAATTTTAAAATCAAATATAATTTTAATATAAAACTTTTTATGGATTTGCACGAAAAAGAAATTTTATCTATTGATTTTATTTTTTAGTTTATTATTTTTATTTGTTTGAATTGCCATTGATTTAAAATTGTTTTACTCTTTAGAAACGCGTTTTAAAAGCACAAACGTAAACAAAGCAAACAAGGGGTTTCAGATAGCTTTGTGATCTGTGAGCTAGTAAAAAAAAATTGAATGTGCAGTATAAGTTGAAATAGACGGATTTAAACACGAAGTTAGCTGTGAATGCATATATATTGCACATTAATTTTATGAGTAAAAAAAACATAAGTATTTTTCTTTAATTTAATTTTTTTAAAGCTTACCGAGTTTTAGAAAAAAGTAACGATTTCATTCGATATTTCCGTTTTAAATACTTGTACTTTTTCCCTAAAAAAGTAACGAAAGTACAAGTAAAAGTACTAAATTTAAAAAGTAACGAAGTACAAGTGAAAGTACGTACTTTTTACTTGTACCGGCGGTACAAGTAACGAAAGTAAAAGTACTGCCATATATGGTGTTGAAGAACACTACCAAACCATGCACAAAACTGAAAGACCTATGGCAACACAATTAATAAATCTAAAATAATTCCAATTTTTCTTATTTATTATTATATACTAATCCTTCCCTGTGTTACGCTATTAGATTAAGCAAAAGAAGTTTTTAGTAGGTCACTCCAATAAAATAAAAATGAACTGTTTTCGGTATCATTTAGCATGAACTGTAAGGGTGGTCAAAATTTACCACATTCTATTTTTTTCGCTACCTGTACCATTCAAGAAGACGTAAAAAACCCTCTTTCCATTCCACTGTATTTGATTGGTACTGATTTGATAAGTATGACACGTACTATTGTAATATATATTGTACTATTAGTATATTTGGTACCTATTAAAACTGTGTAATTTACCAGTAGTTCTTATTCCCAAAATAAATTAATAATTATAGGCGTCAATAATCGTATGGTAATTTTTTATGGTTCTTAATAACGAATTCGTATAATTTCTTCTCCAGTTTTGCTTTTCAGTACATTAATTGTTTTTTTAGTCTTAATTAGTACCTATTACTAAAACTAATTGAGCATCATTGGAGTAAAAAATGTCATGGTGATTTTTTACTTCTCTCTAAAACTATTTCTTTAAAAAATAGTTGGGTGATTTTTCGAAAAATAGTTTAGTGATTAAATAAAATAGAATCATTATTTTGCTTTTAAGTAGAAAGGCTATATTTTAAATTTTAATTATCATCTATAAGAACTGAGGTGGAAAAGGATAGAGCATTCGCTTTCTAATTAGGTGAATGGGGTTCGAATCCCATCAATGGTTGGTCGATACAAATTGCGCACCCGGCTCGCATCGACCTCAGTGCTGACATACAATATGCGAAATGATGGACGTGATTTTCCTTTCCATGTAACGCAAATGCGGATTAGCTTCGTCAAAAAGTCCTCCACGAAGGTAAATTTATCTCAATACTTGATCCAAGAGTTCCCTTGTCTTCTTAAATGGGTTAAAAATTGCAAGGCTGTGCAGTAGAATATTTGAAGTCGTAAATTAACTTGGGTCGGCTGTTCAACGACGGTTATAAAATAAAATAAAATTATCAGCTATTGCAGACACCAAGGACCTTTAATAATAGTATGGTGATTTTTTTTACGGTTTCACAAAACGAATAAGTACCTTTTCACGAATAAAGTTGTTTTTTAGGACATTTTACCAAAATTAATCTAGCGTCTTTGGCGTTAATAAATAATAGGAGAGCCGCGATAGCTCAGGGGATAGACCGTTCGTCTTCCAATGAGGTGAACCGGGGTTCGATGGCTGGTCGATACAAATTCCGCATCCGGCTTGCACCGACCACAGTTCTAACATGAAATATCCTTAGTGGTAGACTGACTGATCATGGGTTAGAGTCCCCTTGCCGTCAGGCACGCCGTGGGAGGTTCTCGTGGTCTTCCTCACCATGTAACGCAAATGCTGGTTAGTTCCATCAGAAAGTCCTCCACGAAGGCAAATTTTTCCCAATACTTGATCCAGGAGTTCCCTTGTCTTCTGGATTGGGTTCAAAATTACAAGGCTTCGGAGTTGAACATTAGCAGTCGTAAACCCAAAAAATGGGTCGGCTGTTCAACGACTGTTATAAAATAAAATAAAAATAAATAATATGACGATTTTGTACGCTTCTCCTAAATATTCTCCAATAGTTTTGCCATTTAATACATAGTTTATTTTTTTCAATAAATACGATTCAATTGTACGATTCAGAGAGGGACAGCACGAAGATGAATCTAGGGTTAAGGTGGGATTAGAACCCGCTACACCCACGCTAAAGATCGTTAGGATGGTGATACTATTTGATCAGATACCCTTGAATTATATAATGTACTTTGGAAAAGAAGAAATAAAGATATTATGAAGAAGATGAAAATTTTTATAAACTGCTTAGTAAAGAGAAAATTCTCAAGAGACGATTATGCACACAATTTATATTAACTACTAAGGATTAAGTCAGCACAATATAGTTTTATGCTATAGTTAACTTCATTTTTTATATACGTTTTATGTTTTTCCTTAAATCTTCTAATTTGATTTTTGGAAAAGGATAGCTTTTTCTGTTTTTCAATTAAAAGGAACCTATATACTGAAATTAGACTTTTACATTTCTTTTATTTTTAATATCAAGAATTTATAATTTTATCAATATATTTTAACTAGATATTTTAACTAGATATTTTAAATAAAAGCTTTAAAATAAGAAGTTCTGTGTTTGCGAAAACTCTTTATGTGTATCAAATATATTGTATGTTGCGCACTTTCAATATCATGAGTATGCTAAAGGTATGGTACCAAATTCAATTCGCATGAAGACTATGGAATCAATTCTTATCCTTTGTGATGCAAAAGTGCAATCGTCATTTATTAAATTTAAAATGTGTATATCCTTTACAGCTGTACAACTGTAAGTTTTTTAATGGTAATTAGCCGGGTTGAAACAGATGGTCTATCGTGCGGGTTATGCAAATGGACGTTTCCCACTCATTGAAATTCCTTATTGAGACCCCTAACGCCATTTGTTGGACACAAGCTGCTCATACGTTCAAAACTAGGAGATTTTACACAAATATGCAGAATTACGAACGAGGCACCTGTACTTTTCATATGCAAATGCTGAATTGAAATATATGTTGCAAGTTTGCAAAGGGCATGAAATGAAGGGATAAGATGATTTCAAACTAAAATAACATAAAGGAAAAAAAAACTTTTTTTTCAAAATTCCAACACAAATCTGGATCCTATATTATAAGTTCGTATGGCCAATGGCTTAATAAAAAATCCTTCAGTAGAAATTGAGAAATGAAAAATACTTTTTAAATAATCTAGGAGATCGTATTTTAAACAATAAAAGCAATAGCACTTCTTTTTATGTTAACTTGAGAAATATATTCTTGTTTTCCCGGCAGAAAAAATATATACAGCTATCTATGCGTGAAATAAATAATTTCAACTCTTCAGAATGACGCTAAAGTAACTAAAAGAACTTTAACTGATAATAATTAAGGATTTTTTATTATGTAAATAAAGTTTTATTCAAGCAAGCACATTTCGATACAGAGACCGCAAAAACAAGGTAAACAGCTGCATTTTCAAACGCTGCAATTCGTACAGTTTTCTTTATAATTACTTCCTCATGAATAAATCTTCCATTTCGGTTAAGCCATGCTTCTTGAATAATTCTTGATAGCAAGTCTAAAAAAATAAAATTCTCAGAGTTAAAGAATTCATATAAAAGCTCACTTCAATTACATTTCGATTACTGGAATTTTTTTGAGAGAAATTAAGGGTAGTTTGTATGATGGATATAGATAAATCTTTCTTTCTTTTAGTTAAGATCTAATGATTTTTTTGCGAGAGATAGTTGTGGCTGCTGGATGCGTTTGGTGAGATACATCTGGTAGGTTTAAGAAGGTGCGAACTTTCAGAAAACGTAAATGTCATGTCTGTCTCTAGATGTCTGCCCGAAACTTTTAGCATCCCCAGTAGTTGTATTGGTCGTAAATGTGCAATATAGTAGAAATTCAAAATACACGTAAAATTATGAATGGTTTCTAGTTTATAGTCGTTGTATATTACGTATAATTTGCAACACCTTCCAGTGGCCGTATTAAGCAGAGGGGGCTAAGAGACAACGCCATCATGCATCCGGCCGAATGGAGCTTCTAAAGCCTAATAACTCTAAAACATTAAATCCATTTTTGTTCTGAAATAAAATTTTTAATATTTGGTTAAAGGGGAAATATTTTATGAAGAATAAAACTTTTAAGTATTCTTTAAAATAAAGTTTTAAGTCATTAAATATTCTATATTAATATTATTTTAAATGTAAAAACAACATTTTCATGGGATATTTTTAACTTCTAAGATAAATTAGCAATATCTTGTTAGAAATGCCATACAATAATTTCCGCCTACATTTTGCATAAAAATGAATTTATAATATGGGTTTAGATTTTCATGAATTCAATTGGTATGCATCGTTCTATTGTGTTAATTCCTTTCAATTAAATATTATCATTTACCTTACCACTTTGGGCAGGGAATTTAATTAAGAAGTACATCTCGAGCATCTACACGCCAATTATGTGTTGGTTTCTTTATTCTTTTTTAATGTGTTTACTTTTGCTCTTTCATTTTGGACATGTTATTTTAAAGTTCTCTCCTTACAATCTTTTAATTTACCAATAAAAGCACCAGTAAGTCACACTTTGAGGTATAGTGATTGTAGTTCTCCGTTTTCAGGAATGAACGTAATTCACCGAAACTTAGTGCCATGTGGAGAAAAAAATTTTGCTCTTTCATTTTGGACATGTTATTTTAAAGTTCTCTCCTTACAATCTGTTAATTTACCAATAAAAGCTCCGGTAAGTCACACTTTGAGGTATAGCGCTTGTAGTTCTCCGTTTTCAAGAATGAACGTAACTCGCCGAAACTTAGTGCCATGGGGAGAAAAAAATTTTGGTAAAATTATTGTGCTGCATGGTTATGAAATTTCTGGTATATAAAACCATAATTCAAGTAATAAAAATCAAAATGGGACTTGGTATTTAAACCACTAATTTATATGTTTTTAAAATATTTCATTAAGAATAAATTTATTGCATATTATTTGCATTTAGTATACATGGAATATTTTGACTAAAATATTTTTTTAAAAATTATATTAAAAAGCTTTCCATTATGTTAGAACAAGCACAACTCGAGAAAAATAACCCAATCTAAAATTTTAAGCAATTTTTTCCTTTTTTTGCTTGCTTTCCAAATTAGATTATGTTGAAAATCATGTTCAAATACATTTAAAATTATAGAACAATTTTTTGCTGAAAAAAGAAATATATACTTACGATTGCTTCGTCTGGTTTATTTTCTTTCTAAAATTAAAGTTTTCTTATTCATTAAACAAGATAGAATAAAAGTTTTTGATTTAAAATGAGAAAAGTAATAGAAATAAACTTAAATTTTGAAAGATTGAATTAGTCCTTAATCCTTAACTTCTACAATACGTACTCTACAATATTTTTAGAGACACAAGAGTGCCTCTCATAGTAACAAAATTCGAGAAATAAGGGATTCTGAAAATACCATGAACATTGTAAGTTTGTATCTGCTCAGCATTTGCGTTATATGACGAGGAAAACTATGAAAATCTCCCATGGGTAGCTCAGCCGCAAAGGGATTCAAACTCGTGATCCATCTGTAGCAGAGGATATTCTTACGTCAGCACTGACTCATTGGGAGACAGACGCTCTATATTCTAGAACACCACCAATTTAATCAATTTGTTAATTTCCGGAAATTTGTTAGCAGTAACTTTGGGTTTTTGTATACCTAAAATTAAACAAGACTGTTGACAGCGCCACATATTTATGATACATTTTGATAATAATGATTCAATGCTTGAGTTGGTGAGGGCCTTAAGTTCAACTCCCCGTTCTTCCATACCGAAACTGGGAGGGCATTCTGTTACGACAAATGTAACGCTCATGTTAGTATAACATGCTTTAGAACTCCTCGTCAGTATTCACAGACTGTACCGAAAACTCCTGTTCTAAGAAAGAAGGGTTTTTTCCCTTTGAGATTTTGTGAAGTAGCGTTTCCTATGCGTACTCAACTATCCGAGTTTTATTTTATTCTATTTTATAAACTGCGTTGAACAGTCAACCTGATTCCGAGATTAAGACTATCAATGCTCAACTACAAGTTCTTGCAATTTTGTTCCCAACCCAGAAGACAAGGAAACTCCTGTATCAAGTATTGGAACAAATTGGACTTTGAGGAATTTTGATGAAACTAACCAGTATTTGCGTAATATTCGAAGTAAAACCAACGGAAAGGAAATTCTAACCATGATCCGTCTACGACTGAGAATATTTTACGTCAGCACTGTGGTCGATATGAGCCGAGAGCAGAATTCATATCAACCGGCCACCACTGGGATTGGAACCAGGGTCACCTCTTTGAGAGGCGAACGCTCTATCTCCTGAGCCAACGCAGCCCTAACTGTCCGAGTTGAAGCACAAGATTACGGAAGTTGCTGCTGGACATCATTGAAGACATGCTGCTAAAAGTGTGGAAAGACATAACCTATAGGTCATGTCGTCTGACATATAGAGCTGTATTAAACACTTATATAACTAGAACGTTACTGCATTTTCTAAGAGAATATCTTTTTGTTCCTACTCACAGTTGCAGTGTGATGAAATATATATATAAATCTGCTATATTGTCTACATGGTACACTAAATAAGAAAAAAATAGATTATCTTTATAACTTTAATCTATAGTATGAAAACCTAGTCTTACTTGCTAAGTAGCTTGTGCGTATAATACTTTTAGTCACAAATAATTATAGACTCAAAATAGTACTTTTTCAGAATAAGAAAGTTTTTTTATAAATGGATTTGGATTTCTGACCATCAATTTATGGAAAACAGATAGCACTTTGGAAATTATAGTTATAATAGTTTAGTCAGAAAGGCGGAGAAATATAGTTGGCTTATTGTTATTTTTCCTTTTTGTGTCATATCTTTAAAGCTGAAAATAATTCAATGTAAAATATAATTTTTTAAAGATATTTCAATACTATTTAAGTAATAATCTGAAAAATATTTAATGATATGGTAAAGAAATTTATAAAAAATCCTTCTAGATTTATAAATTTACAGATACGCTAGTATGAGGAAAATCACTGTTCACAAATACTTACGTCATCTTTAAAACCCTTGCCGTCAATACATTCTTCCAACTATAATAAAAATTACAATAATATTATCTTTAATACACATTAGGTGGTTTAAAATTATTGTTCAAAAATATACATGTATAGGTCAAACGCAATTTAGTTGAATTAGAGTAATTATGTACCAGGAAGAAACTGTGTACTTTAAGGTATACGATGATCAGTATTTTAAAGGGTGTGAAGAACAATAAACCTACTTGACATTTATAAATAATCGATCTCCTACTTTTTAGAAAGTAGTTATAACCCCTATTCTGTAATAAAATACAACATTTTCAGCTTAAAATGAATTAAAATGTTTAGATTTGTTAATAATTAAATAAATGGAGAGTATTGTGTTGTTATAATTCAAATAAATTCAAGAAATTCGCTTCAAAGCTACAAAGTAGATTTAATGAAATTTGGTATTAACATATAGGTGAATACAATGCAAATAAAACACTCAGTTTGGAATTGCGAAATAGTGGTAGCAGAATTGAACCTCTTAGGTGCTTTTTTTGAAGATACAGCTTTTTAGGAGATATTATACCTGCCTCTTACTCATACACAGCGTAATAACGTGATTTTACGGGTGAAGTAATGCAGTTTAGAGTCCCTGGGACTCTAAACTGCATTATTTATTCTTGTCCACCAATGCTGTTTTTTGACCATACGTATTATATGGGAGAGATTGCTAGCTGCATATGCTCTTCCCACAGTCTCTTAATATAGAGATGAGGTGAGGAGACCTGGCCGGTACATTCACCAGGATAATAATTTCACCTTACAGAAAATAATAGATTAGATTAAAATAGATTAGAATAAAATAGATTAGATTAAGATAGATTAGAAAATAATAATATATAGATATTTGTCCAAGAATTGTTTCCCATTAAAAGGGAATCAGGGCTAACTACAAACCCAAAGAAGCAAACATAGGGCTCCAAGATTTAATCTTTACCCCTCAAACCAAGCGAAGTCAACTTCTTAAAAAGGCACGGATGAATGTGCAGATATTCAACAAGAAGCCCTTTTAGATTACCAAATTTCCGCAGTCGTAATGACCGATTTATGGGATATTGGAAAGCATATAATGACTCTTGTTCACCTCCATATGAAAGCAGATAATGACTCTTGAACTCCTCCATATGAAGAGAATTATGAAAAGAATTAGAGGCGGAGATCCTTTACCTGCCTTGAAATATCTGACCGGTGAAAAATGTGATCGTTATTGTTTCTAAAATTTTTAATCAGTAAATTCATATTCAAATGAAGAAACAGATCAACTTCAACGAAATATGACGAATTTCATCAAAATATGACGATCATTTCAGAAAAAAAGGATTTCGAAAAAAGAAAAAGAAAAAAAGGAAACTATTATTCATTTTAAATGCAAAATTGTAAGGGTTTTCTAATTTTCATCCTTAACTTCTTCACACCAACTGTATTAATCAGTTTTGATAATTATAAATATAGATGTGCGCTTTGTCTCACTTAAACGTCACTACACAATCCCTAATATACTTATTATAGTGACTTCCTTTTTTACAATCATTTAAAAATGATGTATTGGTGTCGGTCAAAAGTCCTGTATGCTCAAAACTTTATTTACTTTAATATATTCTGGACGTATTCATAAAAGTTGAAAATGCTAAGGGAATGTAAAATTATTCAGTGAGCTTTATCAGTTATGATACTAAGTCTAAGATTTTTTTCCTCTAAAGAAGAAAATAAAATGTTTGATATTTTAAAAAAGATAATCTATCTGAATTGGCACATACTTTGTCAAAGATAGCTCTATCTTCGCAAGCTTCTTTAGTGAATTGCTTTATGTCGTCACTGGAGGATGGAGAAAGTGTCGTCATGCATTCTTTTGCAGCAGTTTGAATCTTAAAAAGAGGTAAGCATAATTTTTAATATTTGAGTTCAATGAATTGAGTAATAAATCAGATACTTTAAATTGTTAAAAGAAGGAAGTGATTGTTTTACTACGGAAAATCAAATAAAAGTTGATTAAATTTGTTATAGTTGAGTAAAAATTAAAGTGTGCGCACTACACAGTAAAAATTCCGGATTACATTGCGACTTAAAGGTTCTTCTAACAGTAATTTAAGTGTGATTTTTTTTACAGTGAGGTTCAAGGTTTAAATTAGAAAGAATAACTGGTTAGAGCACTGAGAAAATAGGGTCAGAAATATTTAAAGAAAATTCTTTAAATATATCAATATATATAAAGAAAAAAAACAAGTTGAAAAAAGTTTCCTCAAGCAACTGAATTATTCAAATATAGTATTCGAACAAATGAATTAAAAATCTTCTTTGAGATGACATCCGGGCAAAATATCATGACATGCATTTTAGCAGTACTCAATTTAAAAAACACCGACAACACGAAACACCAAAACACCGACAAGAGTCGGCTTCACGACAATGAGGAAAGCTGTCGGTAATTACGGCGGCTGACAATATATATACGGCGGCTGATATAATAGATATATAATATTTTCAATTCTTACTTCTTCGGCTTCCAACACAAAGCACTTTTCAGTACCATCCAAGAGCTCTTCGTCCAATTCTGTAAATTAAACAAAAATAAATAAAAAGCAAATAAATTAAAAGAACAAATAATGAAGAAAGAGGAAAAACAAATGGTACTTATTGCACATTTACGCTGAAATACATTAAAGAATGAAACTGAAAGACTTGTTAAATTAAATAAGCTGGATTTTAAAAATTTATTTTTACATCATTGAATTATTATTTCCATACATTTTGGAGTTTTACTGATGATTATAAGACTTTCCACGAAAAAGAGAGTGCTTCTATTTTAATTGTAAGTTATATTGCATTTTGTAGCGTAGGTTGTTTCCGCATTATTTTTAATTTTATAATAAATTTTTTTCCAAACGTTTCTTAAGCGGCATTAAATGATCTCTGCTCGGTGCTCAAACCGTATGAGATATAATTTTCATTTTATCTTTACCCTCTTAAAACTTTGGTGTTATTTTTAGTACTCGTATTTTATAATTTTATCATTTGTTTTAATTGATACTAGTCTGTGTTGGCACGCATAAATTTCAGTATTTGATTCGAATTTGAGCTTACGCAATTCTAATGTACGTTGCCTTTCGCGTTCCTCTCGTTATTCTTCTCGCGCAAGTTCTTATTGCTATTCCCGTTCTTGTCCTAGTTCAAGTCCTTCTCGCCTAATTCTCTCTGCTATAATTCTAACCTGTAATTCTAGTCTATGATAATTTCGCATCCTCAATCTCTCATTATTTTTACAACCCATAATTATTTCTTTTATTTCACACACACGAGCTTGAAGTGGAATATTTTCACATAGCTTGCCGGCTAGCTCTATGAGATCTGATTTTTCCCCTCTTTATTATTAAAGGACATAATTTTTATAGCAGGATGTCCTAAAATAACTAGGAACGTAGTTTATGAAGTTCATCACTTCTAAAAGTAATCAACAAAATTTGACAAAAAATCTATAACGCTGCCTCCAGTAACAAGTCTGTAGTGTCATAAGTAACAGAAAACGTGAGTTTGATAATCTTGATTTTAAATCTAACATAGATTGAAACGTAGAGATAGGAGGTAAGGCTTATTGAGGAATCCGTTTAAAATAACCGCTCACACATTCACAGAGAAGTGAATTAGGAATTCATGTGTGGCATATGTTGACTCATTTGAACACATATGATTCTTGTAAATAATGAAGACGCTTTCCTTCGAGAAAATTTTCTATTCTGTGAACAACACATCTGATAAAAAATTCGTCTGCACTTCTCACTGCTGCAGAAACAAACGAACAGAAATCAACACAAAGAGTCACACAATCAGTCACTTGCAAGACTTGAACTCTCTGCAAAATGTACAGGTGCAAACAATTTTCTTAAACACTCTTTAAATGATGGCTGTCTCACATGCAGATGATTTGCAATAAGCTCTAACTCCGCTTGCGATCAAGAGGACAACTCTTGCACTTGTGTGAAGTGTTTCACTCACAACAAGATAGATTTTTTCATACTAGGATGCAATACAGTCCTTTATTCACAGCTCTTGGCAGAGGTGGCGGCAAATGAACCATTTACAAATAGGGACCGATGCAATCTCTCGAACATTTTGAGTTTTAGCATACGAAAGCTCGGCTCCTGTGACAATCGTAACTATGACCTATCATTTCAGCAGCGTTATACATTATATACATGTCAGTCTTTTCACCATGCTTAAAACCTCCTATCATACTTGAAATCTCAACCAACAATAATCGCAAAGAACATTATTTCGTTGACGCATCAGACTGCGGTTTGCCCGATTCCCTATCGCCTTCCCTCATTGTATTATTACCAGCCAATCACGGATGTAGTTCGTATTACGGTTAGTGATCATAATTATGAATATTTTTTGTAAATATTGTATTTTTGCAAGGAAGTGCTTTGCGTTTTGTAAATAAGCGCATTTTTATCATGTGTCATTTTCTGCTTCCGTTTTATAACATACCCCTTTAGTACCCAAGATTCCTATATAAAACATACATGATTTATAACACTCAACCGTTCCTCTAAGTTTTTCCCATGGTCGTAGAATAACCCCTATATAAGGAAGATTTTAAGACTCTTGATCAGATATTCCTACAGTGATATTATAGCAATGATTTGATACAACGCAAGTTATGTAGTGTAAAAACCAGCTTAACACAACACCACTTATTCATGATACATAAAATAACAGGTAAAAACAACAAGTTTTTATTTCAAATGTAATTATAGAAAATATTTACAAAAGAAAAAGAAACTTACTGCATAAAGCGTTCTGCCAAATTTCCTTATGATCATTAGCTGCCGCAAAAGAAAGTAAGGCAATTGCAAGAATCAAGCACAGGCTCTTCATCTTTTTCTGTTTTTGTGAAAAGTAAATTGAATTTATTCATAATTCAAGTAAAATGCAATTGTTTTTCAGATTTTTTGAATTTCTTCAAAGAAACATTAATTTTTTAGCGCTCTTGAAAAAAAAATGTGCACGAAGTACTCTCAATTTACATTGCTTATTGCTTGAATTATTTAAAAGGACTAATATAAATCAATCTCAACACAAAATGCATTTTATAAATTTGAAAGGAAACCAAACTGTTTCTAACGATGAATGTTGTCTATAATTAACAAATTGATTAAAAATTCCGGTTCTCCTTAAAAGCATACGCAGCAATAACAACGAAAATGTTTAATCTAGAATTAACAAATTAAGTAACTAATTTCTGTTCCTCAAAAAAACGCAGAAAAGAAGTATTAACAAAAAAAAGGTCTTCACCCGTCGACAAGAATTGACATGTTAACAACTAAATCCGTTTATTTCTTAAAAAACTGCTACAATAATGAAAATCATAAACTCGATATCAAGAATAAAAAAAAAAATCATTCATTTCAAAAACAACAAAAACCATTAAACCAAATTGAGTTTCCACAAGAAAGTTTTTTTTCTATCCTGTAAAAAATTTGTAAATTCTCCAATTTGGTTTTTAACTGAATCCTCAGATATATTTTGCATTTATATACCTTTAAAACAATAGAAGATACCATAATCACCAAGTAAATAAATATTTTCTAGAATAAGTAAAGAAAGATTGATCACTCAGATTGCAGATAACGATGAAGTTTATTTTAACAAATGTAAAATATATATTAGAAACGCTTTATATCCAACAAATTAAAAACCAATGCTTTTCTTCATAAGTAAGAAAGTATTAAAGCACATATTGATTCTAAGCTATTTTAATGTCAATATAACACTTATTTGCCACTAAATGACTGCAAAACATTTTTAGAACCTTCTTCCTTGAAAAAGTAAATTTCTCTGCAGGAAAATAGTTGAAAAAAACTCGATATTTCCATAAGTCATGTTTGAGCCATGGTGGCTCAGGGGATAGAACATCCGCCTTCCAATGAGGTGAACCGGGCTCGAACCCCAGCCCATGATGGCTGTTTAGCTGGTCGAACGAAACGAACTCGCACCAATCCTGCTTGCACTGACAACAGTACTGACGTAAAATATCCACAGTGGTAAACGGATTATGTGTTAGAATCCCCTAGTCCTTAGGCTAACAGTAAGATGTTTTCGTGGTTTTCCTCTCCATGTAACGCAAATGCGAGTTAGTTCCAGCAAAAAGTCCTCCACGAAGGCAAATTTTTTCCAATACTTGATCCAGGAGTTTCTTGTCGTCTGGATTGGGTTCAAAATTATAGGCCACACAGTTGAACATTGGCAGTCGAAAACCCAAAATTGGGTCGACTATTCAATTACGGTTATAAAGTATAAACCATATTAATCGGCATATTAAATCGGAATTGATGTGCTTAGTGGAAATATATTCTAAGATGCATTTTTTAAATGAGATTTCTTGATGTAGAACAATAATTTAGTCCTATTTAATCATGCTGTTTTAGAAGTGAGTGCTTTTAAAGTAAAGGAATGCTTCACGTGCTGTAAACTTAAATCTGCATTTCGAGGGCTTTGTTTGATCACTAAATAGTATATGTAATCAATAGTAGAGACGCTTTAAAAGAAAATTAGGAATTTATGGATTTCGCTAATTTGAAGTTTATGGGCAAAAGATGGAAGAAAAAGGCATAATATTTATTTCCTGCTCTTAAAGCATAAATTTTAAATGTAATACACTTAAATTTACAATAATGTTATTAGAGTCTTCATCCATTTTGCTCTTAAATTGCGATGCAGAGTAGTTTAAAACATCTCGCTTCATCTTTCTTCGCTTCTTTTCTCTTAAAAAAAGAAATTACAAAGTACAAAGCTTTCCGTGAAATAAAGAAAATTTATTTACAAAGCAGCACTTATTACCTTACATAACCATACGTAACTCCCAGAATGAGAGAGAAAAAGCACTCCCGAATAACTCTGATTAATCAATGTCCTCAAATTGAGCAATGTGTAAAATAACTAAAGTGCCGCTTTATTACTTTTGATTTAATACTTAGGTTTTTACTCACCGAAATGCCTCTTTTAAGATTAAAAAAGTACATTAAAGATATTTTAATTGAAAAATAACAAATGAGTTATTAATTTGGAAAACTAGATATAAAACCGATTGTATTTTTAATAAATATTATCTTCTTCCGATGAATCTCGAAAACATTGCTTAAATTGTTAGTCAACATTATTTAAATAGTTAGTGAAGGGACCTGTTTCGCTATATTTTACAGCGAACTGCGTGAATTAAAAAACATCTGAGACAAAATATTATTTGAGTTATTTAAGTAAATATATGCATTATCCTAGTCCTAGTTCATCCTTTTCCTAGTCCATCTTCGTTTTAAAAGCATTGCATAAACTTTGATTTATCTTATTTCATGACGACTTGCCAATTACTTGACGTGATCTAAACACAGATATCAGATTAGATATCAACATTTATAAAAGAAATAATTTATTATTTGTTTTTCAGTGAAGATTCAAATTTCACAATAACAAGAGGTATTTATATTTTTTTTAATTACTTTAAGCAATATATTAGTTACGTTTATCTTTTAGTACACTTTATGCAAAACTATATTAAGCCAACTTAATCGAATATAATCATTAATAAAAAAGGTACTTAAAATTGTAAACTCATATTAGGAATTAACAATTCTCACTATTGTTAAAATGTTGTCTACATCTTGTTGTAATGTTGTTAAAACAAATAAACACCGAAACCGAAAATCAGGAATTTATTGGACATAATCGAGCAGGAAAGTTTCAATACTACTGGAACTCCATTTCTTTTTACTTCGAAAAATTTATTTGGTAACTGTAATTGATATTGCTTAAACATAAATGTAGTATATTTTGAAACAAGGAATATAGAAATATAGTTTTCCTTTCAAAAATATAAGTTTTGAAAGTAATAATTTTTAACGAAGTTTAATTTTTTTTAAAAGTAAGTACATTTATTTTATATTAAATAAATTTATATCTGACTGAATTACAAACTCTAAACGCTTTAGAATACATCTTAAAAGATAACTAAAAATCATAAGTTTCGTACAATATCAAAAGGGAAACTTTCTTCAAAATGTATTTACTCTTACGCACAAAATAATAAAAATTAAGTAAAAAATAAAAACAAAAATAAATACAAGTTCTACTGTAATAAAAATTCTTGTTATTAAAGTAGTTGCAGTCATAATAATATTACAAATAATTATTTTATGTGCTATCAAGTATGAGCTATCAAGAGAGTGTAAATATTATTAATATTTATTTGCTTATACAGCAGGGATGGGCAAACTTTTTTGGTCGAGGGGCCAAAAATCAAGAAAAAAAATGCTTGGTGGGCCAAGTAAAAGCTTCAAAATTTAAGAAAAAAAGGTGATATACAAGTTTTAATTTAAATATTTAGTGAGATGAAGGAAATTGCGATTTCATTTTTAAAAGTTCCTTACATTAAGGTTGGAAGTGAGATGTGCTTATTTTAAGGAACAAGGCTAAATGCTTTGCTGTTAGTCTACTTCTGAAATGATATTTTCTAAGGTTCATAGATGAAAACACTTGTTCACATATATAAGATGAAGCATACATGCACTGATTTTCTGAGCATGAACGGAAACTTGTTTTTTGTATTGATTTGTAAAACTTTGGAATATTTAGAAACGACTGCTTCAGATGATTGTTAAATTGTCCGCTCTTTGGAGCGTAAAATGCGCAGTCTGCCAAATTTGAAGTGCAATTTACCTATATTAGATTCCATAAGTCAGCTCCTCAAGAGAGACAAGCGCTAGTTGCAGCCAATCTACGACTATTCTATAAAGAACCTCTGCTTTCAACATTTTACCAATTGAAGCTGTCTGAGCTAACTATTTCCATCAATTTATGTTTTGTAGAACAAAAATAGAGAAAGCAAAAACTTCATCGGTACTTTGTTGAAAAAGGAAAAACAGAAATAATTTTAAACATAGTCGACAAGAAAATGGATGTATATTGTTTATATTTGCCACTGATCGGCAAATAAAAATTCTATCCGCGGGCCGGATAAAATCTTCCAGAGGGCCACAGTTGGCCCGCGGGCCGTAGTTTGCCCATCCCTGTTATACAGCATTAATATATTTGATTTTCTTAACTACTATTAAATGCTCAATTCTAGAATTAGAATTTAAATATATCTATTATGTATGGTGCCCCGTAAAGTTCACTCGAAACTTCTAGGGGAAGTAGGTCACATTGTAAGGATTGAGAATTACTTCGGAAACTATTACCAGAAATGATATCGTATGCCGCTACGGGCGTTTTCCTATTATGAACTGATACATCGTGTTCCTTTAAACATCGGGTACTTTTATTTACATAACTACCGTAATTTTTTGTATTCTATAAATTATTGTCAAAAACTGCTTGTTAGAAAGTACAGTATTAGCTGTTTTATCGCAATTCAATCAATTAGCAACTAACTGGACAAGCTCGCCGAGTCATTAAACTACGATAAAACAGCATTTTTGAGCCCATTTTAATCGAACTCTTGACAATAACGAATGGTGACTCAAAGTTGATATGAGATTAAAATATTCTTGAAAAGTAAAAATAAAATTCTAAGGCACACGAACTATATGTCGATTATAGAAAAGCGCCCCTAGCAGCGTAAGATGACATTTCCGTTTCTGGTTTCCTAGGTAATTCTTAATTCCTATGATGTGCCCTACTTCTCATAGAATTTGTCGCAACATTAACGGGCCATCCTGTATACTTTCACTAAAAATTTACTTAAGTCTCAATTAAAACAAAGCATAAATGTTTAAATATATTATGAAAAAAAATTTGAAATAATTTAAAAATTATTTTCAAACATTAAAAAAAAGGAACTTTATATAATGCTGCCAGAACTACATGAAAATGTGCACTAATCAAAAATCTGTAATATGATTAAAAAAACATATAATTCACTGAGAAAAAAAATAGTGTCAAAACTATAGCAATATGGATAAATTTACTATGTTTCTGGTTCTATGGGGACACCAAAAAGCTGGGACTATTTTTACTGAGTAGCTATGAAGTAAAATTAGTAATCAAATAGGGTCACATAAAATGTGATAAAATTTGATAATTTAATCATGCCTTAAAACATGGCATGAAAGCCATTTTTTGGTAAAATTAGCGTTTCAGTTTTCTATTTTTTACTATATGTGTGGTAATATTAGCAATAATTTTGAAAACCAGAACTTCCTCTAAATCGTTACCATATAAATTTAAAAATTATCAAATAAAAGATTTAAATAATTTATATATATTGGTTTTTTACCAAAATTATTATTATTTTACCCAAAAATTTTAGTAACATGCAGTACGATAATTTTACAAGAATTTTTTTCTCCGTGTATGATTGAAGCTTAAAATATGTAATTTAGTTTGAAACGAATTGAAATAGCAATCTTGAAAGGAAATGAAAAAATATATTCAAAGTAAAAAGACGGTAGAACCAATGAACTTATAATATAAAAGTTATAGAATAAAAGTTTTAAAAAATTCTGAATATTTTTTTTTTGTGTGCCAATGGAAAAGGATTTTAAGTTATGTGATAATTTTGTTATCTCTTATTTGTGAAAATTGAGGGCAGAAAAACGTAGTTTTAAATTTTACTTCAATTTTTTTTTAAAAAATGCTTTATTTTACAAATAAACCTTTTTTTCTTATTTTTCTCTTCCGAAAATATTATAATTGCGTTATAGGAACTTGTAGATTTATTCTAATGAAATGTACGAAATCTGAAAAAAGAATAAAATTTGAAATTATTACTGATAAAGTAATAACTGTATTCAGGTATGTAATTTTTAGACAAGTTTTTAATACGTTATAATACAGTTATAAAAATTGTCATTTTCAAAATAAAAAATGTAGATACTTACTCAGTTATTTTGACAAAACTGAGGAAAAAGGGAAAATGTTTATTGCGTTTTATAGAGTTTTAGTTTTGAATACTACTGTGATGTATACAATGTATTCATAAAAAAATATCACAATGTAGAATTGTTTAAGCTTTTTAAATTAAAGTGTCATCTCCCAATGAAAGACTTGCATTTTTCAAAAAGAATAGAAATCTGACAACTTTTACATTCAATCGGTTTGACCTTAAAAATGATTGCCACTTTATTACTGTAATTCATGCGATTTTCAGTAATTTATACAATTTTCACTAAATTATAAGCAGGTTAGAATTTAGTAAACGAAATAAAGCAATTGCATTAATTTTTTTTAATATCCTTGAATTGAGACACGCAATACGGTAGAAAATCATTCGTGTTTGCTAAAAGCAATTCTATCCTTTACATTTTATTTTCAAAAATATAATTCTTTATTGCGCATTTAATTAGATATGATGATTGAATGTCTTCAAATTAATTTATTCTTAATGGTTATTTTATTAGTGATTATTTAATTTTTAAATTTTAATTTATTATTGTTTTTTCTTTTGATATCAATTAAAACAATTTTTAATTTCAGTTCAATCTATTTGTTGAAAAACGCTCAGCACAAAGTTTTAAATAAAAACACAATTGTTCTTTTAGTTTTGAGGAAATGAACTAAAAACAGTTCGTAAACTCTTGAAGAGTTTGACAAGCAAGTAAAAAACTTCAAAAACTTTCTCTAATAGTTAGCATTATAATGAATAAGTTATTCCTAAATAATAGTTAATTCCAAAAACATTTTACTTTGAAACGTTTTTTGAGTGCACAGATCTGTGATATATATGCGAACACTATAAAACAAATAAAATTATTCATTTGCTTTTGGGTTAAAGATATCTGTTTTTGTGTTGCGAAATATTATTTATGATTATTACTTAAATCAAGTATCTTATTAAATACAAACTTTTACTAAGCGTTTCCAAAACACATATTGTGTAGCTTATAGCATACAGCAGTATGAATTTTTATAATTTCATTTCTGATAACGGTTCTGAAAACACGCATTAAAAAAATAGTCATTACAGATTATTTTGTCATAATAGTTAATATCACACACAGTAAAAAATTCCGGATCAAATTACAGTATAAAGTACTGGAACTTAGGGTGCAAGTTCCGAAAAATCCTCTTTATAGTAAAATCTATTTTTACCCTAAAACATTATATAAACATTTATAACAATATTTATTTAATTAGATTCAATCAGTAATTTTTTGGTAATTATTACAGTAAAAATTGAAATTTGTTAACTTTTATGCTTCGTAACATATATCGATAAAATGAATTTTATGGTAAAATGAATTTTACGGGACCCTGAATGTCTGTTTATCAAAGAGGGGCCAAAAAAATGCGTACAAGGTCACAGATAGAAAGGTTATAGGTAAATATTACTCGTAACAGAAATTAAAGTCAGCAATAATAAAAGTTTTACTGAAAATACGAAAATACGAGTGAAGAAAAATTTCTCAAAAGCAACGTTTTGTGTGAAAATTCCCACACTGAATCATCGATGACTGTTGCCTTGTAATTGTCCGATTGACATAAAATTTTGAGCAAACCTTTTTATTTTTTATATTTTCATAATTAGAACAAAAGGTATCCAATATACAAAATCAAATCAATATACAAAACTAAGACTTTTTCACAAAATTATAAAAGAAATCAATATACAAAACTTTTAAAAATTTGAAAAACTAGAGTGATTGTGTGTTTTACAAGTGTGTTTTAGTTCAAGATTGGTTGAGTTCCCTATCTCTTTCGAATAAAATAGGGGTACCACATATAAGAGAGTCTTATAGTAAGCACCTTTCATGCACTTCTGCCATCTGTTTTGCAATTGTGAAACAATATGAACTAAAGATAAATTGAATCAATTGTTTCGAATCAATTTAACTGTTTTGGCTTTAAATAATTGTTTTGAATCAGTTGTTGATGTTGAATCAGTAAATGATTAGAATCAACATGTCATTTGAATCTATGATCCAAATCATTGATTTTCATCACTTAAGTCAAATATGTGACTCAATTGATTTGAATCACCATGATGATTTGTTTTGTTTAAGTTTACAGGCTGTGGTAAAATATAAAGGAACAATTGTTAGTCTGTTTTCCAATAATTTTCCTTTTAAGCATAAAAAATAACATAATGGAGAAAATTAAATAATTTGTAATGCTAAGAATGTAGGTAGCATTCAATAATTTTAACTTATATTTTAAATTTTTAACTATTCTGTCTTAATAAATAAAGGAAAAATGTATTTTTATGTCAACCTTTCCCTATTTTTCTTACGAAGTAAACCTTTTTATAAGTACTTTATAAGAAACTTAAAATAAGTTAATTTACCTCACAGATACTCGCAACAATTGTTAAAATGCAATTATCTATTTATAGCAACTATTACAAAGGTAAAAGAAAGCCTTAATTTTAAGAAATCTTTTTATTTTTTTCATCGCATAAATACCGCCTTTAAAACAAGTTATTTTCAAGAAATTGTTTTGTACCAGATTGAGAATTTCTTGAGTTTATACCAAACAGTTTTTTTAGTAATTTATGTAGGAAATCACCGTAAAAAAAGCCTATTTATTTTTGCGACAGCTGTAATGGCTATAATAGAATCGGAAAATGTAACTAAATTAGTTTTTCAACCTCTTCAACTATTTCGATTACTCTACAGCGGCATAGCACTTCTGTATATAAGGAAATTTACCGACACATAAATGTTATCACTTTTTTTGAATTACCAAAAGCGCAATAAAACAATGTAACAATGCGACAACAATTTTAACGGACAAGGAAATTGTATATACAACTTGTCAAGCTTATATTTTTTCTGAATACACGCTCTGTCTTTGTAGGTTGACACTTCAATTTAAAAAGTAGCTACACGATGCCAGTTCCAAACGTCATTTTTTAATTTGGCCATTTTTAAAATACAAAGCGAAAATAAAACACTATAAAACATATTGAATTTTTCTCTCTTTTCTTTCTCTCCATTTTCACCTGAACAACTGAGTAAGTGTCTGCAAATTTTTTCATACTTCAAAATGTGTTAATAAATTAAAAAAATAAAATGCAAGGAACGATCCTCCACAGGACTAAGGGACAATCACCCGCGTTTCAAAATATTTCAACTTTGCTTTTGAGATTGAGATTTTATTATTATATCGGAAATAGATAAAACCTGTTTCCGAAATAAATTTATAGAATCTTAATACATATCCATATTATATCAGAAATATACTGTCGAATTAATTTTTTTTTTTGAGAATGAGACATTAATCTTAATAGCATTTGTGTCCTATTATTTTGAAATTTAGTATCGATTAAACTCGACTTTTGAAATTGAGATTTTAAATACTTTTTCCACGTTATGTTGGAATATACTTTCAAATAAATTTTATTTTTAAGATTGGAATTTTAAACTTAAAAAAATTCCTGTCTTATCATCTCAGAAATATAGTATCGAATAAACTAGGCTTTTGAAATAGGGATTTTAAGTATTTTTTAAAAAAAATTATATTGGAAATATACGATCAAATAAATTTGATTTTTTGAGATAGAGATTTTAATCTGAATACGGTTTCTGCCTTATTATCTCAGAAATATAGTTTCCAATAAAGCGTTTAAGAATTGAGATTATTGAGTTTAAGAATTTAACGTGACCAATTGTTTTGTCCTATTATGTCGGAAATATATACACTAATAAATTTGGTTTTTCAGATCAAGATTTTAATCTCAATAATTTCTGTCATATTGTCTCTGAAATATACTATATAATAAATCTGTTTTTTTGTTATTAAGATTTTTATACCACAAGATTTTCTATCGTGCTATCTAGGAAATATAGTGACTGAAGCACTTGATTTTTGAGATTCAGATTTAATGCTCAATAAATTCTGTCACACAATCTCGGGTAAATAGTATGTAATAAATTTGAGTTTTGAGATTTTGTTAGAGTGATGAAAAAGGCTCATTTAAAAATTATGAAAGATTATCTGTGATTCATGCACATTCTCGACATGCATAGACAATTAGACCCATAACTGTGCTATAACAAAAAAGAGATTTTAATATAATTATATAAAGGTAAGGAACCAATCTAGGATTAGGTTTTGAATGAGTTGCATTTAAAGAGATTTTTGCATGAAATTAAACTTGCAATCTGTTGTCATTACAACTTCTCTCTTAATAAGTCTCTTAATAAGTTAAAGATTTTATTTATGAGAAAGTGTTGCTATTACTGTTTCCAATGACACTTGGACAAGCCAAGCTGTTTAGCCAATGTTTTTTGCAAATTAAGTTGGAAAGGCGCACCTTTCGTTTGACACGAAAGAACTACAAAAGGGCAAGTACGTCTTAATTCAAAACCCCACTGAGAGATGACAGTAGTATTCATTCGAGTGACCACTTCCTCAATTTAGAAGTAGATCTAGGTATTACTCAGAGACCGACCGAAGGACTTTCGATTCTATAGATTTTACGATCACGTATATTGATTGTACTCGGTGGGTCTCAAAGGGGTCGAGGATCAAACCCCTGCCATTTGAACCAGAATTCATTGTATAACCAATGAGCTAAAATTGTCTGGAAAAAGAAATATAAATAAAAAAAATATATTTTTTCAATTTTTCAACTACTTCAAAATTGAATTTTTGATTATCAAAATGAAATAATTACTTTTTCTTTTAACTATAATGAATGTCTTGCAGAATAATTCAAAATGAAGTTCTTGGGTCTGATTCTTGTCATTTCCATCTGGACTTATGCAGTGGCAGATGAAGCAGGGGATGAGTGGAAGGCAGCATTATGCAGTAGGTTAAATTTTTTCACGAAACATTTAGTTGAGTGCAGGACTGCGAATAAACTTTTTTCCCTGAATAGCTTTAATTATTATTTGCTTCTATGTAATTACGTTTAAAAGTATAATAATGTATTCATGATAACATAGTACAATTGTAGTTGCTTGTTTCATTATGCCTGTGATGGAATAAGCTTAAAGTGCTTAATCTAAACTTCATAGAAGCAAGAATGTCTTGTCCTTGAATAGTCCAAATGTTGTAACAACTTTCCCAATTTCCCCCACAGCACAGTTTAGTAGTTCCAAAGTTATGCCATCTTTCTTAACACCCTTACTGCACTGTTTATCTTCGATCTTTCAGTGTACTGTTACCTCTGAAATTTAGATTTATGCTATCTAGTGATCAATATAGTAACTTTGGCAATACTGTTACCCAGGTTCGAAAAAAAAATTAATCAAGGAATTATTCGCAACATTAAACATTTAGAAACAATTTTATTGATAATAAATATTTCCAAACAAAAACAAACTCGTATAATTTCCAAATGCTTTTACGTAGATATCACATATGTACAAATTATTAGCCACTTCAGGTTTAAAATTGAGCAATACGCAATTATATTTTCAATAAAATGCTATTAAAAATATAAGGTTCAGTAATCTCTAAATCCAGTAAAAACAATTAAAAATAAAAGGCACACGTATCTTAAAATCTACTAAAAGCAATTTATTAATAAAGGTAAATTATTCTTTCAAAACTTTTCTAAAATCAAACTTAGAGTTTTTAAACTTCAAATCAAATCCCTTGAACGCCCACCGGTTTTGCAGCCAGAACTTGTGGAACAGTTCAACATTCCAGTTTCTGATCGACAGCACATTAAAACTCCTTTCAGGTTTCTTTCTAGTATGGCAGTTAGCACCTGTGGATCAGCCGACTTTCAGCAATCTGACGACTTGGAGAGCCTAACTTCGCTCCCCACTTTTACTCATCAACTATCTCAGCCATTCTCCACCACCTTTTCCTGGTGCCAGCAAAGCGAATGAATCTTAGACTAACCTTTTTCCTCCCATGAACAGTAGCACAACATCAGTGAACGTCACAAAAAAAAAATCGTTCAACGATAAAAGCAGTCACGAATTAAATAATACTTTTCAAAAGTGATAAAACAATACTAATTAAAAATAAATAAACTCAAATACACATAATTCAACCAAAAATTTTCCTTAAAAAGACAATTAAAATTTAAGATAAATATCACTATTGTGATTCAATTTAAAACTTATAACAGTGGTGCCACCTGGAGGCAAATCATGTTATACAGCAGGGGTTTCCAACTTACATGAGGCCGGGGGCCACAATTAAAAACACAAATCAAGTAGCGGGCCGCAACTTTCTCAAAATTTTATGTAGGACTCTTTTCTGTTTGAAGGAATAATATTAAATATTACTGTCAGATTTTTACCAAGTTGTTCAAGCAAAAGAATTAATTACAAATTAAAATAAGAAGTAGATTTTAAAAAATATTTAATTGCTACTAATAATATTTTTAAAAATATTAAATAAATAATAAAAACTCGGGCTACAATAATGTGCACCTATGTATTAAACAATTAATGTGCAACAGACATCTAATTGAGATAAAAAACTTTAAAAAGGTTGGTATTAAAACTTACATAGTAGCACACAAAATGTTCAATGAGAAAATTGAGGTTTGTCTGCTGCAACCACCAGAAAATAGATATTTACATTTAAAATTTACAAATGTGTGTGTAAATATTTTCGTCCTAAATGAGTGGTTTCAAAAAGTTAAATCGGAGAATTTTTTCAAAAATTTCTGATGCGCACATGCTAAATTATATTCACAAAATACAAAAGAATGTAATAAAAAAGAGCAACATACACAATTATTTTTGTATTTGAATAAATATTTTCTTGGATGCAAGACCTGAAAAAAAAATTTTTTTTTACCGTTGGTATGTTAAATTTCACAGAAACGAAGAAATTAGGTTTTTATTAATGGGAAAAGTATTTTAAACCCATATAGATTTTTTACGAAAATTGTCGGCAAAAAATGACAACTAATATATTTTAGTTCGCGGGCCACAAAAAAAGGCTCCGCGGGCCGGATGTGGCCCCCGGGCCGCCAGTTGGACACCCCTGTTATACAGCATTAAAACTCACAAGAATTCATTAATAAGCAGAGCTAACCAGCGCTGCAATCTATTGAGGAAATACGTGAACTATTTCCTCTGGAAAAGTAAATCCATCTTTAAAAGTACTTATCAAAAAAAAAATTAATAAAATTTTTATTTATTACATCAGACTATAGTGATCCATGCAAAGGCCTTCGCACTTTTAGAAGGCGTTGGTTCAATACAGAAGAAGTATATATTTATATATATATTTCACTTAAAAGAAATATAAAAGAACATGTAGATTTCATAATTTTAAGGGGTCCGGATTGCGTTATGAGCATGGAAACCACTGTGAGCTACTTGCAGGTGAACTACATTTACTACCATGACAACAACATTTTTAAAAGATATTTCTTGTTTTTTAATGATTGTGTATGATGCAAAACATGCAAACTGCTGTTTAGACGGAATAATAAAATTGGGAAAATTGTTATAATATACAGTGCTAACGTAGCATATTAATTACTGCACAGTCTAGTAGTCCGAAGGTTATGATATCTTTCTTAAAACCCTCACTGCGCAGTTTATCTTCGTTCTTTCAGACTATAGTGATCCATGCAAGGGCCTTCTCCTTTCTAGAAGGTATTGGTTCAATACGGAACAAGTATATTTATGCATTTTTTTTCCACGTAAATGAAGTATAAAAGAACATATAGACTTCATCATTTTATAGGGGTCTGGATTGTGTGGGAAACAACTATGAACTGCTATCATGGGAACTACATTTACTACCATGGGAATTACATTTTTTTAAATGTTTTAAATGGTTGTGCATGATTCAAAACATGCAAACTGCTGCTTAGACAAAGTATTAAAAATGGGAAAATTGTTATAATTTACTGTGATAGAATGTCAATTAGCGTTCTTTTTAAAACGAAATTGAATTATTTAGGTAAGTTATAATTAGCAGTGAAACAAGAGTATTTTCATACTGAGGAAGATTTGGTATAATGATGTATTTCTCAATTTTTTTTTCAAAAGTGCAGTTAGTGGATTTTGCCCCTTGGCGGCATAAGTATGATATACATATCAGAATATATATCTTTAGCGGTATATTTACAAGCTGTTATAGAATTAATTAAATTAAAAAAATTGTCTGTTTCCAGCATTTGTTTTAAATTTTTAGGCAATGACGATGTATTGTTGGAGGACATATATAATTGCTTTGAAATGGAGCCAAAAGCAGTAAGTCTAAATTAATTCTCCAAGCTTAAAATATTCCAAGTTTTTTTTTCAGAAATATATTGTATCCGTTACTATAGAGAAAGAGTTAAAATATGCCATTTTGCTTAGTTGAAGGAATTTTCTGAATAAGAAGGAGCGAAATGACTTTACATTCTAATTTTTAAAGTATGAAAAAAACGAAACTTTCTCTTTATATTTCCTTTTTTTATGTGCAGCGCAAAAGTCTTATAGTTCATATTTGTTAGTGAAAAAATTCCTTGAAATTCAATTTTCAGAAAAAGTAATAATTGGCATTTTGCTTTACTTTTTGAGAATAATACACATTCTCTTATACACTTTTACATGTTAAGACTCTTTAAAATGCTGTTAATTGTATCAAGGTTCATTTCCAATGCATGTTTCAGCAACTCTTGCTTGTTTTAAAATCTAATTACATAACCTCACCTTAAAGATAACAATATACCTTAAAGGTAATAATAAAAATGAGGTTTAAAAGTTTACCCAAGTTATTAGAGGTAAATGTATAATTTCTTTAATCTCAATAATGTAACTTCAGCAATATTTAAATAAAATCAATAAGAGTAAAGTAAAAGAAGAAGCGATGTATCTATTTCAAACGATATTTAAAAAGAAGGAATAAATGCTAGTAAACTCCTAATAGCAAATTTTCAATGGAAATGTATCATATATGGATATTTAAAAAAACATGGAGTTTACAATTGAAATTCAGTTGCTGCTAATCTACACAGTAAAAAAATCAAATCTGCAAACTTAACAGAAAATAACTATCAGATAGTGTATCAGTATAAAAATGCACAGAAAGGTACTGACAGATAAAAACCAGATGCCTATTTTTGAGCCGTTATGTTGTGGTATTTCAAGTTATGTTATAAGTTATGTTATTTCAACAAACAAGCTTTGTTATTTTATATTCTGTAAAATAACTATGCCTGGTCAGTGCGAACTCAGAACAGCATTTATATTACTAGTCTATGCTGGAATTCGAGCCCGTAATAACGAATAATTCGTAGATAAACAGCGTGTTCTTTGAGGTTCGGCAGGTCTCAGTAACTTAGTTTGAAGAGAAATGGAATGAACAAGGGAATAAAATCTCAGCTTTATTTATACTACGTTCAAATCTATAAAGTAATTCCTAAAAAAATGAGAGAAAATGGACAAAATAATCGCAAAATGATTTGAAAAAGAGTAGAGTTATCGTACGGTAAGCAAAACCACATGGCAAATACTAGAATTTGAATTGACGGATTTAATCAGTTTATGAATAGTTACAAAACAGCTTTACACGTCAAGTATACAGAGAAAGTCTGTTAAAAGAAAGCGAATTTTTTACATAGTAGCTCATGAAATACATCTGATTGATAAATTATTTAATTGTTCTTTTCCAGGTTCGAGACCCCATAAAAGAATGTTTTTCGAGAATGTCTCCAACAGCCAACGATGACCTTAAAGAATTCACTAAGTCAGTTTGTAAAGATGATGCTCTATATGATGAAGTATGAAATTCTTCAGATCATTTTTTTCAAATTCAAAACACACATACAAAATGTTTGTTTCAAATTTCCATTATAAATCTTTTTTGTCTTCTATTACTTCGAAACTGCGCAATTTAATTTATATTAGATTTTGAATATATTTAGATCATAATATCTTTATATCTTTAGATATGTTTATATCTTTAGATATCTTTATATCTTTAGATATCTTTATATCTTTAGATATCTTTATTTTTAGATATCTTTATATCTTTATCATAATATCATAAGATCTTTTTATATGTAGATCATAATTTAAAAGCTCATAACTTTATTAAAACATAGTTGCTTTATAAACTTAGGGATCTCATCTAATCTGAGGAAATTTAGTATAGTTACAGTAGAAGTTACGAAAAATTATTTCCCCCCCCCCACATTTTAATGTAATCCACATCTACAACATATTTTTGATTTTACTTAAAAACATCATTATTAAACATCATATTTTTGATTTTACATCAAATTTTGCATAAATTAATTAGAATTCTATATGCTAAATTAAACTAGCTTGATAACAAGATGAATGTGACTGGATTATTGAAATATCGTAATCAATTGTAATTGTCCAATCATCAAAATAGAAACAAATTGAAACCTTTTTTTTCTGCATTTATGGTTGAAATTCCTTTATCATTCTCAATAACAGATATTCTTAGTTTCCATATCGAATTTTTAAACCACATGAAAATTCAATTATTATTTAAAACTAGATTAAGGGATTTTGTCTCCCAGCAAAATTTCAAAGGTCGCCTACAATACGATTATTAAACAAACTTTTTTTATTGCATACCAGTTGAATGCCCGTTCCTCGTACTGAGTGAAAAGCAAAGCACCAATTAATCAGTACTGAATAATACTACAAAATCATGCGAAATGTTTTATTTAATTTATTATTATTTGTTGCTTTTGCTATTGCTTTCGTAACTTGGTTAAGTAAAAAAACATTTTTAAAAGTTTATTCCATCAAAATAAAGATTCACTCTTTGCCGTATCATCTGGCATAATTTTGTTGCTCAAGGCAACTCGTGATATTTAAAATTTATCACAGTAAAGCTACTTTCTCCAATATTTTCATGTTAGAGGGGTCGTAAAAAAATCTATCTTAAAAATGTACAGTACTGGTGTAGCGAATAATAGTTTGCTGATTTTTGACGTTCTCTTAAACGATTATTACTTTGCCTTTAGTATTTAACTTATTTTTTACTTCAATTTGTAATTATTTCTAAAATAACTAATCACGGATGTCTGTAATAATATTGGTATTTTATTACGATTCTCTTCAACGAAATAGTACCATTTCTCCCTTAACTTTTCTGTTTAAAATTTTTTTTTTAATTTCAATTACCGTTGATTTTAAATTATTGAGTTTTATTAAAACATGCTTTAAAAACATAACTATATAAAAAACACGTTGTTTTAGACTGCGTTAAAAATATTTATCTGGGAAAGTAGTCCGCTTATGCTACCACGCTTATGCTACCACGATACATATTGAGGTGTCAACAATAGGATTTGAACCGCCGTTCTGATGGTTCTGAAACTGACATATTAGTTCATTTAGTTAAAGTGTTTGCAGGCAGCACAAAATTAAATTGTTTTATGAGGTCTTAACCATATTCATAATATCCATTTTTATATCTAGTTCCCTAATAAGTGATTTACAATACAAACACACCTACCAAAACGGATTTTTATTTTTGCTCATAATACATTTCAGTGAACATCACAATAATTGAAGTACAATGTAAACATTCACGTTTTGAACGGAAATGCTTGTCTATTAAACTTCTGATAGTTCAGATAAAATTTTGAAAAAACTGTTCAGGAGTGAAGGGATTTTTTTAGGATTATTTATTATGAAATTAAAAAAAACACTACATAAATGCTTTGTCTTTAAACTCTCAGCTGATTCAAATATCTTGAAAATTAAATAATTAACAGAAAAATTAAACACTCATATTTTAAAAGGGTGAAATGATTACCTTTCATTTCTAAACAAATATTTTTCATGGAAATTAAAATATGTGCATTTTTTGTTACAGATGAATTCATGTTACGCAGGCTATGATGTATCTGGCGAAGTAAGTACAGTTGGGTAACAGTGAATTATAACATTGATCACACCCATAGGGGTGTACATTAAATATAAAAAACTTCAAATTATATTTATTAAACATTGCGTTTAATTATTTAAATCATCACTTGTTAAATTTAAATTAAAATGATTCATACTCACTATTGATATAGTATTACCTGATTAAGAACTTCATTCACTTCCGAAATAAACAATTAAGAAATAGCAGTTGACATGTTTCAAGGGCTTAAAACTAGGCACCCATTTTCTAAATTTGATAGACATGAATGTAAAGTAACAAAAAAATCATTTGAAATAAAAAAACGTAAAGTTGCCGAAGAAAAATAGAAAAATGAAGGTGAGAAGCTAATACGGAAAACTACAAAAGATGAGAGAAAAAAAGAAATGAAAAATAGAAAAGGAAAAATCACAGTGGCCGAAAAGCAAATAAGGGTAAAATTCATTTACCATTGATTACAGTAGTTCCTCACGGAAATTCTGGTAAATTTTCCTCACTCCATTTTAATTAAATTTCCGGTTAAAAAAATCTCCAATTATTCTGGCATGAAAAACTCATTAATTAAAACCCTTATTACTATATTATATAATCATATTATATTATTAAGAATTTCATTTAAGCCATTAGTTTAAATTATTCATTTAATCTTTCATAATGGCATTAAAACCATTTGTTTGGTTAAATTTACTTCAGTTTCTTATTTTTTACTACATGTGTGGTTAAGGACTATAATTTTGAAAATCAAAATTTCCGATGAACCGAAACTGTAAGGTATCCTGAGAAAATTACTAAATGTTACCAAGTTAAGTTTATATTATAAAACAATATTTCATTGTTAATTTCACCCAAAATCATTACCGAAGCACTTCAAAAGGCAGAAACACGGTAAATTTCACCATATTCTGGTAGTTTTGACCATATTTATTTTCTCGGTGATCTGTCATTCTTTATAATTTGAACCATGAATCTCACTGTAAAAAAATCAATTTAAAAAACGGTAAAAAGTACTGTTATTCAGGGTACCGATACCTTTTACCGCAAAATCTATTTTTACCGGAACATGTTGATGGATGAAAAATCTGAAACAGCATAATTTTTACAATAATAATTATCGTAAAAACACTGAAGCACTCCATTCAAATAAATATTACTGGAAACATTACGGTTTAATACTTTACAGTAAAAATGAATTTCATGATAAAATGAATTTTACAGATAGAATAGGATTGAATAGATAGAATTTATAGCTTATACTTAAGCTTATCATAAAAGCAAATTGCACGAAAGTCAGTAAAATGAAATAAAAATTTTCCAATTATACTTTTATTTATTTTTTTGCAAAAATTAGTAATGATATGTTACTTAGTGAGTTTTGCTCATTTAAAAAGAAATACAATTAAGCTAGTAGTGATTGTCTTATAAAAAGAGAGAAAATTATTGTAATGCCTATATCGTATAGCAGTACTGGTTTAAATATTATAGGCAAGATTATGGTTACGGATCTAGTTAAGCGCACCATTCATAATTTGATTTGGAATTCTCTTATTTTTCTTTTCATTTTATTAATTTATGGGTTTGCAATAAACTTAAACTTTGACTGACTTGATAAATTATTTTATTTTAGCAAGAAGAGAATCCAGAAATGACAGTAAGTATATTTTTGCTTGTTACTCAAAATATTTTCTGAATTAAATGCTGAGTTAAAAATTTGTAATTACAAAAATAAATTTTCAAAAGCACAAAAACATAAAAATTTATAAAGTGTATGCAGAGACCACCTTATAAATCTTTGGACTGGAGTGAGAAAGTTAAAACTACATTATTTCACATTGATAAATTATTACATAACTCTTGGTTAAAAGGATTGAATTACAGCAAATGTCAAGCGAATATCACTTTTGTACTTTTGTCATGATGTGTCATTGTAACGATCACCATATATAGTTTCCTAACTATTTCTGGACTGGGGTGCATGACTTGGTTAGAACATCCTATTATAACTTGGAGTTTTTTGGTTCGAATCCTGCCATCAGCTGACGAGCTTCCTTCTTACCCATTTCTTCCTCCAAATCGGTTTGCAGACTACGCATTTTGCACAAAAATGAGTGAATGTTGCTTCAATTTAAAATACATGGTGCTTTCAAATTCGACTATTATTTGTTTCGTGGGTTTTTTACACAAACTCTTTCAATCTTGGGAAATGCTTTTTTACAGTGAATCTTTCAAACTTTCTCGAGAGTTATTCTTCATTAAAATGACCATCAACTTTCAAGAAAACATTATTATTATCATGTAAAATATGATCAATTATATAAGATCAAATAATATATTTCTATTTTTCTATGTAAACTGTACTCGATTTAAAGTTATCTTGCATATTATAACGCAATAATTAAAGAAACAAATTTAAAAGCTGTACGTGTACAAAATATTGAAAATTTGCTGAAGAATTATAAGAAAAGGAATAGTTTTAACATCTCATACGCTCATTCGCTAATACATAAATGTCTCATGGCAAAAAATGTATTTAATGTATGTGCATGAATTAGAAAATGGACATATTAAACTCATCGTCATTTTAATATACTTAGTAATTAAGTCAAATAATTTTGGTTATTATAATTCGTTTATGTACTCTTCAATACTTATAGTTTGAGTTCTTTTTCAATACTTTAGTAAGAAGTAGGCTCAAAAATTTTCGAATGTGTATAATTAAGAGTTTGTGATAAGTAATAAGTTAAACTTAGCATAATACTTAAGCTACATTTTTACTTACAAAAAAAAGTGTGTATATTCGTCTAAATAATTTTAAACATCAGAATTTTCTTGTTCTTTCTTAAGCTACATGAATAAAAGTCTAACTATCTGGAATCGGAGTTACGCAGATTATACCGATTTCAGCTTCAACTTCGACTCCAGCAAAATTTTCTCCAGCTCTTCTCAGTGGAGGGGCGGGGTGCGAAAGAATAATTTTTAATAATTGAAAAGCACTACCTCCAAAAAGTTATGGATTAGTATATCACACTATATTCGATCCCCTCAAAAGCCTGTCTTAAAGTTTTAAAATTTTTCTAAGAACAGCAAATTTCTGAAAATTTTTCAAATTCACGTGTGTCACTAGAAGTTCACTAGTACGTATACAACTTTTGGGAGGTATTGTTTTTCAATTATCGGAAACATTTTTTCAGTCAGTTATACTCCTCTGTCCTGATTGTAAATGAAAAAGAAAATCATGATTTTTAGATTTCTGTTTCAGTAAGCACATTACAATATGTTTATAACAACGTTTACATTAACAATAAAATGTGTAACGCCTATACAATTAAATTGTAATTAAAAACTATCACTTCGATATTTGTTGCAATACTAATCTGTAAAACCATAGATCTATATGTGTTTATAAGTATAGTGATATATTGTATAATGATGTGTTGTATAACTATAGTGATATTTTTGATTCCCATTCTATTAGTTCTCTATTTGTTCTATTAGTTCTCTATTTTCTATTAATATAATGGATTTTTTTCCGATTGCAATTTTAGGCTTGTTATACAGAATTGTTCAAAAAACATAACTTAGTCAAAAATGCAGAGCACTGGGAAAGTAAGAACCAAAGTTGAATCACTATTGCACAGATAAAAACGTAGATATAAGTTTTTTATTTCTGAAAAATATATACTTCATATTGTTTGTTCGAACAAAAATTACCTTGTTCATTGCTTAACAAATCATTAATTAATAATTTAAGATTGTAATGTTTTGTCAATAAATTGGTAATTATATTTATGTGAGATTTGTAATTTTCTTTTAAAATTCAACAAATATTTTTATCGAAAATTTTTTTCTAAGGCATTTCAGTTTTAATCCATTCTTACAACACCTACCCTTTTAAAAATTGTGTCTTAGCACGGCTTTTAAAATCAATATAATTTTCTATCACTATAATTTTCCATCAATATAATTTTCCATCACTAAAATTTTCTATCAATATAATTTTCTATCCGTATAATTTTCTATAATTTTCTAATATATATATTCTATTTACTTTTAATGTCTGAGGTGGTACGTGTTTTTAACACTGTTTCCCATTTAACAATGGGAATTATAATCAAGTAGTGGAATTATAATCAAGTAGTGTAAAAGCGCAAAGTTATGCTTGGAATGGTTGGTAAAACCAATATTAATTTGGCAACAATAACTCGCGCCATTTCCTAAACTTTTCAAAGTCATTTTCTAACTCGATATTTTTTTTTTCAATTAGTGGTGGAAATTTGAATCTTTGGCTGGAAATATAAGAACAATTTAAAACTTTAAAAGGTACAAAAATATTATTTATTCAAATTTGCAGCAAATACATCAATAATATCACCTTATTGGAAACTTTATTCACCATTGTGATATTTCTTGTCTGTTTTTAATCTACTTGTTTCTCCTCTCTCGGCTTATGCAGCTTTTCTAGTTTTGCTTCTTACCTTTATTTTTTTCGTTGACTACTTTACGCTTTAAATTCAAATATTTTTCTTTTTTTTTACTTTCATGTCTGGTAAGTCTTAAAAATGAACTCCTAATTTTGAAGTGCTTTAAACATGCCGACTGTTATTTCACATTTGTTTATTTGTCAGTTTCCAATCAGGTAATATCTTACCGCTTCAGTTTCTTGGGATTTTTATTTACGATTAATGATGATTTTCCTGGTAATGATAAAAATAAATTTCTTGTTTCAAAAATAAATTGATTGCATTTGGAAGATATAGATTAGATAGAGAAATTAATGATGACCCATGAACAAAGCTTTGGAAAATAGGTAATTATATTTGATCGAAAATCGTCAAGAAAAATATTTCTGTTGTTAAAGAAAATAATGTCTGGAAAATCCATTAGAATAACAAACTTTACAACAAATTCAGAGAACCAAATACTGTAAAAACTATTAAGGTACATAAATTAAGATTAAAAAAAAACATTTTACATTAAAAAAATTTAAAAATTGAGCAAAAAAAGGGAAAAAGCTATTTTGTCTTATACTCCTAAAAAGAAATCTACATATTGTTCTCACTTAACTCTTAACTTACATAAAACAATTGGCTATTTAGGGCCAAATTTGCTTTAATTTTGCATGTTTTTGTCAAAAGTATTATTTTTTTGAATAAAGGAAGTGATATTTGCTTTTTAAAAATGTGGCTACCATGCCAAATAATTTAATTAAAATTTTCATATTGTCCCTCAGATGATTTCAATTAACCAGACTCTAACAGCAAAATCCAGCAGTCATAGGAGAGAAAAAGTAAAAATAATAATTTCTCATTATAACCCTTAAAAAAAGATACAGCGTTTAACAATTTCACTCAATTACGTTATACGGGTATTTGCAATTTTACTCAAAATACATAAAAGGTCAGTCAAAATAAGATGACCAGATGGGAACCTACGAATCTTATTTAATTAATTAGGCAGTAAAAAAGTGGTCTAAGAGGCAAAAATAAATTACATAAGTACATACCAACTGAAAAAAATTGGAATAACAAGCTATAGATCACAGAATAACAAAATAATATAAGATCCATTGATTTCATTAAATTCTAACGAAATTAACACGGATATAAACAAAAATGTATTTGGAAGTTCAAGTGATATGTAAATTAGATGAGAATTTATGTCTGATTTTACATCCTAACAGAAATCAAATGTTTGCTGAATGCAATAAGTGACGCAAATGTTTAAGATAAGCAGTACCCCATAGAGCAGTTTTTCCCAAACTTTTTTGATCCATGGACCCCTTTTTATAGTCAAAACTTGCCCACGGACTCCCAAGTGAAAAACTGCATATATGTACAGTATAAAAATTACAAATTAAAAAAATACATTTTGTTGAAGAACTATTTATTGAAATTACATCTTTTGTTTAAAATAAAATAAAAAAATTAATGACTTGAATGAACATGATGAGATTTTAAGAGTGTATTTATGTCCGGCTCATTTTTTTTGTGAGCACTTTTTTGTGATGAGGTTCATTACGGCACTGAAACTGAGAGAACAATATCATCTTCCCAAATTTTGTTTATACAGAAAAAGGTTTGCAACAAACGAAGTTTTACGATTTTAGTTTTGATTAAATTTAATTGTTTATATTGTAGTTTCAAATTAGTTTCGTTAAATTTTGCAAATATACTGAAAATACATTCGCTGCAGCTTGTTTTAAGTTAGCCAGAAAACGTCGGTATCTTCCTACCATTGCCGGAGCACCGTTAGTAACTACAGAAATGATATTAATCAAGGGTATAGCTTTTAATTCAGCCAATAGCGTTTCACCTTTCGTATCGCTTTCCAAACATTTAGCAAGTAACAATTATTGATAAACTTTTTATTCTTTTACAAATCTTACATAAACGAAAAGTAAAAGCTTCGTTTCCTGAATAAGTTGACTCGTCAAGCTGCATAGAAAATTCAGATATTTTTTAGTACTCACATAAAGAATTTTCTACTCACTGAGATATTTTGTCAATCCTTCTTTGTACATTATTATTACTCTGTGGAAATCTTTTTACAATGTTAAAAGGTGGTTTGTGCAACCCGGTGAGTATTATCTTACTTACAACTAGTAAAATAAGTTCTTCAGTAGTGTGAGGCTTTCCGGACTTAGCAATCATGTAATATATAGACACATGCGAAACTATGAGAAACATGCAATCCATCGTTACCTCGCTTAGATGTTGTACCTATAAGTTGTTGCAGTGACGGTGCTTTCAGATATTTTTCTTTGACTGTTTGAAAAATAGTTAAATCTTTATCTTTTTAGTCACTACGGATTTTTATCAATTGTTCGTTAAGCTTGGAATATTTCATTGCATCACTTGTTATAGTTTTATTACATGGAAGACACATAGGTAAAGTACTATTTCCTGGTGAAGAAATAAAGACATACTTTAGATATTCAACACTGCATTTTCGACGCTTTTTCTTCGACTCCTTCATACTGTTATCTCTTAAAAAGGGTACAAAAGATATAAGAAAATTTGTAAATCAACTGTTTAATTTGTAACAGACCACTGTTAATAATTATAAGCACCCACCTTTATTTATAGTTTACTTAGGAGGTAAAAATCGCTACTATTTTATTAATCTTAATTTCCATAATAATAAAAACAAATCACAATTTTATTATTTTATACTAAACCTCATGTGGATCCCCTGACGTTGTTCAGGGACTCCTGAATCAGTTTTTATTTTTCACGGACCACCTGAATGGTACCACGGGGTCCATATGGACCACTTGAGGAAACACTGCCACAGAGAATGACAGTATGGTCATAACTACTAGAACGTGAAAAAATTCAAAATATCTTTTGCTTTCTTTTCACCGAAGTAATGACATTTTGTAAAATCAACTATAAAACATGATTTTATTACCATGCTGCTTATTAGTCATAATTTATTGTGATATTTTAGAGCATGACAGATAACCATTTATTGGTTTGACTTTACTTTTCAGTGCTATTTTTTTCCATAAAATGTTTGGTAATAAGAAATATAATTTTCAAAACCAGGATGAAAAACCGTTATTATACGAACAAGAAAATTAAAAAATACTTGTTTAAAGTAATCCATTTAAGCTTTATTACTAGAATTACGTTGCTTTTTTTAAAGGAAAAAACAAAAAAGTATTTATTATACAAGTACGGTATTTTTACCATATTTTTTTCTCCGTGCAGTTTTACTCACAATAATTTCTAATACTTTGACACACAGTGCAGCAACAGCATTATAACGGAGAAAAAATAATGACTTAACGAGAGCTATTGATATTTTCGGGAAAGATCTAAAATAGAATATCTAGAATCATCTTTTTTTTTTTTGCTCAAACAAAATCTTAGGATTTGAGCATGCAAAATATAATCCTTCAAAATTAGCTTTTAATTTTGCTGAAATCATCAGTATTATTCTCAGGCTCAACAAGTTAAAAAAATTGGCAAGTTAAGAAAATGTAATTCATTTCTTTTGTCACCATTAACAACTTGTTTTTATACGAAAAGAAGGTCGAGAAAAAGGGTTAACATCATAGCATAGATAAGTAATGGTGTAAACGTTCTTTGATCCCGAAGAACAAATCTTGATAGATGAACTTCGAAAAAACAAAGCTTCTAATTTTTTTCCTTGGACGTTGGCCAGAGAAAATAGGATATCAGTGTATGCTTAGATCTTTAAAAAATGAAATATCGTTTTTATATCATTCATATAACTTACTTAGTGTTAAGAGATCAAATAATTTTGATTTGGGATAGTTTTAAAAAAAACTTGTATTGTTTTGTTTTAATATGATAATGTATTGAACTTTTTAAATAAAACATCTGAATTTATTTTCAAAAAATTTAAATAATATAAAGATAAAAAATAAACTGAGAAATTAAAAAAAATTTTTTTAGGGATATTTTTGAAATATCGAAATTAATGAAATGCAAGCATTTGTTCCGCATTCATCATTAGAGAATGCATTAAGAATTCTACCCATTACAATAGTTTTTAATGACATATGGTGCCACATAACGTTGAAATAAAAAGTCATTTAAAGCAAAGAGAACTAGAATTTAGGTTTTTTTTCTAAAATTAGTTCAAATAAAAAAAAATAAATAGTAATTTGATTAAGTTACTAGAGTGACTGTTTCGAAACAAGTAATTTGATTAATCTGATTCTGAACAAATGATGTAAATCAACTGATTTAATTTTAATTAAACTAAAAAGTTCATGTTAATTTAAATAAATCTTGATTGGAATTATGAAATTAATTAAAGGAATATAATTTTTTCGCATCGAATTTATCAATAAATTTAATCAATCTTGATTCAAATAATTTAATTTATTAATGAATTGTATAAATCTTGATTTAAAATTGTGAATTCATAATTGAATTAAATTTTTTTTTAAATTCATATCATTGATTTGACTATTCAGTTTCACCAATCTTAAAACAAATCATTAGAATCTTGATTTAAATTAATCAAATCTTTGTTCAGAATGTTTTGAATTTTCAATTAAGTGTCAAATGTGAGAATTTATTATGAATAATCACTTAAAATGTAATTTTTTTCTCGTTTAATTAGTTTAGGAATTAATAAAGGACACACACACAGATAAACATCCATTTTTATATATGTAGGTAACAAAACTATATTTAGTTGTTTATTTTATTAAATCATTACCAAAACTCTTCGGTAAAAAATATTGATCTTTTTGGTGTTCCCATAGAGTCAGAAACACGGTAAAGTTTTCCATATTCTAGTAGTTCTGAGCATAATTTTTTCTTAGAGTACTTATGTTAAATATTTAATAAAAATTATCCACGATAAGAGTTAACAATATAAACGCAACTGCAGGTTAGTTTCACAACAAAATGAAATTGTAATATATAATTTTCAAACTCATATTATATCTTAAACAACACGCTTTATTTATGGCATTAGGGTATGAACAACTTACGACAGGCAGCTTTCTTCCAAGCATATATATACTGATCTGCCGCAACAAAGGTGCAAAAAGTGACAATCAAAATTAAATTCCTCATTTTAAGTTGAAAAAAACTTGCAAATATAATTTGTAATAGTTGTTATAAAACGTTTTTAACTGTAATATTTCAGCTCAGGACTCAAATTTAATATCAAAGCACACGAAATACAGCACAATCTTACAAGAGTACTCTGTAAAAAAATCCGTATTTAAACTACAGTAAAAATGTACTGTCACCCTGAATACAGTAGACATAAAAGTCATTTTACAGTAATATTTCTTTAATTACAGTGTTTCAGCGATACTGTGAAAATTGCGTTACATCAGATTTTTGTATTTCGCAAAAGTTCATATATATATATTTAACTTACGGTCTCGCAAATNTTGAAAAAAACTTGCAAATATAATTTGTAATAGTTGTTATAAAACGTTTTTAACTGTAATATTTCAGCTTAGGATTCAAATTTAAGATCAAAGCACACGAAATACAGCACAATCTTACAAGAGTACTCTGTAAAAAAATCCGATTTAAACTACAGTAAAAATGTACTGTCACCCTGAATACAGTAGAAATAAAAGTCATTTTACAGTAATATTTTTTTAATTACAGTGTTTCAGCGATACTGTGAAAATTGCGTTACATCAGATTTCTGTATTTCGCAAAAGTTCATATATATATAATGAATATAATAAATAAGTAAAAAGAACAAATAATGAAGCAAGGGGGGAAACAAATGTTACTTATTACACATTTATGCTGAAATACATTAAAGAATGAAACTAAAAGGCTTGTTAAATTAAATGAACTGGATTTAAAAAAATTATTTTGATATCATTGAATTACTATTTTCATTTATTTTTGAGTTTTATTGAGGATTATAAGTCTTTCCACGAACAGAGTGTTTCTATTTTAATTGTAAGTTATATTGTATTTTGTAGCATAGGTTGTTTCCGCATTATTTTTAATTTTATACTGAATTTTTCGAAAGATTTTTTAAGTCGCGTTAAATGATCTCTGCTCATTGCTCAAACCATATGAGATACATTTACATTTCATCTTTACCAATTTATTTTTGGTGTTATTTTATAAATTTGTATTTTATAAGTTATTTTGATTGATACCAGTCTGTTTTGCTTATGAATATCAGTATTTGATTTGAATTTGAGTTTACCCAATTCTAATGTATGGTGTCCTTCAATTTCCACTCGTCGTTCTTGTCACTCAAGTTCTTATTACTATTCCCGTCCTAGTCCTAGTTCAAGTCCTTCTCGCCCAATTCTCTCTTCTATAATTTTAGTGTATGACAATTTCGTATCCTCAATCTCATTATTTTTACAACCCATAACTAGCTCTTTTATTTCACACACATGAGCCTGAAGTGGAATATTTTCACATTGCTTGCCTGCTAGCTCTATAAGATCTGATTTTTCCCCTCTTTATTATTAAAGGGCATAATTCTTATAACAGGTGATCTAATGTCCTAAAATAACTAGGAACATAGTTATAACATGAGATTCATCACTTCTGAAAGTACTCAACAAAATTTGACAAAAAATCTATAACACTGCCTCCAGTAACAAGTCTGTAGTGTCATAACTAACAGAAAACGTGAGTTTGATAATCTTAATTTTAAATCTAACATAGATCGGAACGTACCAATAGGAGGTAAAACTTAATGAGGAATTCGTTTAAAATAACCGCTCACACATTCACAGAGAAGTGAATTTGGAATGCATGTGTGGCATATGTAGACTCATTTGAACACATATGATTCTTGCAAATAATGAAGACGCTTTCTTGCGAGAAAATTTTTTATTCTGTGAACAGCACATCAGATGAAAAATTCGTCTGCACCTCTCACTGCTGCAGAAACAAATGGACAGAAATCAACACAAAGAGTCACACAATCAGTCACTTGCAAGACTTGGACTCTCTGCAAATTGTAGGGGTGCAAGCAATTTTCTTAAACACTCTCTAAATGTTGGGCTCTCTCACATGCGGTTGACACGCAATAAGCTCTAACTCCGCTTGCGATCAAGAGGACAACTCTTGGTTGGTTGGCTCCAATGCCACTTGCCACACGGGCAAGCCTGTTGGTGTGCGTTTCTTGTTTTTCAGTGGCGCCATCTATGGCCAAGAATACGACTTCTGCCACACCAAACGTCACACCAGGGCTTACCCATTCATACATCCATTCATTCAACCGCAGATCGTAATTTTGACCTGAATCGGAGAACGATCGATCTCCAATCCAGTACNGCCTGTTTGGTGAAACCGAGCAAATTTAAGGCAGAGTGTGCATTTCTTGTTTTTCAGTGGCGCCATCTATGGCCAAGAATACGACTTCTGCCACACCAAACGTCACACCAGGGCTTACCCATTCATACATCCATTCATTCAACCACAGATTGTAATTTCGACCTGAATCGGATAACGATCGATCTCCAATCCAGTACCCCCAGAGGTCTTGATTTAATATGGGAACATGGAGGACTTTTGCGACTCCACAGATTTAACGTGCATCAGTCACTTTAATACACGGGGAGTCTTCGGCCGGTGGGGTTCGAACCCACGAACTCTCGGACATGGGCCCGTCGCCTTACTGACCAGGCTATCCCGACTGACAATTCTTGCACTTGTGTGAAGTGTTTCACTCACAACAAGATGGATTTTTTCTTACTAGGATGCAGTACAGTCCTTTATACACTGCTCTTGTCAGAGATGGCGGCAAATGACCTGTTTACATATAGGGACCGTTGCAATCTCTCGAACATTATGAGCTTTGGCATACGCCAGCTCGGTAAATATTTCTGTGACAATCGTAAGTATGACCTATCATTCCAATTAGAAGCGCCATTCATTATAAACATGTCAGTCTCTTCACCATGCTTAAAACCACTTATCGCGCTTGAAATCTCAGCCATCAATAATTGCGAAGAACATTATTTCGTTAGCGCAACAGTTTGTGGTTTGCCCGACTCCCTATAGCCTTCCCCCCCTTGTGTTGCCAACCAATCACAGATGTAGTTCGTATTAAAGTTAGGGGACACAATTTTGAACATTTTAGTAAATATTGTATTTTTGTAAAGAAGTGCCTTGCATTGATTTTGTAAATAAGCACATTTTTATCACATGACATTTTTTGCTTCCGTGTCTTAACACGTCCCTTTAGTACCCAAGATTCCTATATAAAACATGCATGATTTATAACACTCAATCGATTTCCCATGGACGTAGAATAACCCCTATATAAGGAAGATTTTTTGATCTGATATTCCTACAGTGATATCATGGCAATGATTTGATACAGCGCAAGTTATGTTGTGTAAGAAGCAGCTTAACACAACACCATTTATTCATCATACATAAAATAACAGGTAATAACAATAACAAATTTTTATTTCAAACGTAATTATAGAAAATATTTAGAAAAGAAAAAGAAACTTACTGCATTAAGCGTTCTGCCAAATTTCCTTATGATCATTAGCTGCCGCAAAGGAAAATAAGTCAATTGCAAGAATCAAGCACAGGCTCTTCATATTTGTCTGTTTTTGAAAAAAATGAGTTGAATTTATTCATAATTCAAATAAAATGTAATTGTTTTTCAGATTTTTTAAATTTCTTCATTCAACATTTATTTTTTAGCCCTGTTGAAAAAAAATGTGCACGAAGTACGCTAAATTTACATTGTTTATTGTTTTAATTATTTAAAAGGACTAATATAAATCAAGCTCAACACAAAATACATTTTATTAATTTGAAAGGAAACTAAACTGTTTCTAACGATGAATATTATCAATAATTAGCAAATTAATTTAAAAATTCCAATTCTCTTAAAAAGCATATGCAGCAATAACAACAAAAACGTTTAATTTGTTATCTAGAATTTACAAATTAAGTATATAACTAATTTCTGTTCCTTAAAAAAATGGAAAAACGATTTATTAACAAAAAAATGTATTACCCGTGGGCAAGAATTGACATATTAACAACTAATTCCGTTTATTTCTTAAAAACATTTTACAATAACAGAAATCATAAACTCGATATCAAGAATTAAAAAAAATAACATTCGTAGCAAAAACAACAAAAACTATTGAACCAAATTGAGTTTCCACAAGAAAATTTTTGTTCTGTCATATAAAAATTTTGAAAATTGTCTAATTTGGTTTTTAACTGAATCCCTTATATATATTTTGCATTTATATACCTTTAAAGCAATAGAAGATATTTCATAATCACAAAGTAAATAAATATTTTATAGAAAAAGTAAGGAAAGACTGATCACTCAGATTGCATGTACCGATGAAGTTTATATTAACAAATGTAAAACATATATTAGAAAAGCTTTATATCCAACAAATAAAAAACCAATGCTAATTTTGGTCTTAAGTGAGAAAGTATTAAAACACATAGTGATTATCTGGTATTTTAATTTCAATATAACACCTATTTGCCACTAAATGACTGGAAGAAAAATTTAGAACCTTCATCCTTGAAAAAGTAAATTTCTCTACAGGAAAATAAAAAAAAAACTCGATATTTCCATAAGGCATATTTGAGCCGTGGCGACTCAGGGAATAGTGCATCCGCCTTCCAATGAGGTGAACCGGGCTCGAACCCCATCCCATGATGGCTGTATGGCTGGTCGAAACAAACTCGCACCAATCCAGCTTGCACCGACCACAGTGCTGATGTAAAATATCCACAGTGGTAAACGGATCATGAGTTAAAGTCCCCTTGCCCTTTGGCTAACAGTGGATATTTTCGTGGTTTTCCTTTCCATGTAACGCAAATGCGAGTTAGTTCCATCAACAAATCCTGCACGAAGACAAATTTCTTCCAATACTCGATCCAGGAGATTCCTTGTCTTCTGGATTGGGTTCAAAATTATAGGCTACGGAGTTGAACATTGATAGTCGACTGTTCAATGACGGTTATAAAATATGAAGCAGATTAATTGGTATATTAAATCGGAATTGGTGTGCTTAGTGGAAGTATATTCCAAGATATATTTTTTAATGAGATTTCTTGATGCAAAACATTAATTTAGTCCTATTTACTCATGCTATTTCAAAAGTGAGTGCTTTAAAAGTAAAGTAAAGCTCTACGCGCAGTAAACTTAAATCTGTATTTCGAGGACTTTGCTTGATCGCTAAATATATGCAATCTATGGTAGAAACGCTTTAAAAGAGAGTTAGGAATTTACAGACTTCGCTGATTTGAAGTTTATGAACAAATGATGGAAAAAAAGGCATAATATTTATTTCCTGTTCTTGAAGCATAAGTTTTAGATGTATTATACTTAAACTTACAATAATGTTATTAGAGCCTTTATCCATTTTGCACTTAAATTGCGATGCAGAGTAGTTTAAAACATCTCGCTTTATCTCTTTTCGCTTCTTTTCTTTTAAAAAAGAAATTACAAAATACAAAGCTCTCTGTGAAATATGGAAAATTTGCTTACAAAGTAGCACTAATTAACTTACATAACCATACGTAACACCCAGATTGAGAGAGAAAAAGCACGCCCCAATAACTCTGAATAATAAATGTCCTCAAATTGAGCAATGTTTAAAATAAGAAAGGTCCCGCTTTATTGCGTTTGATCTAATAATTAGGTTTTTACTCACCAAAATGCCTCTTTTTGGATTAAAAAAGTACATTAAAGATATTTTAATTAAAAAATAACAACTGATTTATTAATTTAGAAAATTAGATACAAAACCGATTATATTTTTAATAAATACTCTCTTTTTCCGATGAATCTCGAAAACATGGATTAAATAGTTAGTGAAGGGACCTGTTTCGCTATATTTTACAACTAACTGCGTGAATAAATAAACATCTCAGACAAAATATTATTTTAGTTACAATATTTAAGTAATTATATGCATTATCCTAGTTCATTCTTTTCGTAGTCCATCTTGGTTTCAAAAGCATTGAATAAACGTTGATTAATCTTATTGCATGACGACTTGCAAACTACATGACGCGATCTAAACATTGATATCAGATTAGATATCATCATTTATAAAAGAAATAATTTATTATTTTGTTTTTCAGTGAAGATTTAACTTTCACAATAACAAGAGGTATTTATATTTTTTAATTATTTTAAGCAATATATTAGTTATGTTTGTCTTTTAGTAAACTTTATGCAAAACTCTGTAAGTAAACTTAAGGGGACACGGGACCTTGAAATCATAAAATTTTCAAAAAAAATTTTTTTTGTTAAAAATATAAAGATAGTCAGCCTGAATCACGTGTTGTTCAAATTTTTTCGATACGATGATTTTTTATGATTTTATAGCTATTTTTCTGAAAAGTGGGCGTGGCACTTTTGACGTTCCATAAGCTGTCTGTTTGTTTACATTGTAGTTATCAAGCTTATTTTGATTTTTTTTTATGTTCAAATCAATATTTCTATAAAATATTTTTTAATTAGTATAGCATATAAATTAATTAATTAATATAGCATTAGTATTGAAATTTTCTAGCATGTTATCGAAATTCTGCAATATGCTTTTCCTATGTCAATGTCAATAATTTTTTTATTTATCTGGTATCAAATATATTATTTGTTTTATTAAAATTATAGAGAATAATGTTTTTAGTGTAATTTTTATGCACACAAAAATAATCTTTTTTCTTTGTTTCAAGGTTACATATGACATATTGATATGATGCATAACGAACAATATTTTTATGTAAAAATCGTTTGTATTGGTAAAAATTTAGCATTTATTATATTAAGAATACATCGGAAGTTCTTTTTATATTTTAAGCATGATATTATAGCTATTACAGTGAGTTTTAGTTAATTTACACAAAAAAAGTAGTTTTTCTCCGTTAACTTTTTTTGCATAATTTACTTCTATAATTTGTCCCTTGTGTCTGAATATTTGAAAATTTTGCCTGAAAATTTTTCATATGCTTCATATGACTGTTATAAAGACAATGTAGCATTGTTTTCACGAAATATTAATTATAAAGTTTTTTATACAACTTTAACTGTAGGAGGAAATGAAAATTTTCGAAAAAAAAGCGTCGGAACTAAAAAAAATTTTTTTTCTCAAAACCTGTTGAAGTGAAACAATAACTGATGCTAGAGAGTCTTTATATCATCATTATCTATCTATAGAAAAAATTTTAAATTATTTGGATGAAATTTCAGACACAAGGGACAATTTTTGTATTTTGTAAAATTTTCATATTTTATTAAATTTTTAAAAAAACTTTGACCAAAATTGTTTTTACTTGGCTTATTTCCTAAAATATGCTAAAAAATAAATAAATTATGTTCATAATAGTAAAATTAAATTAAAAAACAAGTTTTCATAACTTTTCATTTGAAAGGTCCCGTGTCCCCTTAATCGAATATAGTCATTAATAAAAAAATGTACCTGAAATTGTAAGGTCATATTACGGATTAATAATTTTCACTATTCTTAAAGCGTTGTCTGCATGTTGTTGTAATGTTGTTAAAACAAATAAACACCGAAACCGAAAATCAGGAATTAATTGGATATTATCGAACATGAAAGTTTCAATATTACAGGAAATACCTTTCTTTTTACTTCTTTCGAAAAATTTATTTGGTAAGCAATACGAAAAAAATATTGAAATATCTAAAAATTAGCAGATTATTTGTATAAAAATAAACGTAGTATATTCTGAAACAAAGAATATAAAAATATAGTTTTCCCTTCAAAAATATCAGTTTTTAAAGTAATAATTTTTAACGAAGCTTAATTTTTTTAAAATAAGTGATTTATTTTATATAAAATAAATTTATATCTGACCGAATTGCAAACTCTAAACGCTTTAAAAAACGTTTTGCACAATTTCTAAAGTGAAACTTTCTTCAAGTTATAATTATTTTTAAAAAAAAAAAAAGAAAGAAAACAGTAAAGTAAAAAATTAAAATAAAAAATAAATACATTTTCCACTGTAATAAAAATTCTTATTATTAAAGTAGTTGTAGTCGTAATAATATTAAAAATAATTATTTTATGAATATTTGTTAACAAGAGAGTATAAATACTCTTTAAATAAATAAATAAAAAATTTATTTTTTATGTCAACCTTTAACTATTTTTTTACCAAGTAAACCTTTTTCTAAGTATTTTATAAGAAACTTAAAATAAGTTAATTTACAGCACAAATTCTCGCAGCAATTGTTAAAATACACTTATCAATTTGTATAGCAACTATTATAAAGGTAAAAGAAAGCCTTAATTTTTAGAAATCATTTTATTTTTTTCATCGCATAAATACTGCCTTTAAAACAAGTTATTTTCAAGAAATTGTCTTGTACCAGATTGAGAATTTCTTGAGTTTATACCAAACTGTTTTTTTAGTAATTTATGTAGGAAATTACCGTAAAAAAAAGCCTATTTATTTTTGCGACAGCTGTAATGGCTATAATAGAATCGGAAAATGTAACTAAATTAGTTTTTCAACCTCTTCAACAATTTCGATTACTCTTCAACGGCATAGTACTTCTGTGGATAAGGAAAGTTACCGACACATAAATGTTATCACTTTTTAAATTATCAAAAGCTCAATAAAACAATGTAACAATGCGACAATTATTTTAACACACAAGGAAACTGTACATAAAACTTGTCATGCTTATATTTTTTCTGAATACACGCTCTGTCTTTGTAGGTTGACACTTCAATTTAAATAGCAGCTACACGATACCAGTTTCAAACATCATTTTTCATTTTGGTCATTTTTAAAATACAAAACAAAAAATAAAACACTATAAAACATATTCAATTTTTCTCTCTTTTTTTTCTCTCCATTTTCGCCTGAATAACAGAGTAAGTGTCTGCAATTTTTTTCATACTTAACTTTGTTCAAAATGTGTTAATAAATTAAAAAAATTAAATGCAAGGAACAATCCTCCACAGGACTCAGTGACAATCCCCTACGTTTCAAAATATTTCAACTTTGTTTTTGAGATTGAGATTTTATTATTATATTGGAAATAGATAATACTTATTTCCGAAATAAATTTATTGAATCTTAATATATATCCATATTATATCGGAAATATACTGTCGAATAAATTTTATTTTTGAGACTGAGATATTAATCTTAATAGTATTTGTGTCCTATTATTTCGAAATTTAGTATCGAATAAACTCGACTTTTGAAAATGAGATTTTAAATACTTTTTCCACGTTATGCCGGAATATACTTTAAAATAAATTTTATTTTTAAGACTGGAATTTCAATCTTAATAAAATTCCTGTCTTATCATCTCAGAAATATAGTATCGAATAAATTAGGTTTTTGAAATAGAGATTTTAAGTACTTTTCCTAAAATTATATTGGAAATATACGGTCATATAAATTTGATTTTTTGAGACTGAGATTTTAATTTGAGTACGGTTTCTGCCTTATTATCTCAGAAATATAGTTTCTAATAAAGCGTGTTTTGAGATCAAGAATTTAACGTCACCAATTTTTTGTCACATTATGTCGGAAATATTTGTACTGATGAACTTGGTTTTTGAGATCGACATTTTAATCTCAATAATTTTTTGTTATATTGTCTCTGAAATATACTTTCCAATAAATCTGATTTTTGTTATTAAGATTTTTGAGCCAAAAGATTTTCTATCGTGTTATTTCGGAAATATAGAGTTTAACAAACTTGGTTTTTGAGATTCAGATTTATTGCTCAATTATTTCCGTCCAACAATCTCGGGAAAATAGTATATAATAAATCTGAGTTTTGAGATTTTGTCAGAGTGATGAAAAAGATTAATTTCATAACTCATTTAAGATTATCTGTGATTTACTTCTCGACACGCATTGATAATTAGACCAATAACTGCGTTATAACAAAAAAGAGACTTTAATATAATTATCTAAAGGTAATGAAACAATCTAGGATCAAGTTTTGAATGAGGTGCATTTAAAGGGATTTTTGAATAAAATTAAACTTGCAATCTTTTGTCATTACAACTCCTCACTTAATAAGTTAATGATTTAATTTATGAAAAAGTATTGCTGCTGTTGTTTCCAATGACACTTGGACAAGCCAAGCTCACCAGCCAATGGTTTTTTTGCAAATTAAGTTGAAAAGGTGCACCTGTCGTTTGACACGAGAGCACTACAAAAGGGCAAGTAAATCTTAGTTCAGAACCCCACTGGTAAGATGGCAGTACTATTCATTCCAGTGGCCACTTCCTCAATTTTGAAGTAGATCGGAAGGGTGAGGAAATTTTCTCTGTAACCCTGTACCCTAGGTATTGCTCAGAGACCAACCGAAGGACTTTCGATTCTATAGATTTTACGATCACGAATATTACATGTACTCGGTGGGTCTCAGTGGGGTTGAGGATCAAGCTCTAGCCCCTTCGGACAAAAGTCCGTTGTATAACCATTGAGCTACCATGGCCATGAAAAAAAATATTAAAAAAAATAAAGACTTTTTTTTTTAAATTTTTCAAATCCATCAAAAATGGAGTTTTTGACTATCAAAATGAAATAATTACTTTCTTTTAACAGTAATGAATGTCTTTCAGAATATTTCAATATGAAGTACTTGGGTCTGATTCTTGTCATTTCCATCTGGACTTATGCAGCGGCAGGTGAAGCAGGGGATGAGTGGAAGGCAGCATTATGCAGTAAGCAAAATTTTTTCACGAAACATTTAGTTGAATGCAGGACTTCGAATAAACTTTTTTTTTTTACTAGAACGGCTTTAATTATTATTTACTTCTAATTACGTTTAAAAGTAGAATAATGTATTCATGATAACATAGTACAAACAGTTGTTTGTTTCATTATGCCTGTGATGGAATAAACTTAAAGTGTTTAATCTAAACCTCATAGAAGCAAGAATGTCTTAGAACAGGTTACCAAAAAGCAAGAAATCTGATCCTTGAATAGTTCGAACTCTGTGACAACTTTCCCAATTTCCCCCACATCTCAGTTTAGAAGTCTCAAAGTTATGGTATCTTTCTTAACACCCTCACTGCACAGTTTATCTTCGTTCTTTCAGACTATAGTGATCCATGCAAAGACTTTCTCATTTCTAGAAGGTTATGGTTCAATATGGAAGAAGCATATGTATTTTTTTCACTTAAATGAAGCATAAAAGAACATATAGACTTGACCAATATATAGGGGTCCGGATAGTGTTACTAGTATGAAAAACAACTATGAACTACCATTGTGGGAAGTACGTTTTTTAAAATCTTTTTCATTGTTTTTTAATGGTTATGTATAATGCAAAACATGTAAACTGCTGTTTAGACAAAAGATTAAAAATGGTAAAATTGTTAAAATTTATTGTGATAGCAAGTTATTTAGCGTTCTTTTTAAAACGAAATTGAAATATTCAGGTAATTTCTAATTGGCAGTGAAGCAAGAGTATTTTCATATGTAAGATGAAGATTTGGTACAATGATGTATTTCTCTAATTTTTTTTTTTAAAGTGCAGTTAGTGGATTTCGCCCCTTGGGCGCATAAGTATGATATACAAATCAGAGAATATATCTTTAGCTGTATTTGTAAGCTGTAATGCAATTAATGAAGTTTTAAAAAAATTATCTGTTTCCAGTATTTGTTTTAAATTTTTAGGCAATGACGATGAATTGTTGGAGGACATATATAATTGCTTTGAATTGGAGCCAAAAGCAGTAAGTGCGAATTATTTTTCCAAGTTTTTTTCAGAAATATATTGTATCCGTTACTATAGAGAAAGAGTTAAAATATACCATTTTGCTTTGTTGAAAGAATTTTCTGAATAAGAAGGAGAGAAATGACTATCCATTATAATTTTTGAAAAATGAAAAAAAAAATTAAATTTGCTCTTAATACTTCCTTTTTTTATGAGCTGCGCAAAAGTTTTATAGTTCATATTCGCTAATGAAAAAATTCCTTGAAATGCAGTTTTCATAAAAATTAATAATTTGCATTTTGTTTTAATTTTTATGAATATTCTACACTCTCTCATACATTTTTGCATGTTAAGACTTTTTAAAATGCTGTTAATTTTGTCAAAGTTCATTTCCTATGTATGTTTCAACAACGCTCGCTTGTCTTAAAATCTAATTACTTCACCTTACCTTAAAGATAACAATATACCTTCAAGGTAATAATAAAAGTAAGGTTTAAAAGTTTACCTAAGTTATAAGTGGTAAATGTAAAATTCCTTTGCTTAACTAATATTTAAAAAAAAAATCATTCAGAGTAAAGTATAAGAAAGAGCGATGTATCTATTGCAAATGATATTTAAAAAGAAGTAATAAACGCTAGTAAACGTATAATAGCAAATTTTTAATTGAAATGTAGCATATATGAATGTTTAAAAAAAACATGGAGTTTGCAATTAAAATTAAGTTGCTTCTAATCTACACAGTAAAACAATCTGCGAACTTAACAGAAAATAATTATCAGATAGTGTGCCTGTATAAAATTGCACGGAAAGGTACTGACACTTAAAACCAGGTGCCAACTTTTGAGCAGATAAGTTATGTTATTTCAACAAACTTTGTTATTTTAGCAAAATATGCTCTAAACTAACAATGTCTGGTCGGGGCGAACTCAGAGCAGTATTTATATTACTAGTCTACGCTGGTATTCGAACCCATAATAACGAATAATTTTCGTAGACGAGTACCGTGTTCTTTGAGGTTCGGTAGGTCTTAGTTTCTTAGTTTGAAGAGAAATGGAATAAGCATAGAAAATGAAATTGCAGCTATATTTATACGACGTTCACGACCATCAAGTAATTCCTGAAAAAATAAGAGAAAATTGACAAAATAATCGCAAAATGAATTGAAAAAGGGTAGAGTTATCGTACGGTAAGCAAAACCACATGGCAAATAGTAGAATTTGAACTGACGATTTTAATCCGTTTATGATTAGTTACAAAACAGCTTTACGCGTAAAGTATACAGAGAAAGTATGTTGAAAGAAAGCGAATTTTTTACATCGCAGTTCATGAAATATATCTGATTGATAAAATATTTTTTTGTACTTTTCTAGTATCGAGACCCCATTAAAGAATGTTTTTCAAGAATGTCTCCAACAGCCAACGATGACCTTAAAGAATTCACTAAGTCAGTTTGTAAAGATGATGCTCTATATGATGAAGTATGAAATTCTTCAGATTTTTTTTCAAATTCAAAACACACATACAAAATGCTTTTTTCAAATTTACATTATAAATCTTTTCTGTCTTCTACTACTCCCAAACTGTGCAATTTAATTTATATTAGATTTTGAATATATTTAGATCTTAATATCTTTATTTCTTTAGATATCTTGAAATATCTTTATATCTTTAGATATCTTTAAATATCTTTAAATATCTTTATATCTTTAGATAACTTTAAATATCTTTATATCTTTAGATATCTTTATATACTTAGATCATAATTTAAAAGCTCATAAATCAATATTGGAACATAAATATTGGAACACGATTTTTTCAATACTGGAATATGAATCATTTCTATCTGGAACTATTATTACGAAATATAAACGCCCCAATATTTACCCAATAATATAAGCCTATAAAGGACCTAGAAAGAAATGAATCGTGGTCCATTATTGAAAACTGTTCTAGGACCAATATTGGAAAATCTAGAAATTCCAATGTTTATCAAACATTACAATTCTATAAGGGTTCCCCATAGAAAATAATATTGGTCCATTATTGAAAGCTATTGTAAGACCAATATTAAAAAAAACTAGACACTCCTATTTTTTCCCAACTTTTTAAGTCTATAAGGTTCCTACATAGAAATTGATGATATTAGTTTATTAATAAGCCCTTTTAATGGCATTCTAGGGAAAATATTGAAAAATCTTGATCATCCTTATGTTTCCCTATGTTATGTATCATCCTTACCCAACATTACCCAGGTTTACCCAACATTATAACTCTATAAAAGTCCTACATTGGAAATAATGCCGACCGGCCTGTGTAGGGGGTAACTGCCCTTGCATCAGAAAGGTCCTGGGTTCGAATCCCGGGCAAGGCATGGATGTTTCTTTCTCTCTCTGTGTGTTCTATGTCCTTTCTCTTTTGTGTGTGAATGTGACCCGCTCTATAAACAGGTTGTGGTTGTGTGAATGGCGTGGCAGAAGTCGAATTCTTGGTCATAAATGGCGCCACTGAAAAACAGGAACAATCGCACCCCCACCGCCTTAACAGGCATACGACAAAAAAAGGAAATAATATTGAACCATTATTAAAAGCCACTCTAGGACCAATATTACAAAATATAGACACCCCAATATTGGCTTGTAGATTGTTGGTTAAGGCAAGCGCATTCAGATCACGCCCGCGAGTCGCCCATATAGGGTTAGACTAAAGTAGCCCGTTGTATCTTAGACTGAATAGCAACATCACAAAAAAGTCAATGTCGCAGTCACAAATCGCAACTTAAATGCTGACTATGCTGATGGATGGAAATCCATCAGCTAAGTGTGTTCATATCGAGATGGGCATGTTCAGATCACGCACGAAAGTCACCTATGAAGAGTGATCGTTAAAGCAAACAAGCCAGCGAGCAGCCCTTTTGAGGCTAGGATACCGACTATGTCAACCTTCATCTATTCAAAGGTACCCTAGTATAGTATAAAGTTAACATGTCTTATATACTAGTGAACTAGAATTTAATAGTTGTAGTGGTAGCTACGCTGCACGCTTAACATCGTAATGGCCACAAGGGTCCTATAAAGAAATTAACATTGGTCCTTTGTTCAAAACCATTCCAGGACCAATATTAAAAACTTTAGACAACCCAATAATGGCCCTATACTGCGAACCTATAAAGGTCCTACATAAAAATAAATATTTAACCAGAATATAAAGCATTCTAGGCTCTATTATTACACAAATTATACACCTCAATCTCGGTCCGATATAGAAAGCTATTCTAAGACCATTGTCTAGAAATATATAAGATCATTACAGACTTCTTATTAAGGACCAATTTTGTATTTAGAGCTATTGTATCTTGAAAGACTTAAAATATATTCATAACATCCATTTTTATATCCAGTTCCGAAAAAGTGATTTGCAATACAAGCAAACCTACCAAAATGGATTTTTATTTTTGCTCACAATACATTTTAGTTAATATTACAATAATCCAGGTACGTACGTACACCAGGTACACTACGTAAATGCTTTGTCTTTAAGCTCTCAGCTGATTCAAATATCTTGAAAATTAAATTATTAACAGAAAAATTAAACACGCATATTTTAAAAGGGAAAAATTATTAACTTTCATTTCTAAGCAAATTATTTTCATAGAAATTAAATTTGTGTATTTTTTGTTACAGATGAATTCATGTTACGCAGGCTATGATGTATCTGGCGAAGTAAGTACAGTTGGGTAACAGTGAATTATAACATTGTGTACATTAAATATAAAATGCTTCAAATGATGTTTATAAAAACATCGTGTTTAATTATTTAAATCATCACTTGTTAAATTTAAATGAAGATGATTTATACTCACTATTGATAGTATTACCTGATTAAAAACTTCATTCATTTCTGAAATAAACTATTAAGAAATAACAGTTGACATGTTTCAAGGGCTTAAAGCTAGTCACCCATTATCTAAATTTGCTAGACCTGAATGTAAAGTAAAAAAAAAATCCTTTGAAATAAAAAAACGTAAAGTTGCCGAAGAAAAATAGAAAAATGAAGGTGAGAAGCTAATACAGAAGACTACAGGAGCCGAGAGAAAAAAAAGGAAAAACAGAACAAGAAAAATCGCAGTGGCCGAGAAGCAAATAAGAGTAAAATTCATTTACCATTGATAGTATTACAGTAGTTCCTCACGGAAATTCTGGTAAAATTTCTTCACTCTATTGTAATGAAATTTCTGGTTAAAAAACCCCCCAATTATTCTGGTAAGAAAAACTCATACATTAAAACCATTATTACTGGATTATATAATTATATTATATTATTAAACGATTCCTTTAAACCATTAATTTAAATTATCCGTTTAATCTTTCATAATGGCATTAAAACTCTTTATTTGGTTAAATTTACTTCAGTTTTGTACTTTTACTAAATGTGTGGTTAAGGACTGTAATTTTGAAAAGCAAAATTTCCGATGAATCAAAACTGTAAGGCGTCCTGAGAAAATTACTAAATGTTACCAAGTTTAGTTCATATTATAAAACAATATTTTATTGTTAATTTAACTAAAAATCATTGCCAAAGCACTTCAAAAAAAAATATCGAGCCTTTTGGTGCTCCCAAAGAGGCAGAAACACGGTAAATTTTACCATATTCTGGTAGTTTTGACCATATTTATTTTCTCAGTGATCTGTTATTCTTTATAATTTGAACCAAGAACCTCACTGTAAAAAAATCAATTTAAAAAACGGTAAAAAGTACTGTCATTCAGGGTACCGATACTTTTAACCGCAAAATCTATTTTTTCCATAACATGTTAATGGACGAAAAATCTGAAGCCGCGTACTTTTTGCAGTAATAATTATCGTAAAAAAACACTGAAGCACACCATTCAAATAAATATTACTGTAAACATTACAGTTTAATATTTCACAGTAAAAATAGATTTCACGATAAAAATTTTACAGATAGAATGGATCGATAGATAGAATTTATAGTTAAAATAACAATGGTACATTAATTTGATTCGGAAATTTTTAAAGAGCAAAGTCAAATCAGATCGGGGTGACATTGTCTTTCTTTACAGAAAATAATTAGAAAAAGGCATAAATTTTGAATGCGGATATTAAATGTGGTGCTGAATTGTTTATTTTGTTAAATATAAATGACTTGTTAAGGATTTAAGCGTGGAATATACTTAAGCTTATTATAGATGCAAATTGCACGAAAGTCAGTAAAATGAAATAAAAGTTTTCCAATTATACTTTTATTTTTTTTTCTCCAAAATTAGTAATGCGATGTTACTTAGTGTGTTTTGTTCATTTAAAAAGAAATGCAATTAGGGTACCAGTGATTATCTTATAAAAAAGAGAGAAGATTGTAATGCCTATATCGTATAGCAGTACTGGTTATTATGGTTACGGATTTATTTAAGCGCACCATTCATAATTTGATTTATAATTCTCTTATTTTTCTTTCATTTTATTAATTTATGGGTTTGCAACAAACTTAAACTTTGACTGACTTGATAAATTATTTTATTTTAGCAAGAAGATAATCCGGAAATGACAGTAAGTATATTTTTGCTTGTTACTCAAAATATTTTCTGAAATAAATGCAGATTTGAAAATTTGTAAGCACAAAAATAGATTTTCAAAAGCACAAAAACATAAAAATTTATAAAGTGTATGCAGAGACCACCTTATAAGTCTTTGGACTGGAGGGAGAAGGTTAAAACTACATTATTTCTCATTGATAAATTATTACATAACTCTTGGTTAAAAGGATTGAATTACAGCTAATGTCAAGTGAATATCTCTTTTCCACTTTTGTCATGATGTGTAATTGTAACGATCACCATATATAGTTTCCTAACTATTTCAGGACTGGGGTGCATGACTCGGTTAGAACATCCTACTAAAACTTAAAAGTTTTTTGGTTCGAATCCTGCAATCAGCTAACGAACGTCCTTCTCACTCATTTCTTCTTCCACATTAGTTTGTAGACTATGCATTTTGCACAAAAATGAATGAATGGTTTATTAATTTGAAATACATGGGGTTTTCAAATTCGACTATTATTTGTTTCGAAGGTTTTTTACACATATTCATTCAATCCTTAGAAATCTTCTTTTACAGTGAGACTTCAAACTTTCTAGAGAGTTAGATTCCGACTTATTCAAATTATCAACTTTCAGGAAAACATTATTATTATCATGTAAAATAAGTTCAATGTTTATATTCAGAAGATTATCTTTATATTCAGATTTTATATTTTGCAACTTAATCTTTTATAATTTATTTTGTATTTTCTTCGTTTTTGCTCTCTGTAAATCATATGGTAATGTTACAACAAAGGCAGCACCAAGTCTATCCAGCATTCTATATCTGGCATATGTTCCTGCCTTCTTTTGTAACTAAAATGTTTTGAATTGGCTTTTTTTTTCTTCTTTTCTTTGAAATTTGGTAACTTGTGATTCGCCCAAAGCTAGATTAATTTTTTATCTATCCATCTTTTTAACTAACTGTTCACAAACTTTTGCAAATTTATAGAATCTATACCCCTTCATGTTACAGTTTGTGAGTCATGAAAATAATCTTGCTCTTTAGTCTTGCTATTTCCTGTGATTTTGTATCAAATGTAAATAAGCCATCAATGATATTTTAGTAAAATTATTGCGTACTCTTTGGTTTTCTCTCTCTTGTTTACCTTTTGTAGCAATTTCATAAGTCTCACTATATAGTATTATTAATATGTAAGAAGCTAAAAAAAACTTGTTTTTGCTCTTTTTTTAATAAAGAGGAAAATGAACCAGAAAAATTTCAAAACAATTCGTAAGTAATATTTCAGTAAATACGCAATGTTTGCAAGATGTTTTAGTTTCTCCTAACAATTTGTAAGAAATTCTGGTACTTTTTGTAAAATTTCATAATTTTTATTGCTGTTGCAAAAAAACAAAAATATCGTTGAAAAACAAGTGAAAAATTCACAAGTAATATTTTATTTAATGCACAAATTTTGAGTGTTAATTTGTTTTTATATGACAATGTTTAAAGATTTAAAAAATTCATAAATTTTCTGTTTTTTGTAAAAAAAATTTAAAGTTTAAAGGCTTTTCCAGAGAATGAATATGATGCATGAAAAATCTGAAAAAAATTCACGCGTGTCACTAGAAGTTCACTAGTACGTATACAACTTTTGGGAGGTATTGTTTTTCAATTATCGGAAACATTTTTTCAGTCAGTTATACTCCTCAGTCCTGATTGTAAATGAAAAATAAGATCATTATTTTTAGATTTCCGTTTCAGTTTGCACATTACAATATATTTCCAATAACGTTTGCGTTAACAATAAAATGTGCAAAGAATATATAATTAAATTATAATTAAAAACTATCACTTCAATATTTGCTGCAATGCTAATCTATAATATCACAGATCTATATGTGTTTATAAGGATAGTGATATGTTGTATAATGATGTGTTGTATAAGTATTGTGATATTTTTGATTCCTATTGTATTAGTTCTGTATTTAATATGATTGATTTTTTCCGATTGCAATTTTAGGCTTGTTATACAGAATTGTTCAAGAAACATAACTTAGTCAAAAGTGCAGAACACTGGGAGAGTAAGAAACAAAGTTGAATCACTATTACACAGATAAAATCGTAGAGATAAGTTTTTTATATCTACGTTTATATACCTCAATAATATATACCTCATATTGTTTGTTCGAACAAAAATTCATTTGTTTATTTCTTAACAAAGCAATAATTAATCAATTAAACATGTAATGTTTTGTCAATAAATTGGTAATTATATTTATGTGAGATTTGTAATGTTCTTTTAAAATTCATCAAATATTTTTATCGAAAGTTTTCTTTTAAGGCATTTCAGATTTAATTCATTTTTACACCTACCCTTTTAAAAAGTGAGTCTCAGCATGGCTTTTAAAATCAATATAATTTTCTATCATTATTTACTTTTAACGTCTGAGGAATTGGGTGTTTTTAACGCTGTTTCCCATTTAGCAATGGGAAATATTTTTAATTAGTAGCATAAAAAACGCTTGGAATGGTTGGTAAAGTCAATATTAATTTGACAACAATAACTTGCGCCATTTCAATGTAATTTTGTAACTTGATAGCAAATTCTTTTTCAATTAGTGGTAGAAATTTGAATCTTTGGCTGGAAATATAAGAACAATTTAAAACTTTGAAAGGAACAAAAATATCCTTTATTCAAATTTCTACCAAATACATCAGTAATATTACCTAATTGGAAACTTTATTCACAACTGTGATTTTTCATGTTCTGTTTTTCATCTTTTTTCGCTCTCTCAGCCTATATAGTTTTTATAGTTTTGTTTTTCATCTTTACTTTGTTTTCGTTGACTACTCTACGTTTTAATTTCAAATAATTTTTGTTTTCTTTACTTTCACGTCAGGCAAGTCTTGAAAATGAGCTCCTATTTTTGAAGTGCTTCAAACATGCCGACTGTTATTTCATATTTGTTTATTTTTTAAAAGAACGTAGTTTCCAATCAAGTAATATCTTACCGCTACAGTTTCCTTGGAGTTTTTATTTACGATTAATGATGATTTTCCCTTAACACAAATGATAAAAGTAATTTTCTTGTTTCAAAAATATATTGATTATATTTGGAAAATATAGATTAGATAGGGAAATGGATAGGAAAATGATGACCCATGAGCAAAGCTTAGGAAAATAGGTTATTAATATTTCAGTGAAAATCGATAAGAAAAATATTTCGTGTTGTTAAGGTGTCACAGTACCCAAAAAATGACTAAAATATCTAAAAAAATTATTGCTTATTATAAAACTTCAAACTATTTCAAATGCCCTGAAAAAAATCACACAGGCCTGCGATGAAAAAAATACAAGGGGTCTGATAGCTGAACTTAATGTATTNGATTATCCTAATACAGAAACTTGTTCAGCAGACAGACTTTAAAGTGCTTTTTCTCATAGATGATAATTTTGCGTTTTAATCCTGATTAAATCTCTAAGGAATTGCTTAAGATAAAACCTTGAAGTAAAATTTTTTTTAATGTATAATACACTTGTCTAAACTGTGCATAGAATAAGAACTTTACGCGGTATTAAAATTTTTACAGCATGTTATATATACCTAACAAGAATTTTTAACCTTTTTTTCTACTCTTTTACAAAATTATCTATGAAAAATATCTTAATTGATATATCAACAAATGAATACACAAAATTGTTAAGATGAATATTGTAAGCACTAAGAAAAAAAAGTTTTTTCAAATATTTTAAAATAAAAAAGCCTTACGGACTTAAAAATTTTGAATTTTTTCAATTTATTTTAAAATTTAAAAACAGTTAAGCAGTTTAATTATTTTTTGAAGATAAATTATTGATTATAAGTTAAATGAGCATATAAAGCATCCACAAAATGAGTTGTTGCAAGGGTACTGTGAGAAAATGCCTGGAAAATCCATTAGAATAACAAACTTTACAACAAATTCAGGGAACCAAATATTGTAAAAACTATTAAGGTATATAAATTAAAATTGAAAGGAAATATTTTACACCAAAAAAGATAAAAACGAGCAAAAAAAGGGAAAAAGGTATTTTGTCTTATACTTCAAAAAAGAAATCTACATATTTTTCTCACTTCTCTTTTAACCTACGTAGAACAATTGGCTATTTAGGGCCACATTTGCTTAAATTTTATGTGTTTTTGTCAAAATTATTTTTTTTCGAATAAAAGAAGTAATATTTGCTTTTATAAAATATGGCTACCATGCCAAATAAGACATATTGTCCGTCAGATGGTTTTCAATTAACCAGACTCTAATAGCAAAATCAAGCAGTCATACGAGAGAAAAAGTAAAAATAATTTTTTTTCATTATAACTCAATTTCACTCAAAGTACATAAAAGGTCAGTTCAAATAAGATAGGCAGATGGAAATCTACAAATCTTATTTAATTAATTAGTTAGTGACAAAGTGGTCAAAAAGGCACAAATGAATTACATAAGTGCATACCAACTGAAAAAAATTGTAATAACAAGCTTTAGATCATAACTTGCTTCACAGAATTACAAAATAACATAAGATCCATTGAATTCAGTAAATTCTAACGAATTTAACACGGATATAAACAAAAATGTATTTGGATGTTCAAGTGTTATGTAAATTAGATGAGAATTTATGCCTGATTTTACATGCTAACAGAAATCAAATGTTTGCTGAATGCAATAAATGACGCAAATGTTTAAGATAAGCAGTACCCCACAGAGAAAGACAGTATGGTCATAACTACCAGAATGTGAACAATTCAAAACACCTTTTACTTTCTTTTTACCGAAGTAATGACATTTGGTAAAATCAACTATAAAATATGATTTAATTACCATGCTGTTTATTAGTCATAATTTGGTTAATTTATTGTGATATTTTAGAGCATGGCAGGATAACCATTTATTGGGTTAAGTTTACTTTTCAGTGCTGTTGTTCTTTTCTATTAAATGTTGGGTAATAAAAGAACTATAATTTTCAAAACCAGGATGAAAAACCGTTATCATACGAACAAGAAATTTAAAAAATTACTTGTTTAAATGCCGTTCGTTTTACTCACAATAATTTCGAATACTTTGACACACAGTGCAGCAATCGCATTGAAACGGAGAAAAATAATGACTTAAAGAGAGCTATTGTTATTTTGGGGAAAGATCTTAAATAGAACATCTAAAATAATATTTTTTTTTTGTTTAAACAAAATCTTAGGATTTGAGCATGGAAAATATGATCCCTCAAAATAAGCTTTTAATTTTGATGAAATCATCAGTATTATTCTCAGGCTCAACAAATAAAAAAAATTGGCAAGTTAAGAATGTATTTACTCAGTTCTTTTGTCACCATTAACAGCTTGTTTTTATACGAAAAGGTCTCAAAGGGTTAGCATCTTGGCATAGATAGGAAGATGATGCAAGCGTTTTTTGATCTCTTGGAACAAATCTTGATAAATAAATTTTTGAAAAAAACAGGGTTTCTACTTTTATCCTTGAACGTTGGCCAGAGAAAGCAAGATATCAGTGCATGCTTAGATTTATTAAAAGTAAAGAATTAAAAAAAGAGTGTTTTAAGGAATTTTTTTGAAATTTGAAATTAATGAAATACAAGCAATTGTTCTACATGCATCTTTAAAGAATGCATTAAGAATTCTACAGTTTAGGATAGTTTTTAATTACATATGGTGCCACATAACTTTGAAATAAAAAGTTATTTTAACTAAGAGAACTAGAATTCAGTTTTTTTTAAGTCAGTTAAAAAAATGGACAGTAATTTGATTAAGTTTTAAAGTGACTGTTTTCAAACAAGTAATTTGAATAATCTGATTCGAAACAAGTGATTAAAATCAACTGATTTAATTTTAATTAAATTTAAAAATTCATGTTCAATTTAATAAATTTTGATGAGAATTATGAAATTAATTAAGGAATCCAACTTTTTTCACATTGAAATTGTCAATGAATTTAATCAATCTTGATTCAAATCATTAAATTTATTAATGAATCCTATAAATCTTGATTTAAAATTTTCAATTCCTAATTGAATTCAATTTTTCTTCATTCATATCACTAATTTGACTATCCAGTTTTACCAATCTTAATGCAAATCATTAGACTCTTGATTTAAATCAATCAAATCTTTATTTAATCTAAATTTAATTATTCGAATCTCGATTCAAATCTTAATTCAAATTACTGGAAACATGATTCGAAACATTTAAATCTTATCAATTTGAGTTAAATGATTAAAGTAAATTTCAAGCTAGTGAATAGAATTATTGAGTGAATTAAGGGAATAAAATCTTTGAATCAGTATTCAATCCGATTGCTTACAAACAAATCGGTATTTTAGAAAGAATTTGTTTTTACTAAACTTTTCTTAGATATGAACAAATAATAAAACTTTAATTATGTTTTATTCTGAGTTAGATTTATCGAGAAAAGTTTGAGTCAGTGAATTGTAATAACAGTTGGCAATAAAGTTAGTTTATAGTAAATAGTAGGCAACAGTGTTTTGCTCATACATTATTATTCAAAAACATTTAAAAAATTTTTTGTAATTTATTAGAAAACTTTTAAGAACCATAATAAGAGATTACAATTATTAAATACATATTTTATGTTTTAATGAGTAAAGTTGCTGTTAATTTAGGTCGCACTAGAGCTGCACAATGGGCTATTGGCGAAGGTCTGGGAAACATCCCGGAGGATGATCCGAAGACATGCCATCAGAATTTTGATCCTCTGTGAAGGGGATGGCACCCCCGCTTCGGTAGCCCGACGACCTGCGCGCGGAGTCGAGCACTTTACGGTAGTACAGTTTAACGAGGATCAATACCGCACACCCTCGGTCCCTACGCAGACTGATCCAAGTGGTCACCCACCCGCACATTGACAGCAGCCAGTAATGCTTGACTTCGGTGATCTGCTGGGAACCGTGTCTTAACGACCAATCCACTGCGGGACTTTTAATGAGTAAATAAAATTGTTTTTGGAGTTATTAGAATAGTTCTCGTACATAACAAAGTCCAAAAATGTCACACGTTAAATACATTTCTAAAATCGACACCTTGTTTAAGTAAGAATTAAAATACGTTAAAAGTTTCTATGAATTATTTCGGAACATTTAATTAAAAACAAAGGAAAACTTACGTCGAAAGATGATCGGAAGAGAAAGGTGTGTTGCTTAAATGCAATGAAATGAAAATAATTTTTCTTTATTTAAATCTTTATTTTCAAATTAAAAAAATTTTCCACTTCCATAATTGGAGACTTCATCAGTGCTAATGTCCATGCTTTTTCTTGTAGATATCTTCCAATTCTTTGAATTCATACTTTTTAAACAAATTTAGATAGCAGGCCTGAAACGAAAATGGATTTTTAAAATGGCATCTTCTCAGAATGTCTTTTCATACATGAAATGACTATTTTAGGCAATGATGTGGGATTTTAATAATCAGTTCGGGTTCGTAAAATATCGTCAAAAACCATTTTCAACAGTAAAATTATTAATAATTTATCGTTTATGTAATTTAATAATATTTCAGCATTAATGATTACTCAAGATTGATGTAAATCAATAATTTAATGATTTAATTACTGTTGATTGTATTCGTTTATTTCATGAAATATTAATGATTGTATACTTACAACAGATTCTTCGTACTTTTCTTCCTGTAATGAATTATAAAAGTTTGTAATAATATTTCTGTTTCACATTTATGCTAAAATATATGCTTTAGAGAAAGAACTTGTAAAAAAACAATTTAATATTAAAGAAGTACGAAAAGCTTTTTCTTTAACCTATTTAACTAGATTTGTGCTTCCTAACTTATCCGCTTGGCGTGAAGATGAATATTAAAATTCTTTCAAGCAACAAGAACAAAGTTTTCAATAAAGTTAACTTTATTTTTATTAACAACACTTTTCGAGTTCATATTTTAAGTCCTTTTCGTCAGTTGGAGCGAAGAAAACAAGTATGTTTTGAACTCATTTCTATATAAATTTATTTTTCATGTGGGGCGTAGAAAATATTGAAGATAAAGTGATTATTGCCGATAGATCAAAATCATAAAACCCATGTGAAAAGTAACTACTTATAAATTATAGCTTTACACATGTGTTTTGCTGTGAATTAAACTTTGGTTTATATATTTTTTTCAAAGTGGCTGGGACTTAAAATAAGGAAATGAATAAATGAAATCGGATATTAATAAATTAAGTAGGGATCAGCATATGAAATTTTATGGAATTTCAAGTACTGATACGGAGAATGGTTTGTAAAATGCGTGAAGAAAAGCCAAGTCTACGTAAAATAATGTGTTTTTATTTTGTTTGCATTAAGTTATTGTTTAAACTTAAAACAATAGTTTTTATTATTGATAAATGGAGATAAACGTTAAATGAGTTTACAAATTTATAACGTTGGTATACTGACTTTAAATAGTAAATAGCGTTATTTAAATATGACATTATTTCTAATTTTACTAAATTTTTATGGGGAAAATAGTAAACAGATTTATAAAAATATTATGGTAAAAATTATGTTTGAAAATGTCCTTTTAAATCTTAACCTTTGACTGCAAAACGCATTATATCTATTATAATGTACTTATTGCTAGCAATGTAAAAATCTTTCAAAAAACAGTTACATCTATGCACTTGTTAATCAAAGCTCCGGTGGCACAGTCGTCTGTGGCGTAACTCACACAACTGGCTGGAAAGCTGGGGGTAGTGAGTTCGAACATAGTAGTCGAGAAAACAACCGGCGTGTATACGTAGTAAGGTGCGAGTTAAATCCATCGTGGCTGTAAGTCCTCTCGTAGGATGTGGTGTGGAAGTTTGGGGATAAGGTAGCAGCTCAGGTGCTGTTAACGTCACTTAAGCGAAACAAAAATCCTACCTTGGAAATCCTACCATGCCCTTCAAGAAATAGAACCCTAAAAAATGGGGCTTGATTATGGTTGGATGATGAGATGTTTGTGCCTGTTAAAGACATACTTACTTCTTTGGACAACTCATTTTTTCGATAGCATCCAGTCATCTGTTAAAAAGAAATCAGCATTGTAATGAGATAATTCTGGAAATGTATCATTTGTTTTGAAACAATAACATTGAAAAAGATTTAAAACTCGATATTTGAGAGTGCATAAAAGAAGGAGACAAGATATCAAGCATGGTATCATTACTACCCTTTTTTATTATAACCGAGAATCTGGGGTAATATATGACAGAAGACTGTACTATATTATAAAAAGGACTACATTATAAATCTTCAAATAAGAATAGGCATGTGAAACAATTATTCCTCGCGCATCGCACACATGCACTAACAAATGCCGAGAATCTTTTCTTTCAAATATTTATATTCAGAAGAGAGATCCTCGAGCTATTTTTAAGTGAAGTGTTAGATCCCATAGTTCCCATCTCTCTATCAGATCTTAGTGTTCTATCTTTTCCTAAGGATTTTTCATAATTTAATCTATATAGTACCTTTTCTATATAAAATAGCAATAAAAACGGCAGAAATATTTAGTTTAATCACCATTTTGTTCCATTTTTCTGCGCATATTTTTTCTATTTAGTACTCTTTTCTTGAGTTATTTTAGTTTCTAAATTGCGTATCGTTTGCAAAATGGAGTGCTCTTATTAGTATCATATTATATTGATGTTATACCGTAAGAAACATTCTTGTAAAATTACCGTACTGTATTGCAATGACATTTCTGGTTAAAAACACTATAATTCTCGTAATAAAGGCTAAGGCATACGGTATTCAAACCATTCATTTGGTAATTTTTACGTTCATACGGCAACGCTTACTGGTAATTCTGGTACACAAAATTATAGTTCTTATTACCACACATTTAGTAGAAAATACAGAGCTGAAAAGTAAATTTAACCGAATGAATGGCTGTTATGCCATGCTTTAAAGTATTACGATAAAAATTATCAAATTTTATCATATGTTATGAGATTATATTTTATAGTTAATTTTACCAAAGTACTTCAGTAAAAATTACCGTAATTTTGGTGTTTCCTTAGAGCCAGAAAGGCGGTAAATTAACATTTTATGGTAATTTTGACAGTACATTTTCTTCTAAGTGTAGTATACATTTTAAAGTAAATCCTATTACGCTAAAGTATACATGGTTTTCATAAATCCTATCCCTCAGTTATTATATGAAACTCTTATAAGCATGTAATAGCATGTATTGGAATTGGGACTAAGAGTATAAAATAAATGCCAAAACAACTCACTTTTTCAAATAGGACGTCATCTTTGCATCCTGCTGTGACGTAATCTGCCATAGTCATATCAGATGATGGAAAAATTTCAGACATACATTCTTCAATAGCATTTTGGACCTTTAAATGAGAGAAGAAAATAAACAACGTTAGCTGCTGATAAAGTTATAAATAAACATAAATTTATTGAAGTATTGCGGAGGAAGGTTAAAAAAAAACGCTTGTATTGTTGCCAGATGATTTCTCAATGCGCTAGAAGAAGTATAAGAATAAGTTGCGCAATAAGAAGTTGGATGTTTCTCAATGCGCACCAATTTTAAGTTCAAGCTTAAACGATAAGAAAACTTATCTTATTTCTTAGTTATAAATATTATTTTATTTTTTGGAATTTACGCGTTAAATGAAGCACTGTCTTATTTTATTACAAACCTAAGTTGTTTATAATTAGATTTCTATGTTTAAATTACCTATGTTTTTATAGTGGGGGAAACGAAGCTCGTGTGGGCTGCTGGAAATTTTTTTTTTGTTTACCTGTCAAAAGTAAAACTATAAGCAGATTCCCATTATTGTTTTACGCTTTCATGTATAGGTGCAAGACCACACACTTAATTGTTTAGTAGTAAATTATAAAAAAAGTAATATATTTTAAAATTGTAATTTTTTATTTATTTAGACGCCAGATTTGCCACTTAAGACTATTTGTTTCAAATAATAGGAGATATAAGGTGGCTTTAAATAATAGGATATATTATAAAGATGCTTTCAAATAGTAAGAGGTATTGCAAAAATTATTTTAGAGATTGGAAAATTAAATCTTTTAAGATCTTTTAAAGATGCTTTTAAATGCTAGGAGGTATTATAAAGATGTTCTTAAATAGTAAAAGATATTATAAAGATGCTTTGAAATAATATAAGATATTATAAAGGTGCTTTTAAATAATAATATGTATAATAAAGATGCCTTTAAATAATAGGACATGTTATAAAGCATATATACATATTTTTTTCGTATTTTTCATTAACCGATAGAACTTTAGCAAATAATTTTATGGGGCTACAGTAGATGCATTTATATTGAGCTTTCTCTGAAAATTGGATTTATTGCTGTCTTACACATTGTTAGTGTATTATTTTATTAAATTGGATTAATTTTGGGAAAGAAATTAAATTAATTGGATTTTTCTCTCCGTATTTAAAGTTTTTATTTATTAAAATAGATTTTATTTTCTCACTAAATTTTTTTTTTTAAAATTCAAAATATTGATTACTCTTGATGTTTTTTTTATGCATTTTATGATTTTTAATAGAAGTTGTAAAAGGAGCTAAGAAAAATTCGTAAATGTAATAAATTGCAAAAAATTACTTTATAATATAAAATCCTAAAAAAATATATTATTAGTAAATTTTTTCCTACATTTATAAATATTTTTCCAACATGCTCTTTTTCACTTAATACGTAGTTTAATTGCGTAAGTACGTCATTTTCTGCAATTTCTAGAGTTAAATTATTCTATTCTACTCTATGCTAGACACCCCAAAAGATAGATACTTGCGTAAATAATTATATATTTTTCATTCTCTTGATTTTTTTTATTTCGTTTGTTTTTTTTAAGAGGGAGAGGGAGGATTTTTATAGCAACATTGCAATCATACTTGCTGTAAAACCTAAATATAACCTTATACCTATAATGAAAACTGTATAAAGTTCGTATTTTGCTCAACAAGACATTAAATGAGATATTGTAGAAAAGATTGAAGAATAACGTTATTAAATTTGCGATAACCAGCATCTAACAGAAAATTATGCTTCTTATAATTGTGTAAATTATACAATTATTATGTTTTCATTAAATATTTAAGCGAATACAACTACGAATGTTAGTATATTTAAGTTTAATTTCATCATATTTATGTTTAAAATTAAAATTAAAAATTTTCAAAAATTTGCGCTGGTGAATCAAATATTAAATATGTGCTGAAAAGTTGAGTTTTTTTTTTTTGATTTTTTAGTAAATTCTACTTATTTGGAACTTTTTGGTCAATATTGTTCTCATTTTGTACTTAGCATACGCAATTACATCATTTAATGTATTGTGAAAATTTGTACATATTACAACTCAAAAGGCTTTAATCAAGGTAACANATTTGGAACTTTTTGGTCAATATTGTTCAAATTTTGTACTTAGCATACGCAATTACATCATTTAATGTATTGTGAAAATTTGTACATATGAGCAATTCTACAAATAAACGCCAATTAGACGGTCAAAAAAAAAATTTTTTTTTTGAGGCACACTATTTCTACTTGCATTTTCTTTTTTTTTACACCCTAAAAAGGTAGGAAAAAGTCGTGAACATGAAATTTTTTATTTGTGACATACTTTAAATGACGAAATACCAATTTTCAATTTTTCCCGATTTTTCATTTTACGAACTTTGATTAAGTTTTTTTATTTTTGTTTTTTATACTAAAATACAATCTTATAGTATGAAATCTCTATAAATACATTTTAGAGAGACATTATAATAATATTATATTTATGTAAAGGTCGTTTTATCTGAATAAATGGCTCAGTTAAAATCCTCATTTTAAAAACGAAATTTATGACACATTTTTTGCATATAAGAAATTAATATGTTTGTTGTTGCTGTTGTTTGTTGTCGTCTTTGATGGCTATAGAGGACATAGTTTCAATCCTCTGCTCGCCACTAGCTAATTTTATATGAGCAATTCTACAAATAAACGCCACTTAGACGGCCAAGAAAAAAATTGGGGGGGGGGCATCTATTTCTACTTGAATTTTCTTCTTTTTTGCACCCTAAAAAGGCAGGAAAAAATCGTGAACATGAAATTTTTTCTTTGTGACATACTTTAAATGCGACATACTCTTTCTGACATACTCAGATAAATCTGAGCCATTTATTCAGATAAAACGATTTTTACATAAATATAATATTATTATAATGTTTTTCTAAAATGTATTTATAGAGATTTCATACTATAAGATTATATTTTAGTATAAAAATTGGCGTTTATTTGTAGAATTGCTCATATCGTCGCCTTGAAACTAAACCGTGGTAACTCAAAAAAGCAAATTTTTCAGGAGAGCAATTTCTAACTTTCTGCGTTAATGCTGATCGCGCCAATGCGATAACGATTTATCTGCTCTCTAAATTAATTTTATTGAACTATGAAGATAATACTTTGTTTCTCTAAAAGGGTGATTTTTTTTACACAAAGTGACCCAAATATCTCATTTTTCGATTTTTTTGAGTTTTACGGTTTTGTTTCAAAGCGACGATATGAGCAATTCTACAAATCAACGCGAATTAGGCGGCCAAACAAAAATAAATTTTTTTTTTGGGGGGGGGACGCTATTTCTACATGAATTTTCTTCTTTTTTATACCCTAAAAAAGCAAGAAAAAATATTAAACATGAAATTTTTTCTTTGTGACATACTTTAAATGACAAAATACCAATTTTGAATTTTTCCCGATTTTTTCAATTTACGAACTTTGATTAAATTTTTTTATTTTTGTTTTTCATACTAAAATATGATCTTATAGTATAAAATCTATATAAATACATGTTATTTAGACATTATCATTTCCTTATTTGAAATAAAATAAAAATAATGACTTACTTTAGCTTCAATTAAATTTTAATTTATAATAGTGTTCGAACCTAGCTGTTCTTTTTTCATTGAATTTAGTAATTTGCATTAATTGTTATGAAATTTTGCTACTATAATAAAGCTAAATTCAAAATTCTTGTAATATGTAATTGTTTCAGTTATATAAAAATTTTATTTACAATAAATAATATTTACATATAAGTGAATAAATTATTATAAATTAATCATAGATAATGCAATTTTTGGCTGCTTTTTGAACTGACTTAAACTCGGTATCGGATAAACATAAAGTACTTTTATTTTTCATTTTTTCTTCATATGGAGCATGAATTTTACACAGTACTTGCGCCGGTAAGACATCCTGAATATCAGGTGTTGCTGGCCATGTTAATACACATCTTTTTCTAGATAAAAAATTAGCTGTCAAAATACTATTTTGAATTTTTTCTATTTTTCCCAGATACCATTTATCATAAATGACTACAATCCAATCACCTGCAGCATAAGTTTCTGGGGTAAGTTTTAAGCTACTTACAGCGTCCACAAGTTCATTGGAAACCGTTTCGGTATATTTTGTTGTACTTTTCTCGAGGCCATAATGATCGCAATGACCATTCAAAATACATAAATCGCAAGACAATTATCGAAAATTGAGCTGACTTTCTTCAGATCTTGTCCAGAATATTTGATGCACAACAGTTGTTTGAGGCACTGATGTCACTTTTTCTGGTATTAAATTGTCTACTAATTTCATATCTTCTTCAGTTACTAAGAATGGTGTAATTATAGTATCTTTACTTTTAATAATGTCAACCATGTCTTGTGCACAAAGAACACTCTTGCCACATGATACAGCTGTGTCACACATTGCTTTAACGTTTCCACCGATTCCATCAGCAGCGCTTTTCCCATGGCCAGCAGCAGTGAAATTCCATGTAGCATTTTTTAAATTCAGTTCCTTACAGAAATGATTGAACAAAAGGAAATTAGTTTTATTCTTGTACTGTGTTGTGGGTCCATCACTTCGAAAATGAATAGTACTAATATCTGGGTTACAAGTACGAAGTTTCTGAAATACAGGTTTAAGTAAAGTCCAAACTGCAGAAGCATCGTGACGTAAACATTCAGAAATTGAACAAAACGATTCAAAGGTAACTTGATCAGAATCATTTTTTATATAAAGACCACCGGTTTGTAAAGAAATTTGTTTCTTTGTCGCACCAAAATGGACACTTTGAATCTCTTCATCATATTTACAATTATAATTTTGCGAAAAATCAACAACAAGAAGAGCATCATTTTTTTGCAAATTGTTTTTTAACTTTTCTAAAATTGTAAATTGATGTGAAATTCTATACGCATGAATCAAAAATTTAGGTATCTTTTCATTGAATTTTTTTATCAAATTGGTAATAGTGCAGCTTATTTTTTTCTTAAATGTCACTTTAACGTTATACACTAAATCTTTTGCTCCTTTACGTGTTATTTTTTCGCATTCCCATGTCATAGTTTCGGATGTTATATTTGGTAATTCAAAATTAGAACATTTATCACACTCTTTAAACATACACTTTTTTCTAGTATCATCACAACAAATAGATTTTATAAATTCTTTTACATTCTCAACTTTTACAATTTCATGAAAGCGTAATTTCTCCAACATAAGTTTAAAATTTTCATGCTCTTTACATAAACAAGTTTCATGAGCGGTAATTTTGCGGTTCATTACATAAAACGGTCGAAGTTTGAAGAACAAAGCTCTAGAAATTGTATTTTTCGATTCAGAATAATATTTTTTATATAAAATACAAATGGTATCAGCCAAGTAACGTCGTCGCATTTTCAATTTATTTTTTGTAATAAAGTCTTTAGCGCCGGGAGCTAATGAAGAATTTTCATCTCGTAAATAAAAATTAGTCACATCGGCTTTTAAATTACGACTCTTTTCACTTTGCATTTTTGCAACCGCCTCGACTGATTCAAACGATTCATTCTTAAATTTTTTAGAATAATGATGATTATAAAGACTTAAGTCTTTATCTACAGCACGACTTTCATTAGACAAATGATTTGAAAAAACAGATGCAAGTAATTCTTTTTTACTTTTGGTTTGAACTTGAGAAATTTGATGCTTTATACTTTTCACAGTATTCGTGGCGTACGATACACTTCGAAAAAGACATTTGTTTTTCTTTCTCATATTCAAAAATTTACTCTGTGTAAAAATTTACTTTTCCAAAAATTAGTCCTTTTTTTTGTTCTTCAAGTTGTTTTTAGCTAGTGGCGAGCAGAGGATTGAAGCTATGTCCTCTATAGCCATCAAAGACAACAAACAACAACAACAACAAACATATTAATTACTTAGATGCAAAAAATGTGTCATAAATTTCGTTTTTAAAATGAGGCTTTTATCTGACACATTTATTCAGGTAAAACGACCTTTACATAAATATAATATTATTATAATGTCTCTCTAAAATGTATTTATAGAGATTTCATACTATAAGATTATATTTTAGTATAAAAAACAAAAATAAAAAAACTTAATCAAAGTTCGAAAAATGAAAAATCGGGAAAATTTGAAAATTGGTATTTTGTCATTTAAAGTATGTCACAAAGAAAAAATTTCATGTTCACGATTTTTTCCTGCCTTTGTAGGGTGTAAAAAAGAAGAAAATTCAAGTAGAAATAGTGTGCCCCGCCAAATTTTTTTTATTTTTTTATTGGCCGTCAAATTGGCGTTTATTTGTAGAATTGCTCATATTACAACTCAAAAGGCTTTAATCATTATAAAATAAAATAATAAAATGTATTAAATAAATACTAAAAATTATTTTTTGCATGGACTTATATTTGGATAAGCGAATTTTACAATTAAATATTTCACTTAGATAATTCTCTTGGTATCGCGAAACACGCAACAACAAGTAAATAAATAAATATTATAAAAAGGTCAACATTTTGCACTGCTTTTCTGAAAAAAACTATTGAGACCATATTACCCAGATTGCAGTGACCCCCAATAATTTAGGGGCCAAATCCGTCAAAAAAAGTATACTTATTCATGAAAAGTTCGTTTTTTTGTTTGATATCATAATTTAAAATATCGTCTGTAATAATTAATTAGCATATTGGTCGCTATACCCAGGAACCAGTAAAATTGAGTTATTCCGAGTATTTTGTTTATTTTTTTGCACGTTGGCTAGTTATCAGTTAAAAAACAATTTACATTATTAAATGAGTTTAAAAAAGAATGTTCTCAAATTAGCCAAAAAACGTTGCGAAAAGTGTCGTTAACAGAAAAAGTACTTCTATGACTGCTAGGAAAACTAAAAAAGTGATTTAAAAGAATCCTTCCTAGAGTAAGAGGGATGCAACAACGATGATGAAGAAGTGCTAAAATATAGTTTAGATGAAGATATAAATTGTAGATTCAAGCAAAAATGTAAATAAAGTACAAGAGATGATGTCATAATACTCACTTCCTTGTCTTTTAGTTCATAACATACTGCTAAACCTTTTGAAAACTCAACATTTTTTTCTAAAAGTAAAAAGAAAAGTAATTTTTTAAGACTTCTTAAAAAAAGTGTGAATATCTGTCCAAATAATTAATTTAATAGTTTTTTTTCTTTTTTTACAGTAAACTTTTTTAATTGATTTAATATTGGTAAAAATCTTTGAAAACATATTTTTTAGAATTATTTAAATAAATAGAGGTTTTTAATTATAGTGATACTAAATATAGTGACATACAATAATGCTAATTTTGATCAAATATACAGTAAAAAAAATTCCGGATCTACTTACGATGAAATGTACCGGGAATGTGGGTGCTGATTCATTGAACCGTAAAATCTATTTTTACCGGAGCTTGTTATGAAAAAAATCTGATAATTCATCCATAATTTTTACAGCAAAAATAACAGTAAAATCGTTGAAGTATTCTAATTAAAAATCACGGTATTATTTTAAAATAAAAATGGATTTTGTGGATGTTGCTCTCAAAGAGCCGGTATCTTTACCATAATATAAACCGGAATTTTTTGTAGTATAGTCATGTTTTAAAAATATATCTCAATTCCTCAACAGTTTTTGTTTGTAAGTTAATGCCCCTGTATGAAATCTGTTATTCAATGGAATTTGATAAATATTTAACACATTGCCCAAGAATTAAATAGAAAAGATACTTATGAAAACTACACGCATTCTATACAGTGATTTGGTGAATTGTATATAATTGTTTTTTATTTTCCTTATTGTGCATTTATCATTGTATAAAAATAATTTAAAAAATAAGTGCATTTTTCATAGTATATGATGTGTACAGATATTTTATGCAATAATATTCCTCGATATTTTAGGCAATAAATGAGCAAAATAGTATATAATAATTCTCACATTTTACATTCTGCTGAAAATGCCAGGCATTCTAAACAATCAATTAAAATTTCATTGTTTTCGTTTAATTGATTTAGGAGATAATAAAGGACACACACACAGATAAACATCCATTTTTATGTATGTAGTTTACGAAACTAAATTTAGTTGTTTATTTTATTAAATCATTGCTAAAGCGCTTCAGTAAAAAATATTGATCCCTTAGACGTTCCCATAGAGTCAGAAACAAGGTAAAATTTTCCATATTCTAGTAGTTTTGAGCATAATTTATAGTACTTGAGTACTTATGTCAAATATCTAATAAAAATTATCCACAGTATAAGAGTACAAAATATAAACGCAACTGCAGGTTAGTTTCACAACAAAATAAAATTGTAATATATAATTTTCAAACTCATAATCTATTTTAAACAAGACGCTTTAATTATGGCATTAGCGTGTGAACAACTTACGACAGGTTGCTTTCTTCCAAGCATCGTTAAACTGATCTGCCGCAACGAAGGTGCATAAAGTGATGATCAAAATTAAATTCCTCATTTTAAGTTCACAAAAACCTGCAAATATAATTTGTAATATTTGTTGTAAAACGTTATTAACTGTAATATTTCAACTCAGGATTTCAATTCGACATTATGTTTCAAAACACACGAAATACAGCACACCCTTACAAGAGTACTCTGTAAAAAAATCCTATTTAAATTACAGTAAAAATGTACTGTCACCCTGAGTACAGTAGACATAAAAGTCATTTTACAGCAATATCCGTTTTTACAAAAATATTTTATAACGTTATTTTTACAGTATTTATTTAATTACAGTGTCTCAGTAATACTGTAAAAATTGTGTTACATCAAATTTTTTTATTTCGTAAAAGTTCATTGCATAAATGAGTTTTACTGTAAAAAGTGCCAGTACTCAGGGTAATAGAACATTTTACCGTAATTTGGTCTAAAATTTTTTGCAGTTAAGAATATTTAACATACTCTTTTTAAATCGAGTTTTAATAAAGGGAAAGTTCAATAATTACATATGGAACCTAAAAGATGAACAATAATCCTATAACTAAGATGTGCACACATATTTCATGGTTTAAATATGCACGATATTAACTACTCAACAATTATAAGTTATTTAGTTAAGTAAATTTAACTACGTTTCTAAGGAAGGAAATTTTGTCACAAAATTGTTAATAAGTTAAAAAAAATTCTCGTAAAGTATGTAAACATTGAAATAAAATATATACACGCATGTTTAAAAATTGTTGAAATTTTAAATACAATTTAACAATGTTTCATATTATTCCTGAATGACTCTACATAATAGTATTATAAAATAATATATTATATCACAGTAATTAGGACTACATAATGTACAATAGTTGATTCTACATTATATACTACTATACAATATTGGAAGATACATTAATTAAACACTTTTGAACACAAGTTTCTAATATTTTTATTAATTTTTGTAAAGAATACTTATAGAATTATTTTATAACTTCAGAGGTTAACACCTCTGCGATTAATCATACTTTTCGTTAAAGTTTAAAATGCATAAATTACCGAGGTATGAGGAACCAGTAAATTATGAAAGAAAAAAAATCTTCGAACCCCCCCCCCCCTGTGTCAGAAAATATAACAATTAACTTGTTATATGTACCGATTGCTGTGATTGTTGTTTGCAATAACCGCATAAAATTTCGTACACCAAGCTAATGTATTTAAACAGATTTGGACATTTTTGTTTATGAAAAAAAATAATATTTTGGTCTTATGTGTTTTTGCTATATCTTCAAATAACTTCTAAAAAATTAAACATAATTTTTGGAGAATTTTTAAATTCATTACAAAATTATAATTTTAAAATGAGAAAAAAATTTATGTCAAAAGTAGTTCAAGATATAACTATTTAAAGGAGTTCTTTCCTATTCCGCGTGCGCAGAAAAAGTTAATCGTTTTTAGATAACTAATAAAAAGTTTGTTGTTAATAGCATTAGATAACTAGATAACCGCATTGGAAAAGTTTGTAGTTAATCGCATTAGATAACTAATGAAAAAAGTTCGATTTTAATATCTTGAAAGTTTTAAAAGTTAAGTAAAAATTTAAAATTAAAAAATAAAGTCCGCAATTTTCTAATTACTTTTTTGTATCCTTCAAAGTCGCGCTTTAAATTATAAAGGCTGTTCCTCAAACTTCATTTCGTATTATAAAATAAAATTTAATAGCAAATGATAATCCCTTACAATAATCGTTTCTAGAGTTAAATGAAATGATATAAGGAAATGACACATACTTTTACGAGAAATAATGCCTCACAATATCAAAGTAATTTTTAACTAAACTTAATTCATAGTACAATTGTAATTAAAAAAAATTTGTTTATTGTAAACAAAATTGAAAAAAGTCCATTATTATTTAAAGAAATCATTTAAAAAGTACAAAACTACTTCGAAAAATAGCTTAAAACTTTTCAACTTTTGAGATATTTAAATCAGTATTTTTTATAAGTTACTAAATTTGATTCATTACTTATTACAAAAACAAATTTGTGCATGCTCAGTATGAAAGAATTACTTGAAGTTCTCACACCTAGCGCTATTTCTATTGAATTTCGTTAGAATTTTAAAATTAAATTTTGTTATTGGTCAAAATTTTTCCAAATATTTTGTTGAATTTTAATGAATATATTTGAAGTTATAGTAGAAAAACTTAAGACAAAAAATTATTTTTTATAAAACTGTTAATATTTCCATAAATATTTAAGCTAAGTTTACCAAATTGTATGCAATTAGTGCAAATAACATCCAAAATGATCGATAAAAATTAAAAATTTATTGTTATTTTTCTTGCCATAGGGTGTTTAAAAATGCTGGTTTTTAATTGTAATTTATTGTCGCCTCTTCAAATCTCAGAAAGTTTTAAAATTTAATGATAGCATCTGAAATTACATGGCCTAAAAACCTGTATAAGTTATAATATAATCTTCAAAATAATTTTTGGGAAATTTCAAAAAATGTCTAAAACTGAAAGTGTCTCTTCCATTAGGTAGTGTCTACAATAATTTATGCAATTTGTATTTGGCAATTAATGTTATATCCCATTTAATTTTGTGATGAATAATAGATACTTATTGCATGCTAATTTCGAAATTTGCATTATACAGTAAAAATAATAATTTAAAAAACTGCCAAGATCAAAATGCCAAATGACTGCTAGTTAATTAAATAGTCAATTTACAATGTGCATAGTTTCATTTGTTTGTGTAATAACTAAATATATTTTACACAATTTAGACATATATTTTTATAAAAAAATATTTTACCTAAGCATAAAGCAAGCTTAGGTAAAAAATATTTTACCTAAGCATAATGTTTTCTTATAATCTGGAAGTTGCTAAAATCTCAAAAAGATACTTACAATATTTTGATACTTACTAGCTTATTGGTAACCAAACTGATTAAGGAAAATAAGTCAAAAATATTTTTAAAGTATTTATTTTTCCTAAAATTTCCGTATAGACTTTAAAATTTAAGACATGACGCTAACATGAAAATTGTCTATCTTAAGAAAGATTTGAATAATATTGTAATACAGTTTAATTACAATCCCTCAATGTCATTCCGTCCTTATATCTAAGAAACAATACATTTTTCATTAAAAAAAGAAACAATTGCGTAGTTTATACTCCAAAAATAAACACTTTTGGTAACAAAAATAACAATTTTATTCATATTAGATCTATTATAGTGAATATAATGAAAATTCAGCGATGCAGAAAATTGGATGATTTTCCCTGTTAGCGTGTAAAGCAATTTTTTCTCTCCTAGATAATTCACCAATTTCAGCCTTGACAATGTATTCACGGTTCAGTGAGTCATTATCAAACTCTTCGCGTTTACGGAAATATGCCATGCAATTTTTGAAAAGATTATAGACTATTACAAAATTGTCACAAATACTGGAAAGGAAATAGTAAATTTAAAACTTTGAACACTTTAAGTAATGAATCAAACTGCTTCATGATTTGAATATCGTTACAGCAAGAAATTACTATATATCTTACAGACACGTTAAGGGCATATTTAACATATTTGTACTTGTTAAGTTTATTCGAGTCATTCTTACTTACATAATAGGTCATATTAAATAAAAAATAATAATATTTTATTGTTTTTCTTCATTATTTTTATATTTTATTCAAATATTTATTTAATATTTTAAGGCCAGTTACGATCCCAAAAATTACAAACAGCGATAGACTGCCTAGGTTATATCTTTAATTATTTTCATTTTATTTTACTGTTTTTTGTTTTTTCATTACTTTCAGTTAACTTTATGGTATCTTTCACGAAAAGTGGTAACACTGTACAAAACTGTGCTGACCATTGGTGATATTTTGAATTTTGGTGATATCGTTGTTTTCCCTTCTTCAAGAAATTATAATGTTTTAAATCGTTATTACTGTGATTTTAAGCATCTTTACCAAGCATACAAAGCATCGTGATTATACCATTTTCATACAATGTAAACATATAAAATATTAACAAATACTTTACATTTTATACTATTAAACTTGTTAATATAAACATATTCAGTATAATTAAAAAAAATCCCAATATTTCTTATAATTATGGATCGGAAGTCTTTTACAAATTCTTCAACAAATTTAAATTCATTAATTGCGTATTTTAGATATCTATAGCATGTTTTCAGAAAGGATAATGATTATCTTGATCATGACATTTTTGATGTTAAGCTCTTTTAAAGCTCATTTAGCAATAACAATAGTATGAAGATTTTGTCTGTGTGTCTATCATATACCTCCTGAACCTAGAGTTTTTAATTTTTGTCAAAATTTTAAGACAATGAAAAAAAGAGGCATTTTAGTTTCCTATCCTAAAAGTCCTAAAATTAGATAATAAACTGTTCGGGATTTTCCTATTGGGTTAAAATCAGCCGTGGTTTAAAATTAAACTATTGGCCATTCGGTTTTATGAAATATTTTAAAGATAACATCAGTGATGTTTTAAATAAATAGTCTCAAAAAGCTTCAGCGGCAAAATGCTACATGATTATACACTTCTTTCGCTTCAAAAAGTAGAAAACAACAGTCGACATGTTTCAAGTGCTCAAAAATAGAAGTCTGGGAAGTTTTGAAAATGGACGCCTATTTTTGAGCGTTTGAAACGTTTCGACTGTTGTTTCCTTTTTTATATATTTTTGGAGCAAATGAAGTTTTTAATCAGGTAATATCAGTGATATTTGCTAGCTTATAACTCTCGTTAATGAAAAAAGGGAGATTCCTGCAAGTTCATTAATATTTAACTTTTTTTATTCGTTATGTCAGATAAACTCAACGATCAACATGATTGTGGTAATAGAGATTTACTATGCCCTTTAATTAGTATTTTATCCTCTTGTTTATTTTGCTTATAGTTGAGATTTTAAAACGTGTTTCTATGAAACCAAATAATATAAAATCAATGGTAATTGAAATAAAAATATAAAATGTTGCACTGAAAAACAAAATTAATGAAAAAAATGAGAAATAGAATTTTCTCATTGGCTTAGAGTAAGCCATTGTTTCAAATTAAACTACGAGTGATTCGGTTTCAAGAAGTATTTTAAAGACGTCTATGGTGTTTGATGGTTTATAGCTATCATTGTTTTCTAAAAAAGAGTTTATTTCAAGTATTTTAATATTTCAATATCTATATATATATTTCTCTTACACGGCGACAAAAAAAAGCCTCATTACAACTCCCCGAATGGCAACGCTAGAAAATTGACCAATGATTGCAGTTAAAAATGTCACATGCCAAATCTAGTTGAGGTGGCTCAACCTATAGCGCTTTTAAAAGCGGAAACTGAAATAACAATTCAGCTGCTGCAATCTCATACTATTAAGCTAGGCAGAAGTGAGTAGTCTGTGCCCATAGATCTCTATTTTAGTATTTTGTCGAAAGCGCTTTTTTTCACGAATTTATGTATTATGAATTTATTTGACGATTTTTGATTTATATCACGAATTTATTTGTTTTATTATTGTTATTAGTTATTCATTGAAAACCGAGTCTCAGTCAATGAGTTTTTTTTTAATTCAAATTTATTTTAATGACTTAGTATTTACTAAAAAGATGTAAATTTTTTTGAAAAAAAGTTGTTATATGGATTTGAATTCTTAAAATTTTGTGCATTTGAACGTACTTAAGTTAGTAGCGAGCGAAGCGAGTTTGGTTTGCGAAGCAAACCATATAAGATTGCGTAGCAATTTTCGGGTGTTGGCGAGCGCTAGCGAGCAAGGGGCTCAGCCCACTAGTATTTTTTATTCCTTATGTCAGATAAACTCAATGATCAGCATGAACGTGGTTGCATAGGTGGCTCTTCCATAGTATTTCCGCGAGCTTTTTATTTAGTTTCAAGTTGTGGCTTTAAGACACGTCTATTTACAACCAAATAATTTAAAATCAACGGAAATTGAAATATAAATATAAGTAATGTATCAAAGAGCAAAGTTAATGGGGAAAAGTTGATTACTCGTTCAGAAGAAACTTAAATCGATAAATTATTATTGACACCATTTTGATTAATTGATTTTTGTAATAGGTACAAATTGAAGTAAAACTGAAAAATAATTGAAATATAATTGAGAGATAATTGATTGAAATATAATTGAAAGAAATAAAAAATTTTTTTTTAATTAATCAAATTGACAGAGTAATGAATTAATGACAATATTTGTTTAATTATCCTTTTATCCATGATTGTTTTGTCTAATCGGTCTTTTTATCCGAAAAAATAAAATTTCCGCCCATCTGAAATAGACGCATAAGTTCACATTCGCAGAACACAGTTCCGCTTATATACAAAAAAAAAAGATGTTTCAGTATGCCCGCTTTTAATTTATTAGTTTATAATAGTTGTAAGTATGCATACTTAAACTTAAAATTATTATTTAAATCAGAAAAAAATATCATCGAAACGAAATTTTACTATTTAAAAAAAAAATCCGACTTAAAACTACTAGATAAGTTGGCTAAAAAACCACTCAAAACCAGTTCAGTTGTAGTATGAAACTTGAAAATGTATGTAATAATCATTTATAACCTCCGTTTAGTTTTCTTCCGTTATCAATTAGGTTTTAGTTCTTACCAACTTACCCATACATACCTGCGAAAGATTTGGAACAGTTCACTTTTAATAGAAAAAGGGAAATTGAGTAGCTGGTGCAGCTCGCTAGTTATTTTGTAATTTTATCATAGCAGTTTTCGAGCGACAGCGAGTCAGGGAATTACATTTTATATCTTTCATAAAATATGAAAACTACAATAATAAGCATCATGTTTGAAAAAAAGATTTTTAATAGCCATATTTTTTACTACACTGCTGAAAAGGAGTTCTCAAAATTAATCAAAAATGTGCCAAAATAGCTCCGAAACAAATATAGAGACTCCGAAACAAATATAGACTCTACTATTTATTTCGTGTTTTCATTGATTCATGCTATTAGGATGCACAGGGCACTAGATGGTTCACTTTGTTTGAATGGTAAAACATGTTTCTAAAACTATGCAACTGTTTATTAATGCAATCTAATTGTTTTTTTTTTTTTAAATTTTCGTAATATGCGAATTAAAAGTTTCACGTGTCGAAAGCAATTTTCGATTTTCAATAGTTCACGACCGATAGAAAGTGTTTCTGTTAAAATAATTAAGATCTTTTAGATCATTTATTAAGACGAATAAAAAATGATTGGGAAATTATAAATACATATTTTATTATTACATTCAGCATACATTGCATTTTTTTAAAAAATTAATATGTACTATAAATGTGACAAGGCTAACTTTTCAGCATAATTTATAATGCGATGTGCAATATTCCAACACAAGTTGGCATACATATCACACATCAAACAAATACGAATTCTAATGAATTATAGTAATTATAAAGGATTTAATTAGAAAGAATCAATTATGGAGAATTTAACTTGAAGTGAAAACATAAAAATCCTTTAAATTCATAATACCAAAAAAAAATAAAATGGCCACCAGTTAATGCATAATTGCTACATTTAATTCTATAGTATTGTTATTCTATAGTAAATGTACTCTAATTTTTCGACTCATTTAAAAATTTTCTCCTTATTCGTTTAGATTAAGAAACCTTACATAAAGTGTACCATCCATTGATTCAGGATGAAAGTAAGTTGTGAATTCTGGTTTCTAATTATCTATATTCAACATGGATTGTTTCTAAATTCTAAGAGTTGCCTAATTTAGTGACAGAAACAGGTCACCAAAGCCTTTTTAATGCTAAAATGTCAGCTTTGTCTTGAGAAGAAATATTTGTTATCATCATTAATATTAGTGGTACATTTTTTTATTCCCTTAAGATAAGTAAAATTAACTGATGCTTAAATCATTTTTCAGTAGATTCTGTGTCGATATAGTACTCCAGCAATTCCCTCAAGTTGTGTTTTTTCATCGTTTCTTCAAGGCAAGCCTATGCAAGAAAAAATAATACTTTACAAAACATAATGAAGTTTAATAGTTTGCTCCGTAACCACCACCTTTATACCTTTAGAATTTCCACTAGAAATTAAGTCATAAGTATATTAATAAAAGTCGCAGAGTAGTACTTTAAATAAGAAGAACGTTTTCAAAAATTGGGAAGATACCCGTATCGTAATCTGTGACATAAAACTCTCCAAGTCTTGGCAACTTCCGGGCAAAAAAATCACACAAGGGGACCAACTTGAAAGGTTTAACTCGGCTAACCTCTTCATAGTCATGACTAATCCCGATATTGAAATATCCCCCAAGAATTGATGAAATATTAGCAAGGATTTGCAAGTGGAATAGTTTAAGCATTTAAACCTGTTTAATTGACGTAGGAAGGTGGAAGAAAGTGTTTTTAACAATTGGAGTGTTTTTTATTAGTTCGTGATCCCTATGAGGATATTTTTTGATTGCATATTTGATAAGAATTCTGAAAGTATACATTAAAGGTGTCGATTACAGAGCAATTTGCATTTTGAAACAGTATATTATTCACATTTAAAAAAGCATTCTATTCGTAGACTAAGGTAAACTTCCAAATTCATCTTTAGTATCTAACCTTTTAGAAGTTAAAAGTTAGATTGGTAGATTTTTTTGACCATGTTTCTTAGCATTTTATTATTGTATAGCGCGTAAAATAAAAAACGAACTAAATAACTTTTGATCTAATGCTTAGATCTTAACGTTCTAGGACTTAATCTCATAGATTTGAGTTGGTGGCCAATATGCTAATTAAATAGGCAAGCAAAATTTTTAGTTACGTACTTCTTCTAAATAAACATAATTTTTTTATAGTTGAATTGGATTTCTGATCTCCGAAATATAGGGGGTAGCCGCAATCTGGGAAATACATTTTTGTCTGGAGGATATCAATTTGGGATATATGTCCGGAGTTTACACTCCTTAATGTTATTTTTTCATCTTTTGCATAGTTCGCCATATCTCGAGAAGTTTTTAAGTGAATTTAAAAATTTCAGCTCGCAATTATAAAAATTTTATATCTAAAGATAATTCCTTTAAAAAAAGCTATTAGCAAATATACATTTTTTTATTATTTTCTTTAAAAAGTGTTGACAAAATTTTGTCTTGCAGGGCATAAAATTTTTTACATCAGTTTAAGGAATGTAATTGTACATTGTAAAAAATATTCAAAATTTGAGCGAAATTGGTCGAATAGTTAATGAGAATGAATTTTAAAAATAGGGCTTTAAAATTCGATTTCTCAGAAACTATTCAACTGATTTCGCTCAAATTTTGTAGTTTGCCATACAAAATCACATTCTTTAAAATGGTATAAAAATTTGTCTATCTTACAATTCAAAATATTTTCAACTATTATAGCATAAAATAACAAATATTACTAAAATTTATTTTTTGCTTTAAAATGTATTTGGATAAACGAATTTTTTAATTATGTGCAAGAATGTATCAATTCGCATAAAAAGCTTTTGAACTGGAAAAAAATAGGTAAAAAGTAAAATTAACATTACGGGGTACAAACTTAGTTAAGTAGCATATTTGAGGTCACGCACTCAAACCATTAAAATCGAGTCCTAGAATGGGAAGTTTCGATCAATAAATCAAAAGTTATTCTACGTGATCCGTTTTTTATTTTGAGCTCTGTACAATAACAAATTTCGACGGCAAGACTCTCAATAATAATGAAAACCCAGTTAAATTTAACTGTCACTAATATGAAGTAAATAAAAACAATTTTCTTAATTTATCATGGATAATGAGACATAAATTAAGTATTGCATATTCTTAAAAAAACATTCTGAATAATGCTTAAGTTAAATCTGAGTTCTTTTTTATTGATAGAGTTATTATTTAAAACTATTTTAAAAATACTGACATTATTAGAAGCTAGACATTGTATCAGCTATAAGTTTAGTAACAAAATTACAGTAATTTAACTGCTAAAGAAATTTCTGTGTGATACTGCATGACGTTATGTTATTGCAAAATCATATGCAATTTTTATTTGCAAAACATTTAAAGATCTGGTAAAGTTTACGTGAATTACATAATAAAGCTTTAAACAAGAATTTGTACAACTTATCATTAAAGAATGGAGAAAATATAAAAATAAAATCTTCTGCATGAAAAAATATAGATTAAGTGCGATACCATGGAGCAAAATAAATGAAAATAAATCAAAGCTTTCTGATATCTTTCTATGTTGAACTATATTGATCAGTAACATAAGAATTTTCGTTGCTATTTCGGTTGCCCAACTTTACGTTACATTTTGTTTCGCTATGCAGAAATTATAAAAATTATAACGTGAAATTACGAAGATATATAGAAAAAGAGAGAATGTTTTGAAAAAAATTTAAAATTAAAAAATTTTAAATTGCTAAACTTGAGAAACTTGTGAACTTTTAAAAATTATCAAGCAGGCCATTTTACAATCCTTCAAAAAAACAGCAAAAGAGTTGAAATTTGATGCGTTTAATTAGATGCTATTTGATAAAATTTGCATAAAAATTGATAATATTTCATGCGTTCTATGTTCGTATGTGCATAATAACTGCACTGTAAAAAATTATCGACTTTTTTACAGACTTTCTCTAAATATCTGTCTGTTAAAGCTGTTTTAATCGCGATTAGTTCAAATTCTAGCTTTTGACACGCAGTTTTGTTTACTATACGATAATCTATCTTTTTCAAATCATTTTAAAATTTTTTCTAATACTTGCTCTTATTTTACTATACAACAGTTATTTTAATGGTTTTAACATTATTTAAATAAGCACCTGATACTCTACCTGATTATTATGTCTTGTTAGATCTAATTTTTGGGTAAATTATTTTTTTACGGGTGGCCAGATATTAGGCCAGGCATTTTTATGCGGATAGGCTACTATAGTTTTAAGCAACTTTATACTTAAATATTGTTCCAATAAGTAAAGCTTTTAACATAAAAATAGTTTAGGATTTTTTCATACTGTGATAGCTCAGGAGAACGAGCACTCACCTTCCAATGAGATGGCCTACGTTTGAATCCCAGTGTCGGCTTGTTAAAATAACGGAATTTGTTTGTTAAAATACCAGTACCCATCTGCTTAAAAAAATCTGTTTCAAATTACAGTATTTTTCTGCGAAGTAAACGGTATTATACTGGCACACCATCTGACAGTTTTATTCCGTGAATTTAATGGATATTTCTTACAGTGAATGAAAGCGGTTATAATAAAATAATTTTTTAAATTTGATGCAGAAAAAATAAAATAATGAAATGATTGAAATGAAGTTTTGAGCTAATTTAGAGTATATAGTGGTTTTTAATGCTTGTACTCTGTCCTCTGATCGTATAGTTGTGTACTTACTAATGCTTTTTCTCCGATCCCCACCTAAAAGAAGAAAAAAAATTTCATCACAATATAATATTTTTTTCCATCAATAACATAGAGATTTAAAACAATTATATCCATAAATAATAAAATGTGTCCTTTGCAGAAATAATAAAAATACAGAGTATAGCTTGGATTTATTTTTCTTCACGGAGAAAACAAAATGTTAAAATTACCGCACTGCATGGTAATTACATTAATAATAAGATAAAACATAATTATAGATAATAAAATCAAAATATGCCGTATTCAAACCACTCATAATTTTACCGTTCATATGGTAACGGTTTGTCGGAAATTATAGTTTTCAAAATTGTATTTTGCAGGGGAGGTCTGGGTTTATTTGTATTTTTACCAATTCACATAAATAATGAGAGGCCAGAAATTAACTCTAAATATTTATTGAAAAGACAAAACACAAATAAAATAAAACTAGAATAAAAAGGAAATACAATAATTTGGAAGAAGGTTAAATACTAGCTTTAATATTTAACGCAGTGCCTTGAAATGGAAAATAAATAAATTTATAGAATTTAATATTATCACTAATTAAGATGTAAAAAGAAGTTAACCTCTTTATATAAGGATTTGTGTTGCTCCATACAGTCATCGATCTAAAATAAAAGAAATATCAAGATTTAGATAACTATTTACATTCATATAATGTAAGTGCTTTAGGGTTTAGGGTATATAATTTCAATTTTCTTCCAATGATACATTTAGTTACATCTTGAGCATATGTATTCCATTTAAAGCATATTCGCACTATTTTTTATTGTTGGTTTATTCATAAAGAATTCATCTGAATATTGTTCTGGTTTAGAACGCATTCATTTAATTTTATAAAGCTTGTTATACTTGCTTAAGCAAAATAATAAAAATGAAAATTTCTAAAATTTAAAAGAAAAACAACAAAACTTTTTAGAGAATTTCAGAAAGATATGAAAGTTCAAAAAGCCTCAGTTTTTTATATAATTTTAAATTATTTTTTTACGTGAAAAAATTAATAGTAAAAGGATGAGGTATTTTGATTTCAAAAAGAAACATAATTCATATTATGAATTTAAAATATACAATATTTAAGCCATTCATTTGGCAATTTTTCCGTTTACAATGATAATGGTTTACCAGAAATTTTGGCTTTCAAAACGACAGTTTTTATCAAGGTGCATCTGGTAATTTTTCCTCTTGTAGTGGTAATGGTTTACTGGAAATTTTGGCTTTCAAAATGACAGTTTTTATCCAGGTGCATCTGGTAATTTTTCCGCTTGTAGTTGTAATGGTTTACTGGAAATTTTGGCTTTCAGAATGACAGTTTTTATCAAGGTTCATCTGGTAATTTTACCGCTTGTAATGGGAATGATTTGCTGGAAATTTTGGCTTTAAAAAGGAAAGTTTTTATCAGCACACACTTAGTACAAATACTAAATTGAAAAATAAATTTTACCAATTAAATGTTTTTTGTGACACTCTCTAAGGTATAGTGATAAAATTGCCACATTTTACATTTATTCCCATACAGCATGATATTAAAACCATCTTTTATTGCTAATTTTGCCTTAAGCCATTAGGAATGAACTTTGGACAATGTACTGTGCTTTTTAGCGTTCTCATAGAGCCAGAAACACGGTAAATTTTACCATATTCTGATAATTTTGACCATACATTTTTCAAGGTGACGCATCAGGTGACCAGGTTAAATATAAGTTTAGTGCCAGAAAAACTTGACTTAAGAAGTGAAGAAGTTGAATATTAATGAGAAAGGTCTTCAAAAGAAAAATAATATTGAAAAAATCAAAATCAAAAATTATTATGTCAGTTTCTTAAGTTTTTTTAATCGTGCGAAAACAATTGAATTTTATTGAATGAATAAAAATTTAAAACAAGTTGGTGATCTGTCTTATTATTATATAGATTTTAACATAAAATATTGTGCCTTACCTTTAGAAATAGAGGCACATTATTGCAGGCTTCCTTTAAATACAGTGAATATTTGCCTTCGGAAGATGGGTGAACCTTCTTCATACAACTTGTTAAGGCCTCATGTATCTAAATGAATAAAATAAAATTTTCAATATAAAAATTATAACGAATAACTTGACTATTCATGCAAAAATATTATTTTAAAGTTTTAGTAAAGATTTGAGAGATAAATATTTTTTGGACTATACATTTCAGAAATAACACTAGTTTTCATTTTAATAATTTCCTTTTAAAATATCTTCAATTTCATACTTCAAAATATCTAAAAAATATCTAATGACATTTAAATTAACTATGTTTAATAAATAAAAGATTGTATATATCCCAAAAAATCCCAAAAAACGTCACTTTAAGAAGGCCCGGGAGTTCAAAATTACAAGATAATTTAAAATTTTCTTTAACGGTGCTAAATCTTAGTTTCTGTCTCAATCAAGCAATAGGCCTCACGCGTATCTAATCCTCATACTGGGCAGATTGAGTTGCGAGAGTGAATATTATATATTTGCATGTAAAATGTGATTTTACGGAGTTTATTATGAGGTTTTTGAATTACTTTTAAAAGAAATATTTTAATAGCTTATTTCATTTAAAATCAATGAAAACTTTAATCTATAAGTATAATAGTAGGTGATTTGTATTTGAGTCGAGTGGAGTTGAATTTAAAAATAATTTTCTTAATGATAAGCCTAAATTGTATGTGATATAATTTTAACTAGTATTAAAAAAGTAAGGTTAAAAAACAAAGTAATAAGACTGCAAACGTAAGGTAATTTTTTTTTATTTTTTATTTTTGCACAAAAAACTGTGTTGGTTTGTTAATATATGAAAACGTAATAAAGTTGAAAGTTTTCTTGCAAAAAAATATATTTGCTTTAATATAAGAAAAAGAGACACGATTTAAAATAAATTGAGAATTATACAAAAAAAGTTGTAAATGAAAATGAAAAGAAATATTTATCTAAAATTATATATTGCAAAATTAATATTGTATTTAAAAAGAGGAAAATCGCAGTAATGCACTTTTAAAGGGGCACCTATGCTTGATTTTCCCATTAGAAAATTGGAAAATGTCTGCAAAATGTATGTGTTCTGTTGCACTTGAAAAAAAATAAATATTGTACTTTAATGATATCTGTAAGATCTTACATAAAAAAATTACCAACCATTGAGATATTTTCAACTCACCGTTTTAGTTTGTAAATCTACGCACTTATCTATTTCAGAAAACAGAGATTCGTCATTCTTCTCTAAAGAAAAAGAAATATCTGATATGTAAATCACTGCAGCATTCATCATAGTAATTGATGGTTTAATAGATTGAATTTTCAACTGAATATAAATTTCTTGGATGAATTTTATGTCAAATTTTGATTGTTTTCTACAATAGAAACCTTTAACGTTTAACCATAACATCAGTACTTTAAAGCAATCGTTGAAAAGCTTTTTTGTGATACTAATATGGACTTCGCCATCAATATTTTATTTAAATATAATCATAATATCATGCAATAAGTTTAGGAAGTAGTGTACAAAATAAAGTTCGGAACATGATTCCACATAGATCATGAGAACTGTTGAAGGTTTGGATCCCTTGCTGTTAGTTTTTTTGTGTGCATATTTGAATTGAATTGAATTGAATGTGGGGTTTAGTGGCACAAGGTCCAAAAAAGGACATACTGCGCCAATTGCATATTTCGCCAGATCTCGAGAACATTTTAATCGAGTCAAAAACTTTTGCATACATCCTTGAAATTCAATTTATCGAAAAATAATTCTATACATAATTTTTTTTCCAACCATTTATTATTTTTATTAGTTTATTTAATATANAAAATTACCAACCATTGAGATATTTTTAACTCACCGTTTTTGTTTGTAAATCTACGCACTTATCTATTTCAGAAAACAGAGATTCGTCATTCTTCCCTAAAGAAAAAGAAATATCTGATATGTAAATCACTGCAGCATTCATCATAGTAATTGATGGTTTAAGAGATTGAATTTTCAACTGAATATAAATTTCTTGGATGAATTTTAAGTTAAATTTTGATTGTTTTCTACAATAGAAACCTTTAACGTTTAACCATAACATCGGTACTTTAAAGGAATCGTTGAAAAGCTTTTTTGTGATACTAATATGGACTTGGCTATCAATATTTTATTTAAATATAATCATAATATCATGCAATAAGTTTAGGAAGTATTGTGCAAAATAAAGTACGGAACATGATCCCACATAGATCATGAGAACTGTTGAAGGTTTGGATCCCTTGCTGTTAGTTTTTTTTGTGTGCATATTTGAATTGAATTGAATTGAATGTGGAGTTTAGTGGCACAAGGTCCAAAAAAGGACATACTGCGCCAATTGCATATTTTCTCAGATCTCGAGAACATTTTAATCGAGTCAAAAACTTTTGCGTACATCTTTGAAATTCAATTTATCGAAAAATAATTCCATACATAATTTTTTTCTAAACTTTTATTATTTTTATTAGTTTATTTAATAACAGACAAAAATTATAAGGTATAAAAATTTTTACTTATTTTTGAAAAATGTAATTTTGCATATTGAAATACAAAATTTATTATTTTATTATTATAATATTCAAAAAACTGTGGACTTATGCAGCATGCAATTTTTCCATATTTTCATCGCAATCGGTCAAATAATTCCTGAGTTATCAATTTAAAAAAGAAACATTTAGACTTAAAATTTAAATTCACCTTAACTTTTCATTCGATTATGTTCAAATTTGTATTTTGTTGCATAAAACTATATTCTGTAAAATGATATAAAAAATTTTATGCATTGTAATTCAAATTATTTTTTCAACCATTATTAAATAAGATATAAAGAAATCATAAATTATTATTAAAAATTGTATTTTTGTATGGGAATTATCTCTGGTGAAACAAATTTTATGATTGTGTGCAAAAACTTTTCTATTCATTTAAAAAGTTTTAAAGATATGGAGAAGAATGGAAAAAACAAAATTAGCATTAAGGGGTCCAATCTTTTGACAGCTCTCGGGACAAAAAAATTGCTTATTTTTGAGATATGTTTTTCGTGTCTGATTCAGAAGTCAGATCCTAGAGCCATTAAGATTAAGTCTCAGTATAAAAAAATCCGTTTTTATTTCGCATACTGTACGTAAACGTGATTAAACATTGCAACATTTCAAGGAAGCAAATTTAAAGATAATATGGCCCAACTCAGCAACATTTCAAAGTAGCGGCAAATTTGAAGGATAATATTCTTCAACTTAGCACCACTTCAAGGCAGCAGCTTTATTGCAGTATATCATGGTTCAACACAATACAACTTTTTAATAGTGTTCTAGAATTTCTAATAGCAATTTTTCCTGGCTGAAATTAGTTAAAACAAGACAATCCTTCGATTATTACATTTATTATTTAAATATTAATAACGTTAATGATTATTATTACAATATTAATTCTGCTTTTCAGATCTAAGAGAACAATATAACATGAATATAATTATTCACCCATTCTACAATCAAAATTAAATTTTCTACAAATAAACATAATGTTTTTTATACAGATTCTTATTCAGATTGCATAATTTGTAATTTAAATAATGTAATGTAATTTTTATGTAATTCGCTTCGTTTTGTGATTAATATCACATTTATTTTCAGTTACAAGTACTGCTTTGAAAGTAAACAGAATATTGCAGTATACAAATGGGGTATTATGTATATTAATTGCTTACCGCATATTGTCTTTCTCCATAAGTTATTGTTACCATATTCACCGTGATCGGCGTCTTCTGCAGCGTAAATTTCCACTACGGCGCACATAAGAAGAGTTATCCACAAGTTATTCATTTTTTTCATAACTGAATATAAATGATCTAAATAAATTGCAGAAATATAACAATTTCAGTTTAAGGTAATAATATACAGTTTGTTTTTATATTGCTCACACAACCGATATTGATATTGCCAATCCTTATTGCATTTTTCATATTGCCAATGCCCACCGGATTGACACTCCTCAGATAGTAGGGCAGATATGCTGACCACTCTTTCAGGGGCACTATATTAGGTGGGTCAACGTTGCTCTCACAGTAAACACAGACAATACAGGGAATGAAATAAACATCCATACTTTGTCCGGGATTCGAACCCAGGATCTTCGGATGTGAGGGTCTACACGGATCTACATATAGTCTAGTCGGCGTTTGTTTTGATATAGGTTACAAGAAAGTGAAGGGAATTGTGAAAGTGATGGGACTGATATAAGATTATATTTGGCAATTATAATCTTATATCAGTCTAGTAAGATTATAATTGAAGATTATAATTGGGCAGTTTGTAGCAACAAAAGTTGCGAATTGCTTAAATTTTAACTACCAAGCTGATAGAAAATGTGTTTAGATTGGCGTATTTTTTAAAAATGTTTAGTATTTAAATAAAATTTTATGGCGAGATTACCGACTTAAATTTTTAAAATTGATGTCATATTTAACCATTTTTTAAAGTTCTAAATTATTACCTTCTGTATCATGTTCAGAGTTTATTATTTATTGCAAAAAAATTTTACATTCAGAGTGTTTTTACAATTTAAACCTTTTTATATCTCATTTTTTGTTTTGAATATGGAATTGTTTCATTTCAAGATAATATAGAATGCACCATAATTGTTTTGTAACATGTAAAACATAATTCTATTTATACTACATGCAGAAAAAAATTATTCTTCAGCGTTTTCAAAATTAAAAAATCCGTACTTCATCGCAGATTTTTTTTCCAGCTTCGAAAAGTTCAAGCAGACTTTTTTTAATGGTTTTAGAACCTTTTGGAGGATGAAAAAGACATGTTTTGTGTGTCTTTAAAATTTGCCTTGTTCTGAGTTAAAAATCAATTTCGATAAGAAAAAAGTATACTCTTTAAATTCATTAATAAAGCATGCAAGCATACTATTGTTTAAACATATGAGTTAGTGTTTCTACAATGCAAAAAATCTGCTAAAGTTATTAAAAAAATGTGAACTGGTATGTCCGTATAAAACTGCTTATTTCGCCGAAAAATAATATAATTTTAAACAAGCACAGCCTATTTTCAAAGCAGATGAAATACAGCTATTTTATTAAAAAACCTCCGTTTACTTTGACAAACGAACTGTTATTTTACCAAAAAAAATCTATGAAATAATTATGCCTGCTAATAATTATTGTGGTCGACGCGAGCCCAGCGCAACAATCTTACGGCCAGTCGATGCTGGGATTCAAACCTTGGACACCTCAGTGGCGCTAAGGCGGGAGCTCTGTTCTCCAAGCTATCACATCTTTAGTAGCAGAGTATTAAGAATTTTTTTCACTGTTTCCATTTTAAAATTCCCACTTATTGAAATGATATTTAAGTGTAAAAATGTTTAAAATTATAGTAGCTTGCCCGTATAAAATGTCTGGCAACTTAACCAAATACTTGTATAAAAAAGAAATATAATAATCAGATAGACAATAAACACCCAGTTTTATTCATATAATGTTCAAAATTATAAAACAATTGCTGAAAAATGAGAGTCAGTCTAGAAAATAGTTATAATATGCTTTAAAAAATTTGTGGAGTTTTTCGTACAGGAAGCAAACGTGCGAGGAAAAAACTTGAATTTAAACTGACGGTTATTAGTTAGAGAAAAACTGTTTTGTCAAGAAAACAGCTTTAAACTGTCAAATATACAGAGAAATTCTCTAAAAAGAACGGAATTTTTTAACTTCTTGCAAGCGAAAATAAATGAATAAAAATAAGAAAGAAACAAAAACAGAGTTTTGAAACTTTTGAAGCACTTTTGTGCTATGTCCACCTTTTACTTATACAAAAATTTGAAAATACACTTACCTAAAAAGACAGATTTAGATGTTTTCGAAATCTAAATCTGTCAGCTACTGTTTTATATGATTTCATATAATTTTTTTTAAATTACCAATGAAATTTATTTGAACAAAATATTCTCCGAAACAAATATTTTCGTGCTAAACCAACACTTAAATTCCAATAATTATTCCTCAAACCTGCTGAACTTCCTTCACGGAATTATTGTTTTGCAATTTCGTACTCCATTCTTTTTCACATTTTATGCACGCACATTTTGTCTTAAAGAATAAACAAATTATCAAATTATTTGCCATTTTTATTTCAGTTATGTCAGTTTCGAAATAATAACTTTTGTCTAGACACCAAAAAAAGCTCATAATAATAAAACTGTGAATTAAAGGAAAAACTATAGTAAAAATTTCTGTGATCTTGAATATCATAATCACGTTAGGGAGTTTATTTCTGAAATTAATTATTTGCAACTATTAGGTTACGTTGAATATACTGCGGAATAGCGACGCTTTTATGCATAAATCCAAACGAATCCTTTAACTACTGTTGAATTTAAGTTAAATGTGTCACTAAACATTATAAGAAATTTCGAACCATAATAACGTTCAATTTTGTTCGAACCCTAATATGGTGCCAAGCTAGAAGTATATTCCTAAAACCAATATTAAATGACTGGTTAACAAAAAATGTTACCTCTCAGAAAAATTGTGGTTGAACACTGCATTGGTCAATTCCAATAAATTTAAATTGGTCAGTTCTAATAAAATAATGCCATCAAATGCAATAAATTTTAATAGGACAGTGAAACAAACTAGTAAAACAAAGTACAGTAAAATACTGGAGAAGTAATATCAAAATTTTGGTTGGTAATAATGCAATAAAAACAAATACAATTATTACGCAAAAAATAAATAATGCATGACTACGAAAATTCACGTTATGAGAATATATGTGCATTTTAATATAATAAGGAAAGTATAAGCAGCTTGGTTAAGTTTAGTCAATTTTTAGAATTACTTCTAAATTAGTAATGTAATTAAAACACATTCCATTAATTAGTACAATTAAGTTCATTTTTCTTTTAAAAAAGTAATTTTTTTTAAGTTTTAATTGTGAATTTTAAAAAAAAATATCGAAGGGCTGAAACTTGACAGCATTTTTAGAAAGAAATCAATTCACTTCTCCCCTATCTACCGGGGAATCAAGTTTTGCCTAGATAAGCACAAATAACTTAGCATAGAGGTTCAGTTTTTTTCACTTATTTACGCTTCTGATTTAGTTAAAAACCCACACGAACTACCCATGTCTTAAGATTTTAATATAATTTGCATGTAAAAATTTGAAGAAATATCGACATGTAAGAGATATTTCTCATATTTGAATTTTAAACTCTTTTCTACTTAAACTTCATTTTTTATCCAAATCATATTCATTTTTTACCGGCAGGCTAAGTTAATAGGAAGGTCTATTTTGTGATAGTTACACGTTTAAAACAATTAATTACCTAAAATGATGAATATCATTTATAAGCCGAAGTTTTCAGAAGGCACGCACTCGGTTATTTTCAAAGGATCCCCCTAATTGATAATTAATGTCTGAATCTACATTGTCACGTTTTTTTACCAATTCCGGACAGTTGTAAAACATGGAAAGTTATTTCCAGGAACTACAGTTTTAAACTGTAGTTCCTGGCATAACATGTAGTTCCTGGCAAGACGAAACATATTTAGGTATTTTAAGACGGCTAAGGAATTCTTATGCTGTATTTTAATGGAGTTATTCATTAAATGGCATTGAAATATCTCACAGGAGAGTCCAAAAGACTTATTGAACTTATCAAACAACTAAAACCTTTCTCAGAAAGATTTCAGATTCTATTTTGTTCAAACTTGAGTACACCCTACCATCTCAAGCACATTTTCGTATCTGATTCAATATGTAATTTTAAGAGTGGCAATTTTTGCTCTTACAAGAAATTGTTGATTTTAATAACATTAAAGAAAATAATTTTTTTTGCAAATATTCTACGAAAACTTTTAATTACAACCAGGCATTTTTAAAAATGTGTAATCAGATTTAAATAAATTTTGAGTGCAACAAATTATTAGAAAAATCATTAATGGTGGGAGGTACAAGACAGATTAAAATGTTTCCTAGTATACATTTAGTATTAACAGAAAATTTTCTTATGCGTCTAAAAATATGAATTGACTCTAGCCTAAAATAACTTTTTAAAACTAGCTCTATGTGCTTTCACATTGTTAGAAGTTTCATTCGTAAAATTTTTGTAAAATAAACCATAACAGCTTGTCGATCCATGCCATTTACCATATGGTTTACGGTAAAGAGCATTTTTTTTTATCTTTTCTGTTTTCAATCAGTTTATTGACTAGTTGTAGTGTAATTTTCTAATTAGTATTGGTTTTTAAAGTGTTTTTTTCATAGATGGCAACACCAAAATATAATTTATTTTCCATATTTCCACCAATTATATTATACAATATGAAATCAAAACTCATTCATTATATTTTTCTTATTAACAATTTTTGTTAACTGTTAGATTATATATTTAGTTTTATCACATGTTTATTTAATTAATTTTACTTTATATTGGTATTTTTTTTTTGCTTTTCTTCTTTCTTTCATCGTAAACTCATTTACAATTGCATTTTTTAAATTTTTTAGAGGCATAGACGCATTATAAAGAGTGATTTTTGTCTTAGGATAATTCTTCCTTATTTAAAAATGTCTATTTCACTGTCGTAAAGGAATGCGTCCTGTAGAGAACCTTTTCTTTTTTCCATAAATTTTTTGTTAATTTTTTCTCTTATTATATATATAAATATATACGTCATATTTTTGAAAAGTATTTTATATACATCCAGAATTCTATCTATATAAAAAAGAATGTCTGTGTGTGCATTAGGACTGGGCGATATTAGAAATTATATATCGTGATGCATCGTCAGTTTTGCATCGCGATATAGCGATATATCGCGATATAGTATTTTTGAATTTCATTTACTTATAAAGACACAGAAAGTCAGATTTCTATCAAAACTTCATACTCAGATTGATTTAAATCAATTTATAAATTTGAAGATATATATGTTTTGCTTAAGAAAGATATTAAATAAATTGACTACAATGTACAAATCATACTTGAAATATTTATTGAAATGTTTGTTTAGAAATTCATAATACGCGTAAAACAAAGTGTTAAAAATTTTTTTAAAGCGTTTTTTACAAATTAATATTTTCTAGTACTATTATGCATAAATAATTACATAATTATTAAGTTCGATCGTATTGTTCAATTTCTAAATTAAACATTAAAAAGGAATTGTATGTTTAAAACAAAGTGCTAAATAAATTTTAGAAAAAAAAACGCTTTTAAAACAATATTTTTTATTATTATCATTTCAGTTATTATAGTTCTATTATAGTTCATTTACGTCACACCAGAGCTGCATAATGAGCTATTGGCGACGGTCTGGGAAACATTCCTGAGAATGATCCGAAGACATGCCATCACAATTTTGATCCTCTGCAGATGGGATGGCACCCCCGCTTTGGTAACTCGACGACCTGCACGCGAAGTCGAGCACTTTAAGGTAGAACAGTTTGACGAGGACCCATGCCGCACACCCTCGCTCCCTACGTAGACTGATCCAAGTGGTCACTCACCCGCACAAGTAATGACCGAATTATGAACGAAGAACAAAGTAAGATTTAATTTCTTAAAACTAAAAAAAAATGTGATATTCGATAACATATTTAGCTAATTAACAAATAATATGAAAAGAATATTTTATAAAAAAAAATTATTATACTCTCTAATAGAACGAAGTGCTAAATGATTTAAAAAAATGAATAAAATACGCAAACCTTTCAAGTTTTTTTTGTATAAACAAAGTTGATTGACTTATGTCCAAATCCAAATGACAAAAATAAATTTTGTTTTAACTTTATTTCTAAAAATAAAAACAACAAGATTTATAAATTTAAAATCAGTAATAAAAACTCATTAAATTATTAGAAGTTTCATCCAAAAAGTTTTTAATAAATTAAAAGAAAGTAAAAAAATAACCTAACAAATTCAATTCTTTATGGGCGCCTAAATTAGATTGCCGATAATTTTCACATTTAAAAATAAAAAGAAGTTTTTTTTAAAAAAAAACTTATCTAATTAATGAAGAAACTCTTCTTTATATATTCTTTTCAATAATAGATTGCCTTCAGAACAAGGTAACATCGGCGATCACGAAGTTAGTCCCACTGAAAATAATCTACAAGAAAAGTCGCGACAAAGAAAAAAAAAGCTAAGAGGTGCGAAAAGGAACATGCGATATAACGATATGTGTTCTCAAAACTCTGATTCTGATTCTACAGCTCACCAATCAAGGCCATTTCAACATAACGAAACGAACATCGTCTTCCACAGCGCGAGTCGACATCGGAACGTAAGAGAAGAGTCTTATATCGCTATATCGTTATCTTATATCCTTGCTTGCCTTATATCGCTATATCGTTTTGCGTTTGTTGTCTTTACTCGGCGGCTTAAATCAGATTTCTGATGCATCGCCTTGAATGAAAGTCGCTGTATCGTCTTGCCGATATATGCGTTAAATCGATATGTCTCGATACATCGATTTATAGATCAGTCCTAGTGTGCATGTCCTTTATAGACTCTTAAACCATCCGACCGAAAGCTGTGAAACTTGGCATACAGATAGTTCAAAGCACGAGGAAGGTCACTGCCGACATTAGAACATTCTAAGATAAATCATTCTAGCAGGATGCGTGAAAAACAAAATAGAATAGTGTAATTGGTTAAGTGTTAGCTCATTGCTTTAAATTTTACTATAAGCAATTCAGTTTTTCACATATTTTAAAGATGATATCAGTGACAATTTCTAGCTTAATACTCTATTTGAAGAAAAAATAGCTTCTTGCGAGGATTTAAATATTTAATTATTTACATTCGCCGTATCCGATAAATCAAATGAATAACATTACGTGGTAGCACGCGTTTTCTGCGTCACCAAATTTATACTTTTACAGTTGTCTGATACCAAGCGCTTTTTTTATTTATTGTACTAATTCTCTTAAAATCCGTTTCGAAAAAATAATTATTTAAAATCACCTTTAATTGAGTAAAAAAATATTTATGTATTCGAAGACAAAATTAATGTAAAACTGGTACTAATTCGCTTAGACAAAATGCAAATGAAATTGCCATATTATTATTGACGACGATGTCGTTTAATTCATTTAGGTAATATATATATATTGAAATATTATAAATAAACTATGTACTAGAACTCAAAAGTAGTGTAATAAAGATATTTATCAAGAAGAACCGTAAGTAATAATCATACTATCATTGATGACAATAATGATAAGTTAATGTTAGTAGTATGTTAATTGATAAAAAAAGAACTTTTGTACTAAAAAGCAAAAATAATGGAGAAAGCATACTTATTCATCTTTGCAGCCGTAAAAAATTCCGACATTACTATTGACACTTATGCTTAATTAATATTGATAATATTAATTAATTGAAATAAATGAAACAAGCTATGAGCTAAAATGCGAAGTTAAAGAAAAAAAGGTTAATGGGAAATTCGCTTAGGAAAACCGTAGAAAATTGCCATTTACAGATGACGCTGACTTATTGTGTACTACTGACGGTAATATGCTCTACTGGTATTATGTTAATTGGTACAGATTTGATAAGAATTCCACAACGGGTTTTCCGTAATTTGCGAATATATTTTTTTCAGTGGTAAAGATAGTGTATTAATATTAATATCAATATAAGTTTAATGGAATAGAGTATAAAGAACTTTGTTTCTCCACTACTTATAAATATTTTAACAGTAAATTATAATTCAGATAGAGAACTGGCCATGCTCCAAAAAACCTTAACAAGTTCTAAGGGAATTCTATTTCTTTTAAAAAATGGTTTGGCTTTTGTTGGCTGTCACTGACAAATATATTTTCACAAAACTGACAAATATATTTCTCACATGAATAAAACAGAACCAATACTAAACAATTTAAATACCCATAATTTAAGAAAGAAGTGTTTTACGGTCCCTCGAGAGGGATATGTACCCCCAAAAAATGTCTGATAGTGGTAAATTTTGACTATTATGGCTTGGACGCGAGTAATAGCATCATGCCAAGTGATTCTAAATATAATTTATCTTTATTGTAATGGGATAAACTACAGAAAAAGTTTTACTTACTTCAGCAACTTAAAGCCATCAAAATTGGTAACAAATAATAATAAAGGAAAAAATTAATTGAAACACTTAGTGGATGAAACAGGTTTCCAGAATGAAAAAAATGTTGTATTCGAACTATTTTATTACCAATTTAGAAGAAGGTGGAGCAAATAATTCTTTGCTTCATTGTTCCTAATTTTAAATAAAACCAAATTACCTAAAAAATAAAACCTTATTGCCTAATTTGCAATAAAAATCATGCCAGCTTACTAAAAATTTGTGTAATAAGTTATGCTAAAATTTAAGAGAAGGCAAAAGCAGTAATTCATTCATTCCCCTGAAATAGTCACTTACTTGGTTCTTCCATCAAGCTCTTTAATTGTGTCGGTATATGCCTTTCAGTTGTGAGCATGATTTCGTAGTGTTTCTCTACCCTGAGTTACTGATTTTTTACTTATGTATTATTAATCCTGTGCGAAGAAGTGCTAGTAATTAAATAAATGTAAATATTTATTATTTAGTTCAGAGATAGTATGCCCCAAAGCATTTATAACACAAAAGTAGTGTTGAAAATGTACTTATAATTGGAAAAAGAATGTAGATCAGACAAAATCTTTCTTTTGAGGTTATAATTTAAACTTATCTTTTTCCACGTTCATTTATTATCAAGCAAATAAGAGGGAAAAAATAGGTATTCAAAAGTTTATTTTGATTTCATACAAACTTTAACTCATTTGACAATCTTTTTATATCAAATGAAATGGATTTCAGAAAGCTGAATAAATTATTTCTTTTCACATTTCACAAACGAAAAATACTTTTTTATTAATTCTGGTAAATTGTATTTCTTCAACACATTCAAGAAACAGTCCTGAAAAAAAAGTGCATTACAAAATCGTAAGAAAACCTTCAATTATATGATTAAAAATTCAAAAAATTCACATGAAAATAAGTGAAAAAGTTTTCGGAAAACGTAAGACATTATTTGTGTGTCACTTTTATGTACGAAAAACAGTTTTTACTACTAGTTCTGAAGATTTGTTGTTTTTTTGAACACAAGATTTCTGAACTGCATCGCATTATTTTTTTAAATCGTAAACCTCTTTATGTTTTTATGATTAGAAGTATCAGGACACGATGGTACACATGGTTGAAGCATATTTAATTTTCAGTGGAACTTCAAGCTGCAATAATCAGAGGCATGTATGTTCTGTAAGACTATCCAACATCTCAGTCATAAATAAAGTGAAGAAAGCATGGACATTAAAAGTATTACATTTTACTACTCAAGCCTGGATTAAACAAGAAAGCTATTGAAATTAATTGTAAGGAAAGCGGAGTAAAAAAAATACCAAAATCAGTTTTGATGGTCAGATGAAATTCGGATATGCTTATAATAACTGATTCTTTACCCTCTAGTTCTCTTTTTTTATAGACAATTAAATAGAAATTGATCTTTTAATATTGTCTTTATTAGTTGTTATGTTCTGATAGCATTTTTATATTAATTTTTTTGAACTTGAACGCAACCCTTAATTTCTAATGTCCTTTATGACAAGGAATTTAAAAACATACGTCAAGGGGGGTCATTAATGAACACTATATATTTTAAAAAAATTGTCGTCATCAGTTCAAACATAGTACAGTTACACATAGTACAATCATACAATTAGATAAAAAGTATGGTCAAAACTACCAGAATATGGTAAAATTTACCATGTTTCTGGTTCTATGGGAAAACCAAAAAGCTCTGTCTGTTTTGCCGAAGAACTTTGGCAATGATTTTGGTAAAATTAAAAATAAAGTATGCTCATATAATATTTGACAAAATTCCGTAATTTTATCATGATAACTTTGATCATGTCATAAAAGCCATTTATTCAGTTAAATTTAATTTCTAGTTTCGTATAGTTTACTGAAGAACTATAATTTTGAAAGCCAGACTCTCTGGAAAACCGTTTTCATATGAACAGAAGAATTACTAAATTACCCTTTTAAATAACGTACAGTTTGGTTTTATTAATCAGAATTATAATTTTTAATAGAAATTTACCGTACAGAAGGTAGTTTTACCAAAATCTTTCTCACCGATTAATTGAATGTAATCTTAACTACTTCAACATAATTCCCTATTTCTCATAATTCCTTTGCTTAAGCTGCATATGAAACATGGTTGTATGGCAAAATAAATGTATCTAAACATAAACTTTGGCCTTTTAAAATCCCCAAAAGAACATTAAACTATACAGATATGTCTCGTTTTGAGTTACAAATGTTGAAAAATATTTTAAATATAATAATTTTAAAGTTATCAGACACCATATTTTCAACAACTGGTCGCCATATGGTTTCGAAACACATATTTTGCACGCCTCATCAGAATATCACATTGTCCATCCTTAAACTCAGATACTGTTTCCACTGGAACTTCTCAGGTGCTCCAATTATCATATTTAAAAAGCTTTGTAAATTTCCCTGATTTATGGTAAATATTTATAATTAAATTAGAGCAATTGTTATATTTACTTACAGCAGCTTCTTGATTCATCTGCAAAACAATCATTTATGTAAATGACGATAATATAATTAAGTAATAAAAATAATTAAGCAACATATTTCTCATGTACTTGAATTTCAGCTATTTCTGCAATGCTTCGCACTTTAGTTAGTAAGTTCAGTACCGGGTATATAGATTAAATTATTTCAAATGAGAAATAACAAAAATATAGCATAGAGAATAAATTGACAAAGTCGAGAGACATAAAGAGCAATGATGGTACATGACGTTAATATTTTCCTTCTTTATTTGAATTGTGTGTTTGATTTAGATTTTTTTTGAAAAAGAAATTAAAAAAATTTACACAAATTTTGGTTGGTCACAAATTATACTAAGAAGTTGAAAAGAACAAAAATATTTTCTAACAGTAGTCAATAAGTGATGATATCAGTAAAAGTCGAAGCAGTTGAATAATAATTTATTAACATGCATTCTTACATTTTTCTAAGAATGATAATCTTATCGGTTATTTCTAACTAAAGATAAACGCATTACAATCTCTGGAAAAATAAACTGTTTTTCGACACTTGTAAATCTTGCTTAGATTTCTTTCAAAATCAGTAATGATTTGTTTTTGAAATATTTTTAAATATTGCTTAGTCAACCCGAATATACAAATTTGTTTAAACCTCAAATGTACCAAGTTTTGTAATGAAAACGTATTTGCATCTATTTTAGATTTTTTGAAACAAAAGTGCCTTTCAAGTATTGCAACCTGAATACAGTCAGTCCATAGTTTATATTCATGATTTCAGTATGTCTTTAATTAAATTTCAGAGGCGTAGAATCAGCAGAGATCAATGAAGAAAAATGTTGCAGAAAAAGTGCCAGTAATAGATACACCTTTTAGAACGAAATTCTTTAATTTTGTCACCGTTATAAATGCCATCACAAAAATTTGCAATTATACGAAAATATCAGTGAATTTTCGGAATAACCCACATTTATAAATGATGTTGCTCATGAATTAAAGCTTTTGTTTTAGCTCTGTAGTACTAACTACAACTATTTTAATTTAATTTTATTCCGTTTTTTCCCCCTTTTTTTCAATTTCCTTAACATTTCATTTGGTCTCTCTTTCTTACTCTGTATTCTAAAATTTAGAGTTACGAATTAATGGCGCATATTTTTAGAACTTTATTTAGTACAAATCGTGCGAAACTGTACTAAAATATGTTTGTATTCGATAAGCGAGAGTAGTGAAAGAAGTTCCAAAACTTGGCAAGAATAGCAAACTGCTGCTGCGCCTCTAGTCAGTTATTTAATGCTCTTTTTTTATATTTATAATTTTTGGAGATTGTTTATTACTACTGTAGTTTCCATTATTCATAGATTTTGCTAGTTTTTAATGAAGATTTAGAATTTAGAGGTAGTAAATTTCAGGAACCCTTAGTTTAATGAGCCCCGTAATTTAGTTAAAAACAAAATTTTACTTCAAACATAAATACACCACTATAAGTCAAAAACAATATATAACACTGCTAAGGTAAAGAATTTTTTTTTATTTATCTTATAAACATTATTAAAAAAACTAAATTTTTATTTAAATTTTCAATAAGGCAAAGCTTTTTAAAACAGTTCAAAAAAATTCATGCGCTAGTAAAATTGAGTAAATATGCATGGTGACTAATAAAAATATTTATTATACTCATAAACGTGATGCCGTTATTCAAACAAAATCAAGTTTTAACGTTTTTCATCTTTATAGTTAGTTTATTTATTAGAGTATTTTGGTATAGTTCGTGGATTTATGGTACATTTATAGTGTGGTATAACGTGAAATTTTAAATCGTGTAGAGTTATAATAAAGCACAAATTTGCTGCAACTATAATATGGTGCTATGTTGAAACATATAGAATCATAATGCGAACTATCATATTACTACATAAAATGGTTTAAGTTGAGAAATTTAAGAGCTTGTTAGGGTTGCAACAATTTTGCCCCGTAATATGCTTTCATATATATCCCAAAATATTATGGGATATTTTGGGTTTAGAGTGCAGTGGGTTTTTTAGAGTTTTATTTCTTTTAATATGAATTTTAAATTGCTTACTCAAAGTCTTTTCAAAGAATCTAGATTTTTAGGTGAGTCAATTAAGCGTGATTATAGTTAAAACTTTTTTTTTTGATTTTAATTTTAAACCTCACTCTTGCTTTTATGCACTATTGCCAGTTTTGGCTCATTAGTTAGCCAGTATTGTCTTGTTAACCATTCATAAATATAATTCTTAGTAAGAGCAATTTTTGATTTTATTTTTTTCAGTGAACTTAAACTTGCTCAAAAGTACTTTTACAAAAGCTAAAACTTGCATCTTACCGTAGTATACACAGCTTTGTGTTCGCTTATGCATTCGTCTATCTGAAACACAAAGAGTAATTCTTCATTAGAATAATAAATTGAAATATCGCTCTATATTTTTTTAAAATTTTGTTGACCCGGTACTTTTTGATTCCGTAATCTGATAAATACTTGAAGGCATTCCTGCACTGAGAAAAAAAAATTGTCAAAACTACATACCTGAAGTAAAATTTACCATATTTACCTATAAGAGCCATCTTTTTTTTTAACAGAGAGCTTCAGTAGCTTTTACCGAAGCACTTTGGGAATAATTTTGGGGAATTGACAAGTGTCTCAGGGGACAGAGCGTTCGCCTTCAAATGAGATGAACCAGGTTCGAATCCCAGCGATGGCTGGTCAGCACGAATTCCACACCCGGCTCGATCATGGCTTGATGGATCATGGCTTAGAGTTCACTTGCCATCAGGCTAACCATGGGAGGTTTTCATGTTTTTCCTCTCTGTGTAACGCAAATGGGGGTTTGTTCTATCAAAAAATTATCCACGAAGGCAAATTTCTCCCAATACTTGATCAAAGAGTTCTCTTGTCTTCTGTATTGGGTTCTAAACTACAAGGCTACTACATAAGTAGTCGTTAACCCCCCAAAAAATTGTCGGCTATTCGGCGACTGTTATAAAATTATAAAATAAAATATGATGTAATTGTGTCAAAATTTATTAATTTCATCATAATTCCTTAGAGCATGGCATGAAACCATTTATCTGGTAGAACTTACTTTTAAGTTCGGTATTTGTTACGAAACATCAAGAATTGAACCATAATTTTAAAAACCAGTATTTCTATTAAACCGTTACCATTTGAATGGAAAAAATTACCAAAATGAATGATTTAAGTGACACATATTTTTATTTTATTACCCAGAATTATATTTATTATTATTAGAAATGCCATTGCCGTAAAGTACAGCAATTTTTATTAGATTTTTTTTTTCTTTATGAGTGATCTTGTACTTTTTTGTACTTTGTTTGTTATCTCCGTATTTCACCACATTTTCTTTAAACATTTAGTTATTGCGCTAGCTTAGTAAAAAATTCCTTCTTTATTATTCTTGTTTGTTGGTCCTCTTCTTTTCCTTATGGCTTCTGGTGGCATCTCGTACCTTTCGTTTTTTTTTGTTTATTATCCCCTTCTTTTATACTTCAGCATTTGCGTCAAATTAAATCAAAAATTATTTTTGATTTTAGCATGGAAAACGAATTGTCGTTTTGCTTATTGTATATCAGAATTTTATTGCACCAACTAGATCACTTAGTTCCTAGCAGTTGGGTGCATGTTACAGCAGAGAGGGCTATTCTTTTAATCTCATGACCGACAGAACGGGGCACGAGTCCCTGTGTTGACACCACAATATTTCTTTCTTTCTCTTCAACACATGAAGAGTTTCTAGTTTCCCATACTCCCTGATTCGTAAACCTGGACTATTAGAAAACTATACTTTTATATGCTAATAGATTTCCGTATCATTTGTCAGCGTATACGACCTATTGGTAGTACGATTTTAGTCAGAAAATATGAACGAAATGTTCATGTTTACAGTTTATGAGAAATATTTTCCAAGGCAAACGGCTTTGCACTCTAAAAAAATTCTGGATCAAATTAGCATCGGCACTCAGAGTGCTACTACTTTTTACTGAAATTTTTAAAGTAAAATTTTACGAAGCAAAAAAAAATCTGAAAAATCTGAAATACCATAATTTTTATGATAATATTTACTGTAAAATCACTGCAATTAAATAAAAACTACTGTAAAAATTACGGTCTCAAATTTTGCAGTAAAAAGGAGTTTTACGAATGCTGCCCGCAGGGCTGCAGTACTTTTTACTGACATTTGATTTAGAATTTCTTACAGTGGGGGCAAATAGAGATAAAGTTTACAATAAGAACGTACACCGAAGAGCCATAACATTATGACAACCCTCCATCTATAACAATGGGATCGCCCAGGTTTTCATGGAGCACATTAGGACCCATAATCCTCATAGAATAATCCCTGACTTCTGTAAGCTTGAACACAGTGAACAGGTTCACCCACTCATCGCAACAGTTTTTCTTGCGGGGGATGGTGTTTACCAACAGGATAATGCAAAATGTCATAAGGGTCGAATCCTCATGGATTGGTTCGAGGAGCATTCCAGTGACTTTCAACTCATGTCTTGGCCCCCAAATTCTCCTGACCTTAATCCAATAGAGCATTTGTGGTCCTACATGGAAAACCAAATTCGTGCTGTCACGCTACCCCCTCGCAATGTGGAGGAATTGCAGGACCAGTTGGTGAGCGCTAGGTACCAGATACCTCAGACTACCTATCAGCACCTTGTGGAATCAATGCCACGGCGGGTGCTAGCAGTTTTGAGGGCTAAAGGTGGTCCTACATGTTATTAGCAGGGTGGTCATAATGTAATGGCTCTTCGGTGTATATCAATATAGGATCGGTCAAAATAGAAATCTATAGAGCTGTGGTGGATGGCAATAGAGGAATTTTAATTTGTGTATTTGTACAGCATGAGTAAACTTAGTTTGATTGATATGAATAAAAGAATGATTCGTTCTTGCACAGTAGACCATGCAACGGTTATTCTCAGTTTTTGAGGTATTCTTCTGGTATTCTTTGCGGTAGTTTTTCCTTTTATAACCCTAAATGGCTTATCTAAAATTTCTGCATTTTTAACGATATTATATTTCTTCACATTTTATTTAGATAACCCTTAATACACGGTGATGAAAGTGTTATTTTTAAGTGTACTAAATTATGTTTTGATATATTTTCAGTAAGATAATAAGAGGCAACGCAAGAAACTTTTTTAGTATTCCTTAAAAATTTCAATAAAAAAGTTCTCAAGATCAAAAGTGAAACTGTGAATATTAAAAAAAAAATAATATTTTACCTTGTGATAAATGGTTTTATCCTTGCACGCCTTCCGTTGAAAAAGTACGTATGAACCTTTAATGGCTGGCAGAATCTCATTTAAACACTTCTGGAATGTATCATGAAACTAGGGAAACAAAAAGAAAAATATTATTATTGACAATCTGTTTTATTTTTGGCATATTATTTTCAGAGGTTAATTTAGTAAGTTAATACTTGAAAGGAGATGGTAATCTGTAGTTTAATGAAAATCAACCAATGAACATCAGTTTCAAAAACGCAATATAATTTGTAAAATATCAATTTATTCATATATAAATCAAAATAACACTCTCAGAAGTAAAACTCTCACTTTTGACGATTTAGAAATCCCTGAGCAATATTTCGTTAATTTTTGAGAATCATTTCGTAACGAAATCTCGTGGTATGTGACGAAACGTGAACTCTCAAATGTATGACAAAAGTGTTTCCTCAACTCAAAAGATCATCATAGTGCATTGCGGGATATTGTTAACTAGAATGACGAAACTAGAATAAAGACTAGACAATCGAAAAGAGTGTGACGAATAAGCTGATCGGCTTGTATAGTAGGTAAGCAGTTGGCCTCGTACGAGGAAGATCCGGAGTTCGAATCCCGCTCTGGGTGTGCGTGTAATTTGTCTCTCTGTATTATCTGACCTTCTTATATAGCGCCATCGATATGGTGCCCATTATAATTGATCATTATGAATATTTAATACATTATGGGATACGAGTTTTTTTTCTGAAAAAAAGTAGAATGACGAAATATTTTTTTATTTTCGACGAAATTTTTACTCAGAGCATATACAGGGAAATGGTTTCGACAAAACAGATAAAGTTTCGTAATGTTTAAGCATCCTTTTTTTGTAATAAATTTGTTAATAAAATATCATCTTTCTTTCAATTAGCAATGATAGTGATGTAGTTATATTTTGTTGCTCATCAATAATTTTGTTAATTTAATGTTGCTATTTTTATGCGAAATTTGAGGAGAAACTGTTATTTATAAAGTTACAGATATGTTTCAACTACTTTTCAGTATTAAAATTCCTCTTTCAAGTAGCACGTCCATATTTTATACAGGCTTGAGTAAATGAAAGATTTGGAATTATTAAGTGATGTGACACACTTTTTCTAAAGGTAACATTTTTATATTAACATTCTCTTATTAAGATAAAATTATAAGCGTTTCCTCATAAGTGTCGGAATGATTTATTACATATCACACAGTACTGATTAATATCCAGTGGCTGCATTATTATTATTGTTATTCATTGCATAAACAGCACAGAATATACAAATATCCAGTTGCTACATAATTATTATTATTTATGCTCAAAACGTTCTCATTATCAACTTGTAAATGTGGCTTATGATTATAATGTCCCAAATCCTTCCTACCTAAAATTAATACTTCAAAGCACTTACATACGTCGTTTCAAGTGTCATGCAATGATGCAGCTTTTTATTCAGTGTGTCGCAATTTCTTTCTAAAAAAAATGTATTAAAAATAATGCTATATTTTTAAAATGATTAAATATTTATAAATGTATTGGCATAAAAAGTAGTTTTTAATACAAAATATATTAAAAAAAATATTTTTAACAGTTCTTCTCAGTACAGACTGTAATGATTCATGAACAATTTATCAAGATGTCGTTAATAATATCATTTGAAATAGAAGTATTGTTGCAAAAGAAATAATCTTGAAATTTTTCAATGTAAGCTACTGCACACAAATTTGTGCAAAGAAGATTAATTATGTACTAAAAAGCAAATTTAGTGGATTAAGGGCTCTAATTTGTTTAAGAGAAATCTAAAAAGTTGCCATATAATGAATTACTTCTAAAGCATTTTAGAAGAGAACACAGATCAAATCTGAAAACGCAAGTGCTTTATTCCCCATATATTTTTTAATTTTGTTGAAATGTAAATATAGATCTTGAACGAAGTTTATTCTAAATACAATTGTACTCCTGCATTTACTTTGGTCGATTGAAGAGTGCGACAAATTTAGAAGAAGAGTGCAACTATGTGAAAACAATAACGTCATAATTAACATAATATATCCATACTCTGTTCAGCGAGGAACTAATGGATAACATGAAGTCATCTGGCACTTGACATTACCTTTGGTAGATGAATACCAAAGTTTTGACAAACAGCGTTAATCTGACTAATAATTAGTAAGGAATGCCGACTCAAGGACAAATCGACAGAAATATTTCGCAATTTTTCTCTGTAAACAAAAAACCTTTATGTATCCTTCCACCATCATTTCTGGCTTAGTAAAAGTTCAACAGTATTTTTATTCTGAAATAAATTTTTCAACTCTTACACTCTTCTTTAAAAGTTACTGCACTTTGTCAGTCAGAGTAAAAATAGTAGTTTGTATATAAGGATTTTGTATATCATACATTACAACTTGCAATATTAAGCCAAGTAAATATAAGAGTACTTATAGAATTTGCATAATGCAGTTAGAATAAGCTTCATCATTTAAGATTTATATTTACATTTTCAATAAGCACTTCTTTCCCAGATTCAATTTGAATTCTCTTATAAAATGCTTCAAAAGTAGTACATGCTCTCGTACAGTTTGCATTGAAAATTTTATTCATTTGTCTTGACTACATTTTTATGCAAATGCTTCCAACACTCCGGATCTTTATAAGGATCCGAAACTAAAGCATCTCTGATAAGAAATATCTCGTTATTTATAACCCGCCTTAAACGTTCTTTTGTCTCCATTTTTAAAATAGACAACTAAAATTATTTCGTCGACTATAATAAGATGCAAAACGATATTTCTGAGCATGCGCTGTATCGCTAATTTGAAAAAAAAATAATAATATCATCGTTACCGTTAACGTAAGATAAACCTAATTTATTTCTGGTGTTCTACTCTGCTAATATTACACTTTCAATTTTGATCCTTATATCTAATTCTTAAAACTTTATTATCACGTGATCTTATGATATTAGTTCATTGCGCAACAACTAGTGGTTTATTATGGTATGAACTGTTTTTCAATCATTATGTTGTTTTCGATAAAATATTTTTATTATAAATTAGGTTTAAAATGTGCTTAACAGACATCTTAAAATTGACACAACTCTTTTCAAAGCAATCATTTTTAAAATATTATAAAAAATAGTTAATAAGTTTTATAATATTTTAAAAATGATTGCTCTTTTTCCATATTTTTTATTTCGCAAAATAAATTCCATAATGTTATGTATATTTAGGTGAAAAATCAAATAGTTAGTTTGACTTGTAGATCTTTTTTTGAGGCATTTTGAAAGCAACTTTAATTATAATCGCAATATCTATATAATATACTATTCAAATTAAATAATTTTCTTTAAAAAATAAACTGTAAAAAATAAAATTTGATCTGCTTAACTTTTCCTTATTCTTTCTTTCTTTTTGTTTGCGGAGGGAATAAGCGAAAGGTCAAACAAATTAGAAAAATTTCAGAATTTTTATTTGGTGATACCTTTATTATGGTAGTAATCGTCTTAAAACAAGTAGAAATATTTTATATAAACTTTCTATGTTACATATGATTACGAAAATAAACGAACAAAAAATATTATTGTAAATCGTACGCCGTAGGATTTCGAAAGCATTAAAAAAATATAGCGTTATATTTGAATAATAGTTGTTGTATGGTTTACCATGTTTCTATTTCAATGTAAACACCAAATGGATTGGAAATTTGGTAATATTAACAATGAAATACAGTTTTAAAATATGTGATTGTAAAATAAAATGTGTTAATGTGATACAATTTGATCTCTCTCAGGGGAGCCTGTAACCCCTAGAGAGCGCGTCCCCAAGGTGGCGGATACGGGAATGCCTCCACTATTTTTACAGTAGGTGGTAGAAGGGAAATAATATACATTTCGCCGATCAACAGGTAGAAGTCCCTTCTATGAACCTTTTATCCGGAAAAAGTCGGAGATGTGGCCAGGGCTGTGCTCCATGCCTTCGGTGCCATTTGAATTGTTATTTTTCTGCACTTGTCAAACGACAACAACAACATTTGGTAATTTTTCCATGATTCCTTTGAACCTGGCATAAAACCAAATTTACTTTTCACATCTAATCACAAGTAAATTTGGTTAAATTTACTTTTCACATCTATATTTTTTAATAAATGCTTTGCCATGGGACGTCATAGCACGATTTTCTTAAAATCATTTCATTACCTAATTTTATACAATTTTAGAAAACAGGACAAAAATATATGGTATTTTTGTAAAAAAAAAAAAAAAAAATTATAAAGACAAAAGAATGTTTTTTTTTTATTTATACGCTGCAAAATCAAAAAGAGTTTAAAAAAATAATTACTTACCACATAGGGTTTGCCTCCACAAGTTATGTTGGCCATATGGTCCAACGTCATTATTTTCTCTTCCATGGACAACAATAAAAGCACAAAGGAAAAACAATACCTTCATTTTTTCCATATTTGCTAATTAACTCTCGTTTTTAATGTCTATACCTACGAAAATATAAAAATAGCTAGCATTAGTATTCACACTGAGAAGAAAAATATGGTAAAAATTAATCGAATATGGTAACATTTACCATGATTTCACCTCTATGGGATTGCCAAAAAGCAATATTGTTTTTACCAAAGCGCTTTAGTAATGATTTTGGTAAAATTAACAATTATAAATTGCTTTATATTAAGTGAAAAAATTAGGTAGTGAAATTCATTCAATTCATATTGATAGTTTAGAGCATAGCATAAAAACTATTCATTCGGTTAAAATTTCTGATCAGTTTTGCATTTTTTAATAAATGTGTGGTAATACTAACCATAATTTTAAAAAACAGAATTTCTGGTGAACCGTTATCATATTAAAGGAAAATTCAGGCATAAATAAAACATACACTGGTTATCATAAATTAAGGAAAAATCACAAAAATAGCGATAACTCTTTCAAAAGTAAGCCAAACCGTGCAAAATTTGCATATGTTGTCCACTAAGAGTAGCTGAGTAAAATTGCAATAAGCAAATTAGTGGCGCTGCACTCGGCTTACGTCATCTGCCTGGAGCATAAAAGTCCAAGTTTGAGAGAAAGCACACAAATTTTACTGTGATTGCGACATTGAAAATCTGAGATAGCCAATTCGTAATAATGACCTCTAGGCATCATTTGCCTGAAGAACTACGATGGAGAGCCATCGGGAGACTAGAGGCAGGGCAGAGTCAATCAGAAGTGGCCAGATGGCTAAATGTGAGTCCATCTGTGGTTCATAGACTTTGGAGGCAATTTCAAACCACAGATTCGGCATCTAGGAGGTTCAGTCAAGGACGGCCAACTGTTACGACCAGTGCCGATGACCGATATTTGACATTAAGTGCACGCAGGAATAGAACCGCTACTCCGACACATCTTAGATCCTCTCTTGCTGCAGCCACCGGAAGGTTGGTGTCAACGTCAACTGTGCGCAGAAGGCTCCACGAAGGTGGTCTGTATGCGAGACGACCAGCCATTTGCGTGCCGCTCACATCACGCCATAGGAGAGACCGTTTGCAGTGGGCCCGACAACATGTCCACTGGACGTCAGATCAATGGAGGCCTGTTCTCTTTACGGATGAGTCCAGGTTTAGTCTAGAAAGTGACAGTAGACGTTATTTGATATGGAGAGAACCTGGGACCCGTTATCATCCATCAAACATCCGTGAAAGAGATGCATACGGAAGAGGCAGTGTCTGTGTTTGGGGAGGCATATCCTTAGGAGGGCGCACATACCTCCATGTCTTTCCAAGGGGAACCGTGAATGCTCAGGTTTATCGAGACAACATCCTTGATGCTTATGTGCGCCCATATGCCGGGGCAATTGGTGATTGCTTCCTGTTACAGGACGATAATGCAAGACCACACAGAGCTCGCATTGTTGATGATTATCTTCAACAGGAAACAATTACTCGCATGGAGTGGCCAGCTCGATCCCCGGACTTGAATCCTATCGAGCACGTTTGGGATGCTCTAGGGAGGCGTGTATCTGCCATCAATCCGCCCCCTCAGACCCTTGCCACGCTTGCAACTGCTTTACAAGAGCAATGGCTCTCACTTCCTATTGAACTGATAGACCGCATAATTGAAAGCATCACACATCGCTGTTTGTGCTGTATTGCTTCTAGAGGCAATCATATTCCATATTAAAGGTACTTTTTCTATTGCAAACCGATACTTCCAATTTGTTTATTTTATACATGTGCTAATTTCTATACTACTATTAATGTCTGATAATTTCTTTTTATGTTGTTTAATACCTTACTATGTGTTGTATATTGTGGGTAAGTTTCATAAAATTCCATGTGTAATTTCTTGAGTTATCGCGATTTTTGTGAATTTTCCTTAATTTATGATAACCAGTGTATTTTGGTTTAATCAGCATTATGTTGTTGTTTTTTCATTTTCCTAGAACTGTCATCATTATAAAATACGGCAATTTTATCAGAATATTTTTCTTCGTATAAACAACAGTCAAATGTAAATCAATATCCACCGTGTAAATTAATTCTTATTCACAGAAAGGACTTTTATAGGTTCTTCATATGAATACGAAGTAAATTGAAAGTTTATAATAGACAGTGTTTAAAATAAAAAGAATGGTTAGGATTTAATTGAGGAATGAAAATGAAGACGTGAATGTATTTAAGGAAAATATATCAAAAAAAAAATTCTCTTCAAGTTTTTGAAAGAAGATTTCAATTAAAAGTCTATTCTATGAAATAAAAATCTTATAAAAGTCGGTATTGCATAAATTTTTTAATAAAATGTAGGAAGTAATAATAAAATTTGAAAATATATAGCAATATATACAATAAATTTATCAATACTTTTTTATTACGCTATTGAAAAAAAGCTCTATTAATTACGTACTTTTATTACATTATTACCTATTTAAAAAAAACATACCCTTAGAATGTTCGAGATTTTTTCTATAACATCAACTATTTTTCTTGATTGTGTTCGCCTTTTTAAATATGTACGCAAATGCAAAGCGTAAAGTTTCTACCACATGATTAAATATCATAAAAACGAATCAGAGTTTATAATCAATGTAGAAATAAAAATGTTTCATTGGTTGCCGCAAATTGCATATAAAAGATTACTTTCGTGCGCAAGCATAATCCTTAAATTGAGTATTAAGCATAATCCTTAAAAGCAATTTATTTGTAATCATGTTATCATTCTGTTCTGAAATCTAATCTCAATCATAACTGTAGAAAGTGCCTTTCTCTTATTGTTTCATAATAAATGTCTATTGAAATTATTTAGACTGGAATACATAAGTATAAGAAAATATATTTAGTTCAATGAATTTATTAATTGAAAATTGATACAAAACGATATGTAAATTGAAATCTAATGGGCTTCAAGATCGGTGATTTAAAACTCAATTAAAGAATTGCAAAAGGAGATAAAAATATACGCTTTGCTGATCTCTTAAACTAAAGAATTTATATTCTCCAAATTTAAAAACTAGTAACAAAGATCGTAAAAATATGTCCTTATTGAATAGAGAAAGTTGTGATTGAAACCAAGTTTTCAAACTAATCTTCATTTTCAGTTAACCAACATGTGTTTAAATATCGCCAGTTTTAATGGATAGGGATGCAGTGGTTAGTATTGTAATATAATTGTGCCATTTACAGTAATATAATTGTGCCTTCTGTTAATAAAAATTTGAAGTACTAATGAAAATCATTGAAAAAGCAAAACCACCCAAAACAAAATGATCAAACCGTACAGTCCGCAAAAAAAAAAGCTGAATAACTGAATAACTTTCGTTCTAATGATCGGATTTTCACGAACTAAGTGTCAATCTTAAGGGGACAAGGGACCTTCAAATTCGTGAAATTCAACAGAAATTTCGATTTTTCAAAATTCATATGTTTAAATGTCAGATGTGTTTCTGAACAATTTGCAAAAAAAATTTTGAAGATTGTTAAAAAATTGACGAAGTTATGCATCTTTTTGTATTTGACCACGCCCCTTTGTTTACATTTTCTAACCTGTCAAGATGCTAGTTTCGTTTTCCAAGATCTCACGGCTGATGGTTTTGTTTTTGGTTGGCTAGAATTTTTACATATTATTCTCTCGGCTACCAACTATTTTTCATTATAATTTTAATAGCACAATTCTAACTGTAACTGTGCTAAGGTTTGAGAGTTTGTTTACAAATTGTCTTTAGCTTGCGGTATATTTCGTTCTCTTCTTTCTGAATTTATTACGTTGTTTATTGATTTTTGTTGAATTTTTTCCCTTTTAATTGATTTGTTGTTAGTTATACGTTAATTTTTTGTTTATATTTGCATCTTTGCTAAGTTATTTCATCGTGTTTTTGCATTGTTATTATGCACGCCATCAGTTCAAGGTGGAGAAAGCCGAAAGGCCGACCATCGAAGAAACGTGCTGCTGGACTAGCAAACTATAAAAAATCATTAAATAATTCTTCAGAAGTTGGTACTTCTTCTGAAATTTTACCGGAAATTGCCAGTAACTGTGGTTTGATTGTTTCTAATCAACCTGCATATACAGTTATGGATAATTCTATGTGGTGTTCTCTCTTATCAGAAATGCCATGCAGACAGTGTGAGAATAAAACTCTGGATGTTTTTACACACAAAGCCTATGGTTTGTCTTCACAAATCGAGCTATTTTGCAAAACATGTCATTTTAAATATGGACCATCATTTTCCAGTGCTCGAGAATCAACCAGCAGAAGTTTCAGTATCAACAACAAAGTGGTACAATCTTTTTTGTCTATTGGCAAGGGATATGCTTCACTAGAAATATTTTCCATGATGCTAGGTATCCATTGCATGGACAGTAAAACATTTTCTAAATGTTTGGATAATTTAGTGTTGTGTAACAAAGAGGCTAAATTTGAAATATTGAAAGCTTCTCATGACATAATCAGGCAACATTATTATGTGGATGCTACTGATACACAAGATATTCTTGACATCTGCGTATCGTATGATGGCACCTGGCAAAAGCGTGGCCATTCGTCGCTGTATGGTATAGGCTTCGTCATTCACATTGAAACCGGACTGGTGGTTGATTATGAAGTACTGAGTAAGTACTGCCATGACTGTACAGTTACTAAAAATAATTTGGGAGCTAACAGTCCGGAATTCCATGTATGGTATTCGGCTCATGAACCAGAATGCCAAAAGAATTTCAGTGGTTCATCTAATAGTATGGAGATGACAGCAGCGTATATATTGTGGTCAAGATCACTTGAGCACAAAATGCGTTATGCAACTATGCTTTGTGATGGGGATGCTAAGGCTTTTCAACATCTAAATGAAAGAAAAGTTTATGGTGATACCATCATAAACAAAGAAGAATGTATTAATCACATTGCAAAACGCTTGGGGACTGGTTTACGCAATAAGGTGCAGGAGTGGAAGAGCAAAGGGGTGACTCTTGGCGGGAGAAAGAAAGGTGCGCTGAAAGATGAGACAATTAGGCGGCTTCAAAATTACTATAGATGCGCGATAAAAGATAATGCCCCTGACATATCCAAAATGAAATCTGCTATTTTCGCATCGCTTTTTCATTGCATGTCAACCAATGAGAAACCCATGCATAACAAATGCCCTGCTGGTGAAACGTCATGGTGCTTCTTTCAAAGAGCAATAGCAAAAAGTGAGAAACCAGGTAGCCACACTGCGATGAAAACTGTTCTATCAGAAACAGTTGTGGAGAAGATTATGCCGGTATACCAACGACTGGCATCTGATGACATTTTAGCAAAATGTGTGTCAGCTAAGACACAGAATGCAAATGAGTGTTTGCATAGTGTTGTTTGGAACAAATGTCAAAAAGAAATTTTCGTTTCGAAAAAAAGACTTGAATTAGCTGTTATTTCGGCTGTACGAGAATTTAATATTGGCTGTGTCAGCTCGTTTGAACAACTTTCAACGACAATTGATGCGAATGAGTTTTCTATGGGACTCGCAGAAAAGAGAGATAGGCGACGAAAAAGTCAACTCAGCAAAAGAAAGAGTGCTGATTATAAACTAAAAAGAAATTTGAAAAAACTAAAATGTGCGTCAAAAAATGCTAAAATTTTAAAACGAGAAGGTGAAACGTATGGAGCCGGGAAATTTTAATTGTTTTGTAAATTCTTGTAATGCTTGAGTTAAATTTAAATTTATGTTTTTAAATTTTAAGTTTTTTTTAATTTAAAAAAAGCAGAATAGCTAAATAGCATATAGTTATGTGAGCAATGTATATAATAAGAGAAATGTATTTATGACATAGAAATATGTCAGTAAATTTGATATTTTTTAAATATTTACATTGTCTATAATAACATTTTATTTAAATTTATGTATGTATTTNTTGTAAATTCTTGTAATGCTTGAGTTAAATTTTAATTTATGTTTTTAAATTTTAAGTTTTTTTTAACTTAAAAAAAGCAGAATAGCATATAGTTATGTGAGCAATGTATATAATAAAAGAAATGTAGTTATGAAATAGAAATATGTCAGTAAATTTGATATTTTTTAAATATTTGCATTGTCTATAATAACATTTTATTTAAATTTATGTATGTATTTTTTGCATTATTTTTTACCCACAATTAATCATTTGTTATTATTTTATAATATGAGTGAAAATACACACAATTCTATAGCAAAAAAATTAATATTGGGAAAAGTTTCCTAAAATTGCTGTTTTCTCTGATTGTTGTTTTTCGTCATTTTACTAACTTCAAAAAGTTCCAGGCGGCTTAATTTTTGTTCAATTTACTTGAAATTTTTTTTACATATTGTTTATATGTACAGGAATATTTCTTGCTGTCAAATCAAGATATGCTGGGGATATTGGCATAATTACCTCAAAAATTCTTCAGCGTTGTCACATAATTTTCACATTTTTTTGCACTTTTTCACTTTTTAAATTTTTTTTAAAAAAAGTCTTTGAATAATAATAATGGTGAAGAGTAAGTTTTGTTACAGTATCTAAAAAGAACTCTTGAAAATAATATTAGCACAATATTTGAAAAATTGATACGACTGGAACTTTTTTTGTGAACGCTTTTTTAAAATTTTAAATTTTTTATAAATTTTAAAATTTTTAAAATATTTGAACCAAATTTTATACAGCATCTCGTGTTGTATATATCTATTAACTCACAAAATTTCGAAACATTTGTGAAAAAATTAAAAAAATTTGATTTGAACCTCCCTTGTCCCCTTAATGGTTCCTGGGGGTTACCTCAAATATGCAAATTAATTAGTGCTAACTATTAATTAAGCTACGAAATCAGACACAAAAACGTACTTTCTCTGAATAAACATATATTTTTTTTTACATATTTGGATTTTTAAACCTTCAAAGTATAGGGGGTAGCCGCAATCTGGGAAATATGGTCCCCATAGTTTGGTCAGGAGAACGATCTAAAGTTCGTACCCCTTTATCTTAATTACACTTTTTACATTTTTAGTCATATTTTTAAAACTAATAAAGCAATTCAAAGAAAATTTCACCCAGTCATAAAAATCATTTACCCAAAGACAATTTCATGAAAAAAAATAATTTTTAATGATTATTAATTATTTTTTATTATTTAATTAAAGAGAGGATGAAAAAATTTTGAATTATAAGGTATGAATTTTTTTATACCATACTAGCTGTACCCTGCGTGCGTTGCAACGCTTTCAATTTGAATTTGAATTTTGTATTTAGGTGCGTAAATGACATTTGCGATTATGATTTGAAATGCAAATTTTATTTAATGGTGAAAAATACCAGTGATAGTCTCAGCAGTTAATTCTCTAGGATATCATTAGTGCATTTTCAAACAGACATGTATGGTGATGCACACGGAGCATGAAACATATTTTGGACAATGATCTGAAATAAGACTGGATCTATGGCGACATCAGGAATTTCTGCTGATATCTGATCAGTTTGGCATGGTGGGATTTTTTCAATAAGCCAAATCAAAATGTGTGTCTGTGGCAATCCTTTTTTTTTGCCATTCAATAGAGTACATCCAACAACGTTGTCTCTCTAAAAACATGCGCGACACAATGAAATCAAGTAAAGATTTTAATTTTTGTTTGAACTCACGTGCTGTAATATCATGACAATCCGATGATGATTGTCCTGGTAACAGAAGCTCTTTAATTTCAACCCAAGCAGAATTGCATGTAAATGTAATAAATAAATCTGGGAACCCATATGCTCGAACATATGTCATTGCATCCTGTGAGTATTCATACATGTGCCTTGGACTCCCTGCAAATGTAGTCGGCAATATAATCATTTTCCCCACATCATTAGGATTAACGTTACCATCATTAATTATTGCATCCCGTAAATGAATGCATTCTTCTGGACGTAATTTGGCTTGATTTAATTTAATATACAGTAGGCGTTCAGTTTAAATTTTCGCATACATATTGACAATGTATTGATGAAATAATTGTCGACATTTTAAAATATGATTATCAGTGTTTTGGCAATCATTAAACTATATGCATAAAAACTCATTGCACTTGCTTTCTCATTGGTTTTCTCGACTGTTTGCGGATTTCTCAATTTTATGCTAAAATAATATCCCTCCTCTCCTCGCCAAAATAAAATAGGATATTGCAATGCATCATAGGATCGATACGTTTCTGAGAACTTTTTGAGCGTCACTATTTTTGCGATGAAGAACTGTATCGCGGGAGGTAAATTCGTCGCCAACTATAACAATTGGGTATAATATGAAAAAAACACAACTACTTCGATTTAGTAGGAATAACATATGACGCAATGCTAAACGAATGGAATTTAGTTGTTGTTTATTTAGTTATTGTTATTAGTAGTTGTTGTTATTTGTTTGAGTTGTTGTTTATTTAGTTGCATTTAGTTTCAATAACTTTTCTTTATAATGCAATAAAATCTGGCGAGCAGCTATTTAAACGATCGAACATTTTGTTTATTTGTGGCTTGAACTTAGGCTCGCAGAAAATGCCGTTCATGGGTTAAATTTAGTAGGAACAACACAACCTGTGACGTAGGCTATATTATATCCAATACCCACTTCATCCAATGTTGGCGCATTGTATTTTCCTTTGTGGTGGCCTACAGGTGTTTTTTCAGCTCTAATAACAACTTTGTAAATATCGGATGACATTAAGTCAAGAGCAATTCTGAACAGCCTAATTAACTGATTATGTTGATCGAAATTTTTGTAATGCGGTAAAATTTCCCGTAAATGCCATTGTTTACCTGACAACGTTGATTGACTTGATCATATGCGTTATCCATGAAATAAATCTCTAGAAATTTATGATCTGCTCCAGGCAATGGAAGAAGTGATCCTGCACGATGATAAATTTGGCCTTGCACTTTGAATGTTGGCATGTAATTCTCGTTCACGATGCGTGTAGCACCGAATGAAGTCATTTAGAAACACGAATTGTACCGGCGTATATTCGCCAAAAATGCTGCGATTGGTTTGTTTGACCTGATAAGAAGGTTGATAATGGCTCGGCTGGCGACGTAAAATATTGTAGCTTCAGTATGCCTCTAGAACAGCAAATTCCAGCTGTTTCAATTTTAAATTGGAGAGCATTACAAAACATACATAATTGATCTATTTCTCCGATGATGACACTTGGGGGAAGACTATAGTTTGTTGTCGGATCATAGTGAAATGCACTGAGATTCAAATTAGAATATTGACAGCGTCTGAATAGTGAAATGCGTTCTCGATCGGTTTACATTTTTGCTTCCCGTTGCTCTGATGCTTCTGACGAACGGGTTTGAGTTGTGCGTTCTCGATCAGTTTTCATTCTTGCTTCATGTTGCTCTGATGTTTCCGACGAACGGACTTGCATAGTACGTAGTTGATTTGTTGACAGTCTTCTTTCCTGCTGCTCAGACGTTTCTAAGGAACGGGCAAAAGCATTCTGTACTCGATTAGTTTCAAGTCTTTTTCCCGTTGCTCCGATGTTTCTGAAACACGGGTAGTTCTCTTTTTGCGCGCTTGAGATGTCGACAGACTAAGAGCGATTTGCTTAGGTGGCCTATTTTTGCAAATATTCCCTCTGACAAAGAAAAAGAAATGTAAAAGTTGACAGTGGTCGCAAATTTTCTAAATCGAAATATCACATACATGTTTTGAATAATAAAAAGAGCAATAAAAATTCGATGAATAAGAAATATGAAAATTATAAGATTTAAAATAAAAATCTATTTTATAAATGAAAGAAATA
>NC_092207.1:58201613-58204729 GCF_043381705.1 Parasteatoda tepidariorum | reverse complement strand
AACCTTCCTCGTGCTTTGAACTATCTGTGCTAAGTTTCATAGCTTTCTGTCGGATGGTTTAGGAGTCTATAGAGGACAGACAGACATACACACATTCACTTTTATATATATAGATTAATCTACATATTTTTCAATTGAAAAATCTAAAGTTTCAACTATTTTTATTTATTAGAAGCTGAGAAAAATTAAAATTAATTATTTAAAAAAAAATTAGTTTAGCGACAATAAAGAAATCATTAAATGGGGCGATTAATATTAAAATGTGATAAACTTGCAAGAATTTGACTTCACGCGCGTCGCGTAAAATTTCATTCATATTTTTTTCGCTAATTATCGTTTGCTAATCTTTTTATTTTTATTACATTATATAATACATTAACATTAACATTATATAATACAATGTTTCTTTTTTAGTCTCCTAAAAATCAATTTGCAATTTAGTAAAGAAATTTGAATAAAGCATTTTATCGTATGAAAAACATTTTATTCAACGAATGTCGAGTTTTATAAAAGCATGCTTCTGATAGAATATGATTATACAACAGATTGCGCTTCTTTAATGTGATTACTTTTTATTTTTTGGTTTTTTTACTCAATAACTGATACAAATGCAATAATATACATACGTATGAATAAATTTGGAATAAAATATTTATCAGTTTCTTGAATATATATTTTATAAATATTAATAAAAATTCGTAGTCAAAATTTTTAAGCATCTCTCACAACATCGCAAATTTTGCAATCTTATAGGGTAAACTAACCAGTGAAGGAACACTTAAGTTTAGCTTGCCTTCAAAAAAAATCACAAAAATATCAAAATTTGTAATTTTAGCTAAATGATAGTGTTGACATATTTGTTATTAAATGCAAATTATGTAAAAAAAAAAATAGATAACTTACATAATACTTACTTTTGGTGGTTTAAATAGTAAGTAGTAAGATAACCAAGTGAAGGAACAGTTCCTACCAGTGAATAAACACTAAATTTTCCAGTGAATGAACATTTAATTTTGAGAATGTTTGATGCTCGTTAGGAATCCATAGGTCACAGAAATATCTAAAAGCAAGATTTTTCTTGGAATTACAACATATAACCACAGATAACGTGGAAAATGTTACTTTTTTCAGTTATGGAATGGAAAGTAAAATATGTTTGAATACATAATTAAAAAAAATGTTTTTCAATTTTTTCCTCACAGTTTAATAGTCCGTTCTAAATTATGAATGTTTATCATTATGCATTCCGATGATGTTTTTATTATTATTATAATTCGATCACTTTTTTGTTTACTCTTTTCCCCATAGCTTGAAGCTTCTTTTTTATCTTTTATCTTTTTAAGTATTTTTTTTCTCTTCGTCATACTTTCTGCTTTAACTTTTTTTTTCAGCTCTTTCAATCTCCTTAAATTTTCGTTCCTTTTCTGAAGTTAATGCAAAAAAAATAATTTATTTCTTTTTCTTTTGATTTAACCTTCCTCTTTTTCCCAAATTTTTGGCCAATGTAAATGTGTCTTCGAAGTTTCTTTTGACTTTCCAGTATTATTTCTAGAATTCCTCACTGGATAACAAATGAGAAAAAGGAGTTTCGAAGTTTGAGTAAAATCCATCTCGCATTGACTTATATCTAGTGGGTCTTCAGCAGTACTTTCCATTTACTTATGGAACCAATTGTTTTTGCAACTAACAATGCCTCAAGAGGACTTATCTCAAAATCAATTATCAAGATACTTTCATTTTCAATGTTAGTTGTTTCATCTTCAGTGCCAAACTTTGATTAACCAAATGTTTTTTTTTAAATAAATTCTTCTATATTGTGAAAATCACAGGCTATTGGATATTTGGGAGATTAAACTTTTCTGTCAATGTTCCCTTAAGAATTTGCAACATAACTTGTGAGATTTCCTTCTCAAGCTTCTGAAGAAATAGTGCATCGTTACTCTCGAAGCATGTGTTTTGTTGATAAGCTGTCTTACTCATTAACTCTTGCCTCGCATGCATTTGTTAAAGTAAACGTTTTCTACATCGAATGGAAAAATATCGCATTTCATAAAAGCATTTTAGCTTCAGCAGTTGATGCCTCAAAATCTTATTTAAAAATGGAAGTAAAATTTTCTCGACATATGTTTTACAATTCTTTTGTTTTCAAGATCTAACGGGAGATTTCCATGAATTAGGGACTAAATCAGAAAATTTGTTTTGATGAACAAAACTTGCTCTGTTTCACAATGATACGATATTTACATCTATCCAGAAGAAGCAAAATAGGGAATTTGATAGCATTTTTAATTAGCCATGGGTAGAAACATCTGCATTATATTTGTAAAATGTTGCTGCGGTCATCGTTTCATTTCATGAATCGCTTTTTCCAATGAAATATATAGCAGTGACAGATTCTGTAGTATCTCAAAGAATTTTTCAGTAAGGAAAAACAAAAACTACCAATGGAGGTACTTTTTTCTTTCCTAGGTACTTTAGAATATAAATCCTTATAATTTTTATGACCAAAGATTTTTCCCGTTTAAGGGCAGTAATCAACTCTTGTTTCGTTCGCATTGTAAATGCAATCACTTTCTAAAAGGATGCCAGGGCTGCTTCCTTTCTAAAGATTCTTTTAAAGTTCTTAAAACCAGTATTTCGAATATTATTCTCTAAGGGAAGTTTTGCCTTTTGAAATTATCTTCACATTGCACTGAATTATCGGTGGATGTCGCCTTAAAAAAATTTCACCCATTTTTCACCTGGATGATTGTCTTTAAATGGGTTTTTCCTACCAGTTCCCGTCAGGACGTTAAAGACCGCAATAAGATAGTAATTAAGCCAATTATTGGCACAAAAACCTGCAAAGAAATTTTTTGTTCAAGCTTTTATTATTATATTTAGTTGTTATATTTAGTCAGTAGACATAGTTTATTAAGGTGTCTAAGGTATGATGTCATAACTAATCACTACATTTATAAAGATAAATAATAAATTAATTATTATTATAATTCTTTAAATAAATTTAGCAATTAAATTTGCATATTTAAATGAAATAGTTATAGGAACTATTCATACAACATTTAACTGAATTTTAGGAGTCCTCTATGTCGCTGAACTACTAATTATCCAAGTAA
>NC_092207.1:58169360-58200068 GCF_043381705.1 Parasteatoda tepidariorum | reverse complement strand
CCACTGCCTAATTTTGAACACACGTCGGTTAAAAAGACACCAAATAAATAAAAACGGATCAAACTACTACAGCGCCATCTTCCTTAGAGTCTGAGCTAAGTCCTCCTTCGGTAAAAAATTTTTTTTTTTGCAATTTAAAATAGTGAAAATTATATAAAACTAAAATGGGTAGACTCGCCCCTGGATGGGTAGACTCGCCCCGGTTTTCGGTACTAATAAATTTTTTTAGTACTTTAATTTAAGTATTCTTTAAAGTAAAGTTCCTTTCTAAATTATAGTCAAGTTTTTTTTAAAGTCTTATATTGCTCCAAGGGATCTACTCAATTATTTCACTATTTTCAGAATGAAATCTGTTTGATCGAAACATATTATTCCTTGAAAATTAAAATGAGGAAAAAATTAACTTTTATTATTTATCTAAGCTTATTCCATTTATAGCGGTATTAAGGTTAAGGATATGTGATGGAAGCCCCGTTTACTATTTTACTATAAATGCATTAAATCATGTAGCTTGAATAATTTATTTTAAACAAATGGATAATCCCAAGAAACTGAATCGAAAATATAAAAACTTCATTGATTTAAAAAAATAATAGATAATAATAAAAATGTGCGTTAAAATAACATGTTTTAAGCGTACAATAATAAAAGTCACAAGATATTCAAGCCTGACAAGTCTTGAGAATGGGCGATTATATTTGAACGCTCGAAACTTGTCGACTTTTACTACCCTCTTCATAAGTTTTGAAGCCAGTTGACTTTTTATTGTCAATTATACTGTTTTACAGTTGGGTCTTGATCATTATTTTGATAAGGATTTTACACTTGTTAAAGTAAACATGTGCATTTTAATATTTTAACAGGATTCATGTGGTCTTTATAACGTAAGAGCATCAATATTGTAAAAGTTATATTTAACTTGAAAATTAAAATTTTGAGACCAGATATTTTCAATTAATGAGATTAAATATTTTATCTTTTAAGTTTTTGTGTCCCTATTTCAGTATCTTAAGTATCTCACAAGCTCTGTTTAGAAAGAGAGTTTCAGATATACATAAGGAAACAAAAATAATCATTGGAGCAGTATTTGGTGGCAAATGTAGCTTATCGTAATTGAAGAATATGCTGTGCGACACTTAATGGTGAAATTTCGAACGTAAGTTTCAGAATGTATCGAAACATGAGGATGCCATTTTCTAATCATCTTTATCCAAAGAAAACCATGTAACCTAAATATCTAGCAGAATGAAGCGATTTTTTAAACAATTAATCATACAATTTGTAACATATTATTTCAATATATTATTCTTAAGCATAACATATTTCAATGTTTTTAAAATGCCACTAAACATTCTGCAATTCCTTGAGTTAAAGAAAAAAGAAATATCGTAGATTATAGAAAACTCTGTGAATGTACATTAGAATTACTATACAATCTAGATTTTATTTTTCAAGCACTTTTTTCCCTTCAAACTTTCTTGCCTTGAAGACTCGTTTAAAGCTGTAAAAATGATAATCCCTAAACTTTTGTATATAGCTATAATAAGTTATATTAATTTGATTTTAGTATGAAATCCTCGAATAAATATAGCAAAAACAAGATAATCTAAATAATATCCGATAAAAAGTTCATGTGTTTAAATTCTAAAAACTCAGAACATAATATATAATTTATAAATCGATTCAAATTTTCTTTTCAAAGGGGATTAAAAATTTTTTTTTTTTGCTTTTTTACAGAAATCAGCTTAAAAATTGTCTATTGCCTAGAAACTTCGAGATATTTTCTATTAACAATTAATAAAACCTCTCCAAGCAATCACAGAACTTAAGCTCAATTTTTTACGGTCAGATTTTGGTTGAATTAGTCAATGGGTTATCTTAAAATATTCATTTGCGCAGGCGACTTTTTTTGGCGGTTTTCTGGACTATCGCCAAATATATAAACCTTTATTGCTACCCAATTTAACACCCAATTTTTTTAAAATTTCAAGTATCTAGATTCCAAATATGTGAAAAAAATAGATGTTTATTCAGAGAAAGTTCGTTTTCGTGTCTGATTTCGTAACTTAATTAATAGTTAGCACTAATTAATTAGCATATTTGAGGTCACCCCCAGAAACCATTAAGATTAATACTTAGTTCGTGAAAATCCGATGATTAGAACGAAAGTTATTCAGTGTGATATCTTTTTTTTTGCGGACTGTACATAAGCATATTTCATGCTTACTTTTTCGTTTAGCAAAAAATAGAAGCGTGTAAAGTAATAAAAATCCGCTTACCGATATTATGAATTAATAAAGTAATTATTATAAATCCTATATTAATATAGTTCATTATTTTCGTTTGGAACTACTGAATAATCTTATTTTTTTCTCTTAAACTCTTAAAAATATTTTAACATGTTTTGTTTTTAATTCTGAATGTTTTTTTAAACCTAAGATAGTGACTTAAAAATTTAAGGAAAATTAATTACACAAACCAGCGAAATTGAAGTTTTTGAAAAATACAAGAGATGTCTTTCTTGACTTATATGTTATTTGATGTGCTGATTTCGAAAATGACCTTCATTTTCCCCAATCACATCAGAATTTCCTGTAAAATCGATATTAATGTTTTTACTAAAATCCTATTTGGAAGGGAATTCTCTCACACAATTTTGCATGTACTATCTGGTAATTGTCGTCTTCTGCCATTTTGATCTATGTGAAATTGAATCTACTGAAAGTAAATTGATTTTTGAGTGATCTGCCGATTTTTTATTGGTTAAAATAAACAAAAAATACTGTTGCCAAATCGTACGAGTCGCGTCTAGTCGAGAGAAAAACAATAAGTTCCTTGTGTTTAAACTTTTTACATCAGTTTCTAGAAGAAAATCGCCTTCATACCTCTTTAATTTATTTTTATTAAGATCACTTACGTAAAATTGACTATTGACCAAGAATAGCAAATATTGTGTATGTGTACTACATAAAAGTTTAAAACAAAACACAAAACAAACAGAAGACAAAAGTTTCCTTTTAAGTACATACTCGTTTTCTTCTGAAACTTAATTTTGATGATCTTCATTTATGCTTAATCTCAAGTCTATCTTAAGCTATTATCCAACTGTAGTCGGCTGATTTACGCTCCATATCTCTGATATCTTGATGGAATCTTTCCCCTTGTTCTTCGCTCACTGCTCTTAAATTTTAGGGGGAAAAGTCCACATGTGAGTGAAGGAAATGCATTTTCACACTCATGGAGCTACCCAAAATTTTAAATTTGTTCAGCATTTTCATTGCAATTTCTTTATAATCAGGATCCTTGTAAGCACCCAGAAATTTACTGACGACATCTTTGAAAGCAACCCAAGCTTCTTTTTCCGTTCTAGTTTCAAAATCTTTATCTTTCATGGGTTTGTGGATATCTGGACCAACAAAGATTCCCCTTTCAACTTGGCTTGGCATAAACCCGGAAACTTTTTGCACATGTGTTCAAAACAATCGCCATCTTTTTGAACAGCCTAGACAAACTGCTTCATTACATCTATTTTTATATGTAGTGGAGGTAACAATACTTTTTTGCATCAACTAAGTTGCTTCAAATACCGTTCTTGGTTTCTGGGTCAAGATTTTGTCCTATCGGCCATTCTTTTTTGACCCAATGATCAGTTTTGTTACGACTGTCCCACTCGCAAATGAAGCATGGGAACTTTGTAAATCCACTTTGTTGACCAAGAAGCACGGAGATAACTTTCAAATCACCGCAAATGGTCCAACTAAGGACGATACATTTTATTTTCTCCAGGACGAGAGCCAGTTTTTCATAGCATTCTTTTAAATACACCGAGTGTCCAACTGGAACAGATGCCCACTGGCTAACACGAGGAAGAAGGACAGCTTTCGATATCGGAGCCTTGAATTTCTGGATGTTTCGAGTCTGAAGACTCTGAAGAGATGACTAGCAATTCAGTTGGAGACAAAGGCACAGGCGCATCAGGTTCATGAGAAACGGGGTGTATGACCGATTAAATGGTAAGATAAGATATTAGCCTTTGATTTTTTTTTTGGTTATACCCTCGAACATGGCAGGAACAAAAATAACAATCATCAAAGTGGTTTTCGGGCTCCTTCCACGTCATAGGAATTCCAAATCGTAAAGCAGTCTTCTTTCCTGGGTGCCTTAAGCGCAGATCATTGAGACACTGCACACTAACTTTATGAGGAGCCCACGATTTGTCCTGGTATCCGAGTTTCATTCCAAAATATGCAAGATAAAGTTGTCTGACATAGTCTGTAATGCTCCTCATAAGATTTTTAACAACGCTATATTCGCCTCATATATAACAAAAGTCATCTGGGAAATTTTCACAATGTCTCGAACTCGAAACCATGTTTCACGAAAAAACAGGGGGAGAAAAGCTGACGTTAAAAATGCTTCCAAAAAATGACTGTCTATTGCGCTTGCTGATGTTCCTGAGAGGTCAGCTAACCTAGATAAGAATTCTCGCTAAGCTATTGGTCGATAGAGATTGTGACTGAGAGCTGGACGGTGATCGAAAGACGTCATAGAAGGGTATTTTTGTAGATTTAGCTAAAGTAGAATGCTGGTCTGGCAAGAAATTCAAAAACGAAAATTGTTTTACGGTAAATATTCATAAAATTTTCAGTAAAATTGAATTTTTCAAGAAAACGTGACGTGATAGAAATTTTTCATTATTGATTTCGATTTCAGCACCAAAAAATGCATAAAGTTCAGCTATCACACCTCTTGTATTTTTTTCATAGCAGGCCTGTGTTATGAATAAAAGTTGAATGCTCGAAAACGACTAAAATACCTGAGTTCTAGGGGAATTAATAAATGCGTAGGTTAAGAAATGAAATTTTGATTTTGCGTAAAGTGACATTTTAGGCAAAAAGAAAAAAAAAGAAAGATGAAACACATTTTAAAATTTTGGACCTTTTTCACACAAGTATCACTTTTGTGATCAATACATCAATAAGAATAAAGTAAATTTGGTTTTAAATTGATTGCGAATAAAGCTAAAGTAAACAAAAAAATCATATAACAACAAATTTTGCCTGGAACGAACATTTGGTTTATTATAAATTTTTTATTAAATTTAATTTTTCTTCAACAATTCTTGTCGAACCTTCTTTTCTCATCATGCCCACTGAAGGGAGGTAATACAAACCGTTTTATTGCATTTTAATGAAGATGATACTTCGCACTGAAATTTTTAAAAAATTTTTTCTGTGTCTATCTATATACTTTATGAGCAACATACCTTCAGAAAAAATGTATCAGATAAATAGTTCTAGATCATTACAAAATCGCTATGAAAGCACGTTTTTACTCACATTTTAAAATAGAAATAAATGAAATAAAGAAAATATATATATTAAAAAATGAAATATACTTCATGAAATAAGTAAAAAAAATAATATTATTATGATATTATTTTTATGAACAACCTAATATTTACCTCATTGCTGTCAAGCTCTCTCTATTTTCTTCTATATTGACATTTTTAAAAACAACAATATACACTCTATAACAAAAAAAATCGACGCAACAAGAAGCAATCATCCGATTGCTTTAAAATTTCGTATGCTTGAATTATTTGAACAGATATGCAAATGATTAAAATTTGGTGTCCAATGAACGAATAGTTTGATCTTTGGCGCATCGGAACTGCGCTTCTAGGAGACGTAATAAGGAGCAGTTCTTCAACGGTTGTTAAAACTTTCGGTTTGATTGCGATTCAGATTACCTTTCAACAACTTAAAAAATGCCTCGCAGCAGGATTCGCCCTCATTACGAGCAACTTTCAGAGTTTGACAGAGGTCGTTTCATTGGATTGAAAGAGGCCAGTTGGACAAATCGGAGAATCGCTCGTCATTTGAGTCGAAGACGCTGGCAAGGATAGGTGGAAAAAGGCAGAGTTCAGCGTCAGGATGGTAGCGGTCGACCTAGGGCTACAACAGAGTGTGCGGACAGAGTGATTGTCCGAGCAGCTGTCACAGCGCCTGCTTCATCATCTCTATCAACCATCAGACGTTCAACTCAAATACCAGTGTCCACCATGACCATTCACAGACGGTTGAGAGAGCAAAATTTACGCTCGCAGCGACCGTTACGCCACCTGCCACTCACGCCTGCACACTGCCGAGCCAGATTAAAGTGGCGCATGGCTCGATCAGGCTGGAATGATCCCGACAGGTGACGTATAGTCTTTAGCGACGAATCCCGCTTCCAACTGTGTCCTGACGATCATCGAAGACGTGTTTGGAGACGCACATGACAGAGGGGGATCCTGCCTTCACTATTGCACGCCACACTGACCCTCAACAAGGCATTATGGTCTGGGGTGCCATTTCCTTTGACAGCCGGACCCTTTGGTCGTCATTAGAGGTACACTTACTGCACAGTTGTACGTCGACGACATCCTAAGACCTGTTTTGCTACCGTTCCTTTTGCAGCGCCCAGGGCTGGTTTTTCAGCAGGACAATGCCACACCACATACGGCACGTGTTGCTATGAGCTGTATGCAAGCTTGTCAAACTCTTCCTTGGCCTGCCAGATCACCAGATCTCTCTCCCATCGAGCATGCCTGTGATATGATGGGAAGGCGATTGCATCTGGCACGGAATGTTGATGATCTCGTTCGACAATTGGATCGAATTTGGCAGGAAATACCGCAAGAGACCATCCGGGAGCTTTATCGGTCTATGCCACGCCGTGTGGCTGCTTGTATCCAGGCTAGAGGCCGGTCAACACCTTATTGAACTTGTTATTGTAACTCTGCAATAAACTATTCAAATGTTCTGAAATTTTAATCATTTACTATTCTGTACATTGTCTTCCTATCCACCAATTTTCGTTCCAATCGGACAACTCCTTCTTGGTGCGTCGATTTTTTTGTTATAGAGTGTATTTCTCTGTTTTTTAATAAAAGTCCTTGTCATGATAGTTAAAAGAAAAGGTAATCTTTGTTAATTACAATATTTTATTAAAACTCATTAGATACGATATATTAATTCGATTTAAATAAATAATCCCAGAAAATTAAGCGGTAGGATATTACTTCATTTAAAACTTCATTCAATTAAAAAAATGTGCAAATAGGACAGTCGGCATGTTTTAAGCTCTAAAAAACATGTTTCCATTTTCAAGACTTCCCAGGCAGGAAAGAAGAAACTAAAGTGATTTGACACATAAAACGTAAAATTGTCAACGAGAAAAGAAAAAATAAAGACACGAAACAAAACTAGATATACCGCAGTAGCCGAGAGAGAAAAAATATAAAAATCAGAACAAAAAAAATCCACAGTGGTCGAGAAGGACAAAGAAGAGTAAACTGCCTTTCCACGTGCTTTGTAAAATTGGTAAGGAACTAATGTTATTAGCAAGGAAATCAGCCTTCAAATGAATAAAGCAAGATTCCAGGGTATCAAGATGATCTGATATGACTGGGGTAAAAATAATTTTGTCATTGAAAATTAGAAGTGCATTTAAAATTGAGAAATTAATCAAACTTTAAAATTTTACAATTTTAGAAATTCATCGACAGTTTTTATCGATAGTAAATGTCAAATAATAAATCCTCCGAAGTGAAACTTTTATAATAAAAATGATTAATTATATTACCAAATTAAAATCTATCCTTCCGTGGATTTAAAAAAATATTATTGATTTTATAACTTAAACCTAGATTTTTTAGAGCATTTATATTCAAGCAAACGAGATAAAAAGAAAATACGTATTTAAGAGTTTATTTTAATTTCATACAAACTTTTATTCATTTAACAATTTTCAACATAATTTTATATCAAATGGAATAGATTTCAAAAAGTTAGCAGTTTTAATTATATGATTGCTTAAATGAAAAATACTCTTTTGATAGCTCTGGCAAATTGTGTTTATTCAACACATTCACAAAACAGTCCTAGAAGAAAAATACATTACAAAATTATTATCAATGATAAATTTGAAATAAATGATAAAATAAATTAAAAATAATTGAAAAAGTTTCCGAAAAATAGAGGTGCTAGTTTCATGTACGATGAAATCTTTTTTTCCAGTGTTGATAGTTTGCGCTTTTTCAACGCTATTGAAATCGATTGTGAGCAAGGCGTGGTAAAAAATACCAAAATAAGGTTTGATGGTCTGATTTAATTTGGAGATGCTTATAATATTCGATTTTAATCTTCTCCCTGTTCTTATCGACATTCAAATCGAAGTTGATGCTTTCAATCCTGATTTTCTTAGATGAAATAAGTTAAGTTTTGATAGCGTTTTTGCTTTTCCCTTACGTAAATATAACACTTTTCCTTTGATTTCATTTTGAAAAGGATTTTAAAAATATATATTAAGGGGGTCATTGCTGAACATCATGCATATCGAGAAATTTGTCGCAATATATAGATCACACATAGTGCAGTTCTAGTTCTGGATTAAATTTATAATAAGAATTACAATTATTCATAATTGGATGTAATTTTAACTATTGCAATACAATACACTATTTCTCATCGAGCTGTAAACAATTCCTGATAAAATTATGATATAAAGTACAGGCACTTTCGATGCATCAATCGTAAAATCTTTTTCACGATTACAAATTATATATCCTAAATTTTACAGTAATATTTATTTAATCAGAGTTATTTGGTTATTTTACGGTGAAAATTACGGCATCATGGGAGCCGGTACTTTTTACCGTAATTTAATGAAGCAGCATTACTTGCATTACTTGAGCTACGTATGGAAAATGGTTATATAACAAAATAAATATTTCAAAATCCAAAGAATAACATTATAAAGATATGCCAGGATTTGAGCTATAGGTTGTCAGAAAATATTTTATTAAAATAATGTTGATGTGTTGATGTTATTAAATTGTATAATTTTTACAATGGACCACAAGATTTTGCAACACGCGTTTCGTAGGGTTTTCAGAACATCGCATGGCCCTCTTAACTCCGAAACTCCACTTTTGTTTTATTCGTTAAGTTGTCAAGAGCGCCAATTATCCTATTCAAAATGTTACTAATTTATTGTGCATGTTTTTAGTAAAATCACAAATACATTTATATTTACTTACAGAATTATGATCCACCTGAAAAGGGAAAAAATTCAACTATGAAGATGATGAGAACATATTACCGAAGTAAATACTTTTCTGCTACTTTTGCAGTAATCCACACTTTGGTTTTTAAAATCAGAACCGGAAAAATATTTGATCAGAGAAGTTACAAAAAATAGATTGCAGAGAATAAAATAACTAAGACAAATTTATAAAAAGCAACGGTGGTACTCTGTAAAAAATGCTATATCGAATTACGATTTAAAGTACCGGCACTTACATCATCCATAACATCCATTTTTATTGTCAAATATTATACAGCAATTTTTACAGAAATATTTATTGAATCAGAGTCCTTCAGTTATTTTACGGTAAAAATTACGCCATTATGGGTGCCGGTACTTTTTACTGTAATTTAATGCGGGATTCCTTACAGTATGCATTATTTCAGCTACGTATGGAAAATGGTTGTATGTCGAAATAAATATTTTAAAATCCAAAGAATAACACTATAAAGATATGCCCCGATTTGAGCTATAGGTTGTTAGAAAATATTTTATTAAAATTAAAATAATGTTGATGTTATTAGATTGTATAGTTTTTACAATTGACTACAACAAGATTTCGAAACACACGTTTCGTACTGTTTTCAGAACATCGCATGGTCCTCTTAACTCTGAAACTCCACTTTTGTTTCATTCGTTAAATTGTCAAGAGCGCCAATTATTCAAAATGTTACTAATTTATTGTGCATATTTTTAGTAAAATCACAAAAAAATTATATTTACTTACAGAAGAATTGTGATCCTCCTGAAAAGGGAAAAAAATTCATTTATGTAAATGATGAGAACATATTACTGAAGTAAATAATTTTCTGCCATTTTTGCACTTTGGTTTGTAAAATCAGAACCGGACAAATATTTGATCAGAGAAGTTACAAAAAATCGAGCGCAGAGAATAAAATAACTAACATAAATTTATAAAAAGCAACGGTGGTACTCTGTAAAAAATGCTATATCGAATTACTGTATAAAGTACCGTCACTTACATCATCCATATCATCCATTTTTACTGTCAAATATTATACCGTAATTTTTACAGTCATATTTATTGAAACAGAGTGATTCTACTATAATTATTACTGCCACGTGCGTGCTCCGGCGATGCGGTAATCTTACTGCAATAAAGTATATTAGATTTTACTGCAATAGCAAATATTTTTTTATTAAACTGTATTACGGTATATGGGATTTTTCTGTTCCGGATAATGTCACGGTAAAAAGTACCGGCACCCTGAGTACCGGTACTTTTAGCTGTAATTTGAACCAAATTTTTTTACAGTCTACATAACATTATTATTTTCTTTTTGTGCTTAAATTGTATGAAATCACATTTTTTTTTAAAAAATAAAGAAATACAAATTTTTACACACATTATGGTTGCTCACAAATTATATTTAGAAGTTGAAAGTAACAAAAATGTTTTCAAACAGTAACCAATCATTGATGAGATCAATAAAAACCAAAGAAGGTAGATGATAATTTATTTCGATGCATCCTTAAGCTTTTTAAGAAGGGATCTTTTGTATCATTCCTAACAAGAAACGAACGCGTTACATTCTCACTGGACAAATAAACTGCTTACCGATGATTTTAATCCCTTTTTTGCTTTTACCGACATTAGTAATGAACCTTTTTTAAATTTTAGATTTTTTTAAAATATTAATTATTTACCCCAAACAGGCAGTTTTTTTTACTCGAATGTGCCAAGTCTTATAATTAAAATTTATTTGCAAGATTGCACATTTAGACAGATTTTTTAGAAATCTTAAAAGAAACTTTCCCCATAATTGTATCCAAATAAAATATACTTATTTTAAGTTTTCTTTTTCCAATTTGAAAAATCATAACCGTAATCATAACTCCATAGTTCAATTTTTTTCTCAACATTTTAAAAATATATATAAGAAAAATATACATATATACATTTTTAAAAGAGTTTTTAACAAAATATATATACATTTTTAATATAGTTCTATTTTTAAATTAGTTAAATACGAATTATATTGTTGAAAATATTGTATTTTCTGGAACCGTAGAGCCCTTAAAGTCGACCACATAATAGTGTAATATACTAGTTCTGAAAAGCATGTTTTAATAGAATTTCGTGTTTTTAATGAAACTTTAATGAATAATGAAGTACGGAATCGATGGATATTGGTTTGTATTCGTATTAATATTATAGCATTCTAGAACAAAATTCTTTTATTCTAACTCCATTAAGTTTTCTAACGCACAAGTGATCGAAATGGTCGTGTGTGAAAATCCAAATTTTATTGCTATCTCGGAGATGCTATGTCCCATCTCCCGTGCGCCCAGGCACTCGCTGTAGTTTGATTGGCTCCATGCCCCTTTATTTGCATACTCATGCCTGTACCAGTTTTTTTTATTACTTTTCAGTGTATTTCGCACCATGTTATGGCTCTGCAAGAAGATATTATGAGATTGAATTGTGAATTTTTTTTTGTTTTGCTTATAACAGTTTCTTGCTGAATTTTTCTGAAATTTACTCATGATCTGTTCAAAGAATCAAATTTTTTTCGTGTAAGTCAATCAGAAATGACTATGGTTCAGTGCCTTTTTGAATTAGAATGTCTAACAGCTCTCGTGTTGGTAGCTACTCTTGGCGTATTAGTTAATAAAATTCGGTAATAAGAGGAATTTATTTTTATTTTTTAGTATGTCAGTGAACTTAAACTTAACCGTACTTTTATAAAAGTTAAAACTTGAATCTTACCGTAACAGGAGCATCTTCTTGTTTTTCGGCACATTCGTCCATCTAAAACGCAAAGAGTAAAGTTTATTTTTAATTACAAAAAACATAATTAAATGTCAGAAGCAATCATAGTTTTTTTTTCTTTTAATTTTGCAGACTCGCCACACTGTGAAAAATTCCGTTTCAAGTTACAGTGAAAAGTACCGGCACTTAGGTAGCTGGCATTTTTACCATACTAACCATTTTCACCAAAACATGTTACGGAATATAAAATCTGATATTCTATAGTTTTTACAATAATATTTACCCTAAAACTTCTGAATCACTGTAATTTAATAATTACTGTAAAAATTACGGTTTAATATTATATGACAAAATTGGATTTTATGGATAATGCATCTAAAGTGCCCGTACTTGACGTTACGGTTATATAAATTGGAATTAACGTTATGTAATCTGGAATTTTTTACAGTGCAGTTTTTTATTGGGTAATCTGGGAAACACTGCAGGTATACCTGAGATTTTTTCGATATTTTTATTTGTTTTTATTATTTTTCTCCCCCGTTTTTACGTATTCAGCTTGTGGGGGTGGAGTTATCGACTATGTCAACCTTCATCTATGAAAAGGTACACCACCATAGAATCTAGCAAACATGTCTTATATATTAGTGAATTGGAATTATATTTTGTAGTGGTAGATACACTACAGTACTCCCCCACCAGAATTATATCTGTGATAGAATTTGATGAACAAATTCCACTGGTTGATTCATTGCTGTTTTGTGAGAAGCCGGGAGAGCTGTATTAAGATAACCATACTTTTGCCAATCGTGAGAGCTGTATTAAGTTCACGGCCGTGGTTGCTCTTGTGTTGCCATTAGCAGTCGAGTGTATGCAGGCCGGCGTTGTGTTTGATCGAGACTGAGTATCAACAGCACGAAGAGGTGGATAATATCACAGTCACAAGTAGCAAGTCAACTATTCAATGTGGACCATCCATCGAAGCAGGAGTGTTCAAATTCAAGTGGGAGTTGCTGTCATGGTAGGGGTGTTCACATCACGTCCGGGTCACCAATGTGGAGCTGGAGTTATTGACTATGTCAACCTTCATCTATGATAAGGTACCCCATCATAGAATCTAGTTAACATGTCTTATATACTAGTGAATTCGAATTATATTTTTGAAGTGGTAGATATACTACGAGCGTTTACGCCAGGCTTCGTAAAAAAAGTAATTTTTACTGCTTACAGTATTTGCTTGTGTTTTTCGCCACCTTAGTTTCCTTATAGCTTCTGTGCCGGGCAAAGTTAAAAAGTCCACTTTTGTTAATTGTTTCGTATCATTTCTTTGTTAATTGTTTCGTACTTGCCTTTTGCGCCAAATTAAATCAAATAATAACATTTCAATTTGTTCGGAAATACAATTATTTTTGCGTATATTAGCCGTTTTCAGTGCACTTTTCTTAAAAGTAACATTCAATCTATAACTCTTTCTATTTTAAAACAAATAACAAATTACTTGTTTTAAGTTCAAACGTGTAAAGAACAAACGTATGCAACAAATTTGAAAATTTTGGATGCTATTAAGATAAGTTTCAGTCTAAAGGCTCTTGTAGTTTATTGAGACGATTACTTTCCTTCACAACGCATCATAATATTATCAGTAATTTAACAGATTGAAAAATGTCTGAATCGGACTCGTAATAAGAGTATCATAAAGTTCTGTATGAATATACAGTAGGATTCAGAATGAATATACGGAATTCAATGAATATACTGGATGAATTTACGTAATACGGTCACCCACAGGGTGTTAGTAATTTTTACTATAATTTGATCTGGAATTTCTTTACACTGTTGGCTAATTTCGAAAAAGTTTACATAAAGAACTTAAGTTAATACCGAATTTGACAAAACAGAAATACAAGCTGCTGCAAATAGAATGATTCGAGGCAATTGCTTCAATTTGAGAAATCAGTGCAGCACTTTGACTGATACGAGTAAAAGATTTATCCGTACTAATGGAATAGACCGTGTCTCATAATACAGGGTGTTCCAAAATTATCTTTACAACTTCAAAAATTCATAACTTCGAACATAAACAAGATATTTATATTCTGTCTTTTGCATGTATTACTGCAACTAATAAAGTTTTTTTTTCAATAGGCTGAAAAGTTTTAAGTGAGGATGTGGACACCACAACAGAAAGCTCAATGCGTCTCATGGCCGTATTCGCTCCACATTTTCTGGACTTGTGCTGGGTCGTCCGGCTCCACTTTTATGCAATACTGATCCGGTGCTCATGAAGCTTGTGTGCCATGCACGGATGGAGGGTCTGGATGGTGGGTCTCTTTGGAAATTTGTCCTGAAGTTCCGTTGAACCTGTGTATCTGATTTCGTCTCTATGAACCATGAGACGCATTGAGCTTTCTGTTGTGGTGTCCACATCCTCACTTATAACTTTTCAGCCTATTGAAAAAAAAACTTTATTAGGTGCAGTAATAGAAATTTTGGTTTTCAAAATTATAGTTCTAGTTACCGCACATTTAGTAGAAAATAGAGAACTGAAAAGTAATTTTAACCGAATAAATGTTTTTATGCCATGCTCTAAGATATCATGATGCAATTACCACATTTAACAAATTTCATCACATATTATGAAACCATATTTTATTTCTCGGTGTATTTAATTATTTTTTACTATTCCCTCAAACTTATACATATTTTTTTCTGTATGAAGTGTTGTCTTTAATTTATAAGAAAATATAAAATCAGAAATTACATCAGAGCTATCACAATACGGATAAAAAAATAAACCAAGTACGCAAGTTATACATTAAAGCTCATATGAAATAAGCAAAAATCAATTTTTACAAAGCTTATTTATTTTATGAAATAATTAAATATATAATAAACCAAATGCGCAAGTTATACATTAAAGCTCATATGAAATAAGCAAAAATCAATTTTTACAAAGCTTATTTATTTTATGAAATAATTAAATATATAATAAACCAAATGCGCAAGTTATACATTAAAGCTCATATGAAATAAGCAAAAATCAATTTTTACAAAGCTTATTTATTTTATGAAATAATTAAATATATAATAAACCAAATGCGCAAGTTATACATTAAAGCTCATATGAAATAAGCAAAAATCAATTTTTACAAAGCTTATTTATTTTATGAAATAATTAAATATATAATAAACCAAATGCGCAAGTTATACATTAAAGCTCATATGAAATAAGCAAAAATCAATTTTTACAAAGCTTATTTATTTTATGAAATAATTAAATATATAATAAACCAAATGCGCAAGTTATACATTAAAGCTCATATGAAATAAGCAAAAATCAATTTTTACAAAGCTTATTTATTTTATGAAATAATTAAATATATAATAAACCAAATGCGCAAGTTATACATTAAAGCTCATATGAAATAAGCAAAAATCAATTTTTACAAAGCTTATTTATTTTATGAAATAATTAAATATATAATAAACCAAATGCGCAAGTTATACATTAAAGCTCATATGAAATAAGCAAAAATCAATTTTTACAAAGCTTATTTATTTTATGAAATAATTAAATATATAATAAACCAAATGCGCAAGTTATACATTAAAGCTCATATGAAATAAGCAAAAATCAATTTTTACAAAGCTTATTTATTTTATGAAATAATTAAATATATAATAAACCAAATGCGCAAGTTATACATTAAAGCTCATATGAAATAAGCAAAAATCAATTTTTACAAAGCTTATTTATTTTATGAAATAATTAAATATATAATAAACCAAATGCGCAAGTTATACATTAAAGCTCATATGAAATAAGCAAAAATCAATTTTTACAAAGCTTATTTATTTTATGAAATAATTAAATATATAATAAACCAAATGCGCAAGTTATACATTAAAGCTCATATGAAATAAGCAAAAATCAATTTTTACAAAGCTTATTTATTTTATGAAATAATTAAATATATAATAAACCAAATGCGCAAGTTATACATTAAAGCTCATATGAAATAAGCAAAAATCAATTTTTACAAAGCTTATTTATTTTATGAAATAATTAAATATATAATAAACCAAATGCGCAAGTTATACATTAAAGCTCATATGAAATAAGCAAAAATCAATTTTTACAAAGCTTATTTATTTTATGAAATAATTAAATATATAATAAACCAAATGCGCAAGTTATACATTAAAGCTCATATGAAATAAGCAAAAATCAATTTTTACAAAGCTTATTTATTTTATGAAATAATTAAATATATAATAAACCAAATGCGCAAGTTATACATTAAAGCTCATATGAAATAAGCAAAAATCAATTTTTACAAAGCTTATTTATTTTATGAAATAATTAAATATATAATAAACCAAATGCGCAAGTTATACATTAAAGCTCATATGAAATAAGCAAAAATCAATTTTTACAAAGCTTATTTATTTTATGAAATAATTAAATATATAATAAACCAAATGCGCAAGTTATACATTAAAGCTCATATGAAATAAGCAAAAATCAATTTTTACAAAGCTTATTTATTTTATGAAATAATTAAATATATAATAAACCAAATGCGCAAGTTATACATTAAAGCTCATATGAAATAAGCAAAAATCAATTTTTACAAAGCTTATTTATTTTATGAAATAATTAAATATATAATAAACCAAATGCGCAAGTTATACATNACAGACATAGATATATATAACGGTGAATAGATATTGAATAGAATAGATATAACGGTGAATAAAACGGTGAATAGATAGTTAACTTGATTAGAAAATTTCTTCCTTAATTATGTGCTATAATATCTGAAAGAGTTAAAAAAACTACTCGCCACATAAGGTTTTCCTCCATAAATTGTGATCCCCATACGGTCCATAGTCATCTTCTTCTTTTCCATGTACAACAACGAAAGCAAAAATGATGAAAAATAGCACCTTTTTCTCCATATTTGTCGACTAACTTTTTATAACATTTAAATCCTAAAATATAAAAATGCCAGCATGAACATCTGCACTAAGAGGAAAAATATGGTCAAAATTTCCAGAATAGGATAACATTTATCGTGTTTCAGGCTCCATGGGATCACCAAAAAGCTCAATAATTTTTATCAAAGTGCTTTGGTAGTGATTTTCGTAAAATTAACAGTAAAATATGGCCTTAAAATATGTGATAATATGTAAATGTGCTAAAATTTGTCAATTTTATCATACCTTAAGAAATGGCGTAAAAACCATTTATTCTATTAAATTTATTTTTCAGATTTGTATGCTTTATTAAATGTGTGAAGGTAAGAAAAATAATTTTGAAAACCAAAATTTCCGGTAAACTGTTGGAACAGAAAAATTATCTAAATACCGCATATTTTTATTTTATTACCAGAATTAAAGTTGTTTTGCTATAGTTTTCAACGATTGCTCTGTAGTTTATTATGGGTTTGCTGCCCCTAACTTAGTAAACTAAAAAAATCATATTTTCCAAGTTTAAAACTAGTAAGCATATTTCGCGCTGAATAGGGAAAGCTATAAAATCAAATTTCCGAAATAAACTTTATTTGTAAATAGCAAACACCTGTACAAATATCGTCACTGTTGTGATGTTCTAATATGCAGTGGAAAATGTTGTATAATAATTATGCCAGTTATTTGTGCCCTCTGTTGGCAATACTTATAGCTAATAATGAATATCATTGAGAACAAATACTATCCTTAATAAAATGGAGCAAACCGTACATTTAGGTCTCCTACCGTTGCTTTTAAAATAGTTTTTTGAATTGTTAGTATTTTAGAGGCACCCAGCATATTTACAACATCAAACTAAATCGTGAATAAAAATAGTGTCGTTGCTAGGTTTATATTTTAATGCATTTGCTTATGAATTAGAAACTGTATTTAGATGTAAGCATATTTTATGCTTACTTTTTTGTAAGCAAACAATAAAAACGTAAAATCCACATATCAATGCCATGAACTTAAGAAGTAACTATTATAAAAATGTTTTTACCGCCCATTATTTTTTGTTTAGAACTAATGAATAATTATTTTAAATAAAAATTTCCTCTTAATGACAACATATTTTTCGAATTACCTTTTTGAAACTTGGATAGTGACTTTAAGTGAAAAAGACAAAAGAAAGAGTTGATAAATGATAAGAAATGTTGACTACTTGAACTTGAAAATGACTAAAATGCCTGTGTTCTAGCTGTATATAATAAATGAATGCTTGAATAAATGGAACCGTTAAATTCGGCTTTTGGGATAAGCTATATAATAGGCACACAAAAGACGAAGCACATTTGGAATTTTTTTCGCCACTTAACACAAATATCACTTTTGTATTCAGTGGACCAATCAGAGTAAAGTAATCCTGATCTTAAATTACAGAATAAAGTTAAAGTTTAAAAAAATAACAAAAATGTTTTGGCTGGAACCAACATATAAGTAATCTTATATTCTATCTTGAATTTAATTCTTCTTTAGCAATTCTCGTCATGCTTGCATTTTTCATTACAACTACTGAAGTATAATGCTACAAAACCGTTTATTATGTTTTAATGCTAATGGCATTTTACAATGATCATGTTTTTAAAATATTTTCCGTGTCCTTATTGACATATTCCATAGCTAACATCCTTTTAGGGGAAATGTATGGATAATATTTGCTATTTTTTCAGAATTTGATGAAAGATTAACAAATTGTGTTGTCGACACTCCTTTTGCTCAGTCCTGCAGTTTCTACAATGTAGTATTATCGTACATCGCGATTAGTGACAGACAAATAATTCTTCCACGCTTTAGAAAAATCTTAAAAACTCCCTATTTAAGATATAAAGCTTCATTTTAAAATAGAATAAAATAATGAAATAATAAAACTTTATAACATTATTATAACTGAAATAATAAATAACCTAATATTTACCTCCTGCTTCTCTAACGCTTTGTATTTGCTCAAAAATAATAGTTTCAAAAACATCTATAGCTTTTATTCAAAAAAATGCCTTGTCATGACATTCAAAGAAAATCGTCATCTCCGATAATTGCAATCTTTTATTAAAACAAATATACGATATTTTAATATGATTGGTTAAAATTAATCTAAGTGAAAAGCAGCGATATTTGTTTAAATGGATTTTTAATGATAACTCCCAACATAAAATTGTCATTTATAATTTATTTATTCCAGTCAAAACATTTATCTCATATTGGAGGAAGTAGACAAACTCATTTTAATGACTAATTTTAAATTCAATGTTTTGATATAACTCGTAGACTTATATTATATTCTCCAAAATAATTTTTAAGAAAAACAGTAAAATAAAAATTGGAATTTAAATTCCCGGTACAAAATGGATACTCAAATCTCGCGAAACTCTCCTCGTTTTTGACGAAACCATTTTTCTGTATATCTACCAAACGATTGTTTTGTCAAAGTGACGAAATAACTATCATCATCTTCGAGGAAAAGAATTTCATCAAATGTAAAGAAATTTTTCACTATTTTACTTTATTTTTCAAAAAAAGGCTTGGTTGATCAATTTTTTGTTTACACCGTATTAGGATCAACTTCATCCCACCAAAAAAGAATATAGAGGCCACCAACACAAGTAGGACAGATAGAACAAGGAGCTAAACTACATCCATGTTCGAAACGGGATTCAAACTCAGGACTTCTTTGTATAAGGTTAACTATTTGACTATCCTACGCACCGGTCACTCATATCAGTATTCTAGATTCGATCGTCCAGTCTTCATTCTAGTTTCGTTATTATAGTTAACAATCTCTCATAATGCCCTGCAATGAGGTTTCAAGTTAAGGAGATCTCAAATATTCGGCACATATTTGAGAGTTCGCGTTTCATCACAAATGATGTGCTTTCGTGACGAAATATTTCTCAAAATTAACGGAATACAGCTCAAGGATTGTTGCACAGAATTGTTAAAAGTGAGAATTTTATTTCTAGGCGAGTGTTTAATATTTTTTTTTTTGCACTGCAATAAGTATTTTTCACAAACTGCAGTCGTTGAGAAAATAACTTAGATAACGAAATAATGAAAGTGAATTTATAATTGCGAATATTTAATTAATAATCCTTACCTTCAAAGTAAAAATATCTGTGCTTGTTATTAAAAATATGCTTTCAAAAAAACAAAAAATAAAACGCAGTTTATAACTGCTGAAATTTCATGAAAAAACGTTTGTGGTACAAAAATTTTAGGACCACCACATATTTCTTTTTAGGTATAAATGCAGTTTATTAAAAATAATAATGATTGGAGCCGTAAATTACATATTTATTTTAGAAAAGTGTTAAATTATTGAAAAGCTGATTCTTTTAAATACAAAATATAAACAAAAATATAAGCAAAAATTCCCTAAATGTTAATTGATATCAAAATTTGAGACCACATTAAAAAATCTTCAATGCATTGCAGCAGTCAAATCTTCATTGCATCCACATACTACAACGCTATGAAATATCAGATAAAGTTAATGAGACTTTAAATTATCTAAATTAAAGGCAAAATATGATAGGTATTAAAGAACCTTTTAGGCTACCTTTTAGGAACTGTTCTTTAGACCTTTTAGGAACGGTATTTTTATGGTAAGCCTAAATTTACTGATGAAAAAAAAATCTAGACTTTTTGAATGACTTAAGTTAATACAAGGCATAATTTAAAACAAGAAACTTCGTAACTATCAAAACCCATTCAAAGAGGTTATTTTGTTTTGATATGGGGTGCTTCAATGCGAGGGCCGAAATTTATATATAGTCTTCATAAATACTAGAATGAATTCAGTGGTTTATTACGATATAGTTACGAAAAACTTCAACCCAATAAACGATGAACAGATGGACCAAAATCCAATTTTGTTGCAAGAAAATTCTTCAATCCACAAAAAAGTTGAAGCAACATGTTTTTATGATATGAAAAATACATTGCTTGAATTGTACCTTTTTGTGCATTTGACGTTGTTATCTAGATAAGAAAAGCTCTATCTCTAATTTAAATTTTGCCCTAAATTGAATAAGATCAAACTTGAGGCAAAAAAACAAATATTATAGAAATTGCAAGGAATTTTGGGTATAAAAAGTACCAGTTTTGATATTTACTTGGTATTAGCTAAGTCCTTGTAATTTCTAAGCAGTTATTTTATCCTAATAAACTCAGGATTCATCTCAAACAATTCAAATTGAAACAATGCGTCGGAATCTATACGTAAATTGTCCAGACAGCTAATAGACAGGGCTGAAAGGGTATATATATATCAAGACGGAAAAGAGCAAAAACTGGTTCGAAAGACACTTCTTTCTAGCATTTTTTTCGAGAAAAGTTTAATTTTTAATAATTAATTAATTTAAAAAAGAAAGAGAATACAGTTGCTCCTCCCGATAATTAGTTAAAACTGATATGGTTTTACTACCAGCATTTCTTCTTTTCCGTCTCGCTTTCACCCATGCTATTAGGTAACGAAAATAATTTTTATGTATCTTTGAATCTTTTTAATCTTATTATCTAATTTAGTCAAGTTTGGTATCATTCAATTTGCCTTACACATTTGAGTAAATAGGTTCAGGTCAAAATGCATACTGTGAGAAGATAAAACTCTGTTTAAGCTCTTTGTTATGAGTCCAACTTTCCCATTTTGAGGTTCGATCTATGTAGGGGTCAGGGAAGTAGCTAGGAATATTAACAAAAAAACTGAAAAGTTCTGGATCCCAAATCCGGGTAAGGTAAGGATGTTTTTTCATTTTCTATACTATCTGTCCTTACTGTGGGAGCAGCGCTGACCCACCTTATATGATGCCCCTTAAAGAGTGACCAACAAATCTGTCCTCCAAATGCCTGTATTGACGAAATGTCAAACCTTTTTTTATCACTGCCACTGAAGTGAAATAATACAAACCATTTCATTGTATTTTAATGATGATGTTTTGTAGTGAAATATTTAAAAAAAAAATTTGTCTATCGATATACTGTATGAGTAATAAACCTTCAGGGAAATGTATCAGATAAATAGTTCTAGATCATTACAAAATCACTATGAAATCACATTTTTACTAAGCTCAAATTTTAAAATAAAACTAAATGAAATAATGAAAATAGATTAAAAAAATGAAATATACTTCATGAAATAGATAAATAAAAAAAATGATATTATTATAATATTTTTATGAACAACCTAATATTTACCTCATAGCTGATCAAGCGCTCTCTATTTCCTTCTATACTGACATATTTAAGAACATCAATATATTTCTTTTCTTTTAATAAAAGTTCTTGTCATGACATTTAAAAGAAAAATAGATCTTTGTTAATTGCTATATTTTATTCAAACTAATTAGATGCGATATATTAATATGATTTAAATAAATAATCCCAAGAAACTAAAGCGGTAGGATATTACTTGATTTAAAACTTCATTCTCTTCAAAAATATGTAAATTGGACAGTCGACATATTTCAAGCTCTCAAAAGCAGGTTTCCATTTTCAAGACTTGCCAGACGTGAAAAGAAGAAACTAAAGTGATTTGACGCATAAAACGTAAATTTGTCAACGAGAAAAGAAAAAAATAAAGACACGAAACAAAACTAGAAATACCGCAGTAGCCGAGAGAGAAAAAATATAAAAATCAGAACAAAAAAATCCACAGTGGTCGAGAGGGACAAAGCAGAGAAAACTGCATTTCCACGCGCTTTGTAAAATTGGTGAGGAACTAATGTTATTAGCAAGGAAATCAGCCTTCATATGAATAAAGCAAGATTCCAGGGCATCAAGATGATCTGATATGACTGGGGTAAAAATAATTTTGGCATTGAAAATTGGAAGTGCACTCAAAATTGAGAAATTAATCGAACTTTAAAATTTTACAATTTTAGAAATTCATCGACAGTTTTTATCGATAGTAAATGTCAAATAATAAATCCTCCTTTATAATAAAAATGATTAATTATATTGCCAAATTAAAATCGTTATTTCCGTGGATTTGAGACTGAAATATTATTGATTTCATAACTTAAACCTAGATTTTTTAGTGCAATTATATTCAAGCAAAAGAGAGAAAAATAAAATACATATTTAAGAGTTTATTTTGATTTCATACAAACTTTTATTCATTTAACAACTTTAAACGTTATTTTATATCAAACGGAATAGAATTCAAAAAGTTAGTAGTGATCCCGATATGTGAAATTAGTTAAAAAATACTTTTTTAATAGTTCTGGCAAATTGTATTTCTTCAACACATTCACAAAACAGTCCTAGAAGAAAAATGCATTACAAAATTATTATCAATACGAAATTTGAAGATAAACTATGAATATAAATTATAAATAAATGAAAAAAGTTTCCGAAAAACAAAGGTAATAATTTTATACGTGAAGAAATCTTTCTTACTAGTGTTGATTGTTTGTGCTTTTTCAATACTATTGAAATCGATTGTGATCAAGGCGTGGTGAAAAATTCCAAAATCAGTTTTGATGGTCTGATTTAATTTGGAGAAGTTTATAATATTCGATTTCGATCTCTTCTCTGTTTTTATCGACATTCAAATAGAAGTTGATGTTTTCAAATCAGCTGAAATAAGTTCAGTTTTGATAGCGTTTTTGTTTTTCCCGTACGCATATACAACCCTTTACTTTTGATTTCATTTTGACCATCATGTATTTTAAGAAATTTCTCGTAATATATAGATCACACAAAGTGCAGTTATGGTTTTTGATTAAATTCATAATAAGAATTACAAATAATCTTAATTGAATGTAATCTTAACTACTGCAATAGAATACACTATTTCTCATCGCACTGTAAAAAATTCCTAGTAAAGTTAAGGTATAAAGTACAGGCACTTTGGTTGCATAAATCGCGAAATCCATTTTACGATTACAAATTGTGTATCCTAGTTTTTGCATTAATATTTATTTATTCAGAGTGATTCAGTTATTTTATGGTAAAAATTACTGCATATAATATTCTTGTTCTGTAACGTGTTCCAGTAAAAATTTATTTTATTGTGAAAAGTACCGTCATCATGAGTGCCGGTACTAGAGAAATTTTAAAATTTCAAAATCCAAAGAATATCATTATACAATAAAAATATCCCCCGATTTGAGCTTTGGGTTGTCAGAAAAATATGTTTATTAAAATAATGTTGATGTTATCAGATTGTTTAATTTTTACAATTGACCGCAACATGATTTTGAAACACTCGTATCGTACGGTTTTCAGAACATCACATGGTCCTCTTAACTCTGAAACTTCACTTTTGTTTTTTTCGTTAAGTTGTCAAGAGTGTCAATAATCCTATTTAAAATGTTCCTGATTTTAGTAAAATCACAAAACGCATATGTACATATTTTTAGTAACATCACAAAATTTTTTATATTTTCTTACAGTAGAATCGTGATCCACCTGAAAAGGGAAAAAATATCAACTATGTAAATGATGAGAACATATTACTGAAGTAAATAATTTTCAGATATACTTGGACATTAGTAGTCGTAGACCCAAAAGTTGGGTCGGCTGTCCAACGATGGTTATAAAATAGAATAAAAATATTCTATATTTTGATTTTATAACCAAAATTATTTTTTTTTATCGGAAATGTGCCGTAATTTTAACATAATTTTTGCAGATGTTAGCGAGCGCAGCACACAGGAGCTGAGTCACTAGTAACGTATTTTATTTTAATTTGACTTATTTATTATTTTTAAGAGATTACATTTTATTGCTGCAGCTTTAATTATGCATGGAATGAAATCTCTACATAATTATTAAAATATTCATTATTAATGAAGGTCATAAATTTTGTCAAAAGTAACTGCAATCTATCCTGATTTTAATAAGACCCGAATTTTTATTAAAATTGGTTGAAAACGAAATCCTACTTCCAACTTAATAGCAACACTTTAAGTTCTAAATAGTACAAAAATGCTTAAATTATTATTCTTTTTTGCTTTTCTTTTTAACTTTTAAATATAGCTATGGAAGTTTCAATTCGACAAAGTTTTTTAAAACAGTTTGAAAACGTTTATGAAACAGTATAATTATATAAGTGCGCGCATAATGACTAATAAAAATCTTTATTCTAATTCAGAAATGTAGTATTTTAAAAATCGCAGTTATTTACAGCAAACAATGCTTAAGATTTTTCATCTTTATAATTAGTTCATTATTTATTGCTTTTGGTATGGTTTGCACTTTAATGGTACATTTATAGTGTGGTATACTGTATGTAATTTTAAAGCGTGCAGAATTATAGTGTACAAATTTTTGCAACCGTAATATTTTGTTATGTTGAACCTTATCAAACCGTATAAGATCTTATGGTTTCAAATATTTCGCTCCGTGTTATGTAACTAGTACATGACGACATTATAGAAGTGAATTGTGAATTTTATTTTGAGTTTTGTTTATTACAGTTTTTCTGAATTTCGTTAAGTTTACGCATGATCTTTTCAAAGAATCTAATTTTTTTTTATGTGTGTCAATTAAAAATGACTATGGTTTAATCCCCTTTTAGAATTTTAGTTTCTAACAGCTCTCGTGTTGCTAGCTACTTTTGGCGTATTATTTAGACAATATTGGCTTGTTCGTCATTTATAAATAGAATTCTGCAATAAGAGAAATTTATTTTTATTTTTTAAACAAGTCAAACTTGACACAAACAAGTGAACTTGAAATTTCTTCTTTTATAAATGTTAAAATTTTCATCTTACCGTATAAGGTTCATCTTTGTATTTTTCGGCGCATTCATCCATCTAAAACGCAAAGAGTAAAGTTTATTTTTCATTATCAAAAACAATTAAATATCAGAAGCAATCATATTTTTCTTATTCTTCTCATTTTGTAGACTTGGCACACTGTGAAAAAATCAGTATCAAGTTACAGTAAAAAGTACCGGCACTTAGGGTGCTGGTATTTTTACCATACTATCCATTTTTACCAAAACATGTTAGGGAACACAAAATCTGATATTCCATAATTTTTGCAATATTTTCCCTAAAACTCCTGAATCCCCGTAATTAAAGAAATATTACTGTGAAAATTACGGTTAAATACTTTATGGTAAAATTGGATTTCATGAATACTGCACCCCAAGGGAATAATAGTGTGAATAATGCTTACTGTTATGTTATCTGGAATATTTTGCAGTGTAGTTTTTTATTGGGTAATCTGGGAAACACTGAAGGCATACTTGAGATCAATTTTCTATTTTCGATATTTTTTTTTGTTTTTTATTTTTAACCCCCCTCTTTTTACGAATTTAGCTTTTACGCCATGCTTTATAAAAAAATAATTTTTACTGTTCACAGTATTTTCTGTTTGTTATCACCTTAGTTTCCTTCTCTGCCAGGCATAGTTAAAAAGCCCACTTTGTTAATTGTTTAGTATTCTTTCTTTTTCCCTTGGCTTTGGTGCTAAAAAATCAAATAATTAAATTTTAATTTATTTGGAAATACAATTATTTTTTTGCGTATTTTAGACGATTTTAGTACACTTAATTTAAAATTAGCATTCAATCAACAACTCTTCTCATTTTAAAGCAAATGGCAAATTACTTGTTTTAAGTTTAAACGTTTCAAACGTAGGCAACAAATTTGCAATTTTGGATGATATTAAGGAAAGTTTCAGTCTAAAGATTTTTGCAGTTTATTGAGTCGATTCCTTTCCTTCACAACGTATTGTAATGTTATCAGTAATTTAACATATTGAAAAATTCCAGAATCGGACTCTTAATAAGAGTATCATAAATTTATGTATGAATATATGGTGGGATTAAGAATGAATATGCTGAATTAAATGAATATACTGGATGAATATACGTAATGCGATCACCCACTGGGTGTTAGTAATTTTTACTGTAATTTGACCTGGAATTTTTTACACTCTTGACTAATTTCGAAAAAGCTTACTTAAAGAACTTAAGTTAATACCGAATTTGACAAAACAGAAATACAAGCTGCTGCAAATAAAATGATTCGAGGCAATTGACGAGCTTCAATTTGAGAAATCAGTGCAGCATTTTGACTGATACGAGTAAAAGAATTATCCGTACTGATGGAATAGGCCGTGTCTCATAATAGAAATACAAGCTGCTGCAAATAAAATGATTCGAGGCAATTGACGAACTTCAATTTGAGAAATCAGTGCAGCACCTTGACTGATACGAGTAAAAGAATTATCCGTACTGATGGAATAGGCCGTGTCTCATAATAGAAATACAAGCTGCTGCAAATAAAATGATTTTAGGCAATTGACGAGCTTCAATTTGAGAAATCGGTGCAGCACTTTGACTGCTACGAGTAAAAGATTTATTCGTACTGATGCAATAGATCTTGTCTCATCCGTGTCTCTCCCGTGTGTGAGCAATCATCACTGGCTGCGGTTAGTGTGTGGTTGGGTGACCACTTGGATTAGTCTGCGTAGGGGCCGAGGGTGTGTGGTATCTGTGATGGCATGTCTTCGGATCATCTTCAGGGATGTTTCCCAGACCGTTGCTAATAGCCCATTGTGCAGCAAAAGTGAGACATAAATGAACTACAACGACAACAGTTAGCGGTGCATTCTTCTTATTTGATTGTATAACACTGAATGGTTGCTCTTTCAACACTTCTGCATTCTCAGCGTTGTCACGTGTGTTTACTTTTCATTTGGGTTACCTTTAGTACATGGTGATAAAACTCTTTTCTTATAATGCGTTCAATAATGGTAATGGAAATACATGTAAACAAATTTTTAAAATTAAAAAAAACTATTTAAGTGTTACTTAAAAATACAATAAAAAGTTCATAAAGTCAAAAACGCATTTAACGTTTATTTAACCAAGGTGAATATTAAAAAGGAATGCTATTTTACCTTGTGAAAAATAGCTTTATTCATGCACGCCTCTCTTTGAAAAAGAACGAATGAACCTTTGGTGGCTGGCACAACCTCATTTACACATTTCTTGAATGCATTATGATGCTAGGGAACAAAGAAGAAAAATTTTATTATTGATAACCCATTTTATTTTTGACACATTTTTTTGACGATTGAGTTCTTATGTATAGGTTTGCTTAGTATGGTAATACTTAAAAGGAGAAGGCTATCTATAGTTTATTGTAAATCAACCAATGAAAATCGGTTGAAAAAGCAGAACAATAAGATCTATAAAGTGTCTTTTTATTAATATACACTTTAAAATAAAAATGATAGCAAAATATAATATTTTTACTTACTTAATGATGATTATGAAAATGTTATATTTTGTTTCTCAACAACAATTTTTTTATCTAACGTTGCTATTTAATGTGAAATTTGCAAAGAAGCTGTTATTTATTATTTTTATTTTTTTTATTTTCATCAGCTGCACAATCAGTCTTCCCGATGAGCAGACCTAGTGCGTTCTCCATAAGTGGTATCCACTCTTTCAGGACCACCACAATGGGTGAGATACCGCTGGCCATGTTAATTAGGACGTCTAGTTTCTGCCACACTAGATGGCAGCACCGAGAATCTATTTGGGTGCTAAAGAGGACTAGGAATTTAGTTTTGCCGGAAATGCAAAAGGGCCAATAAGGTACTGCAGGGTGCATGTCGGATAATCATACGACATGGGCGCTGAGGATTTTCTGCATCCCGAAAATCCGGTGTCTGGGCCGGGGATCAAACCCGCAGACTTCGGCTCAGAAGGCCGACGACAAACCAACTGCACCTCCCAGCCACGACAGTTATTTATAAAGTTACAGATATGTTTGAGTCATTTTCCGTGGTAATATTCGACTTTCAAACTTTCATATTGTATATATAAGTTAGACTAAATGAAAGGCTAAGAACAAAATAGTGATAAGCCACGCTTTTCCCAAGCTGACAATTTTAAAATAAACTTATCTTATTATCTTTTATTTAATTATTACTTCGTCAAAAGTGCGAGAATTATGTATTACATAACACAACACAATATATGCAAATGTCCAGTGCCTACTTTGTCATTATTATTCTCATTAGTAATCTGAGAGAGAACAGAATCTGAGAGATACATAGGAATTTCTCATTAGTAATCTGAAATGTTGAATATATATATATGACAGACGTTACGCCCTACGCCGGTATATGTCTTGCAAGGAACAGCATCGGCATTAGTCTCATGCAAGATGCCTACTGCACTTTATTGAATGACAAGTGCTTCCTACGTTGTGGCAGTTTTACGGGGTGGGCCCCTGTTACTTCCAGGACGCAACGCCAGCTGTCATGTTGCGAGGATCTCCAAGGCTTGGTATGTTGCCAATGGGGTTAATCGGATGGACTGGCCTGCCTAGTGCCCAGACCTGAACCCTGTCGAGAACCTCTGGAACGAGTTGGATGCCGAATTAATGTTCCTCTTCTCGACATTTAAGTTCCGACGTGTAAGCCGAGTGGAAGAAAATACCATATATATATTGTACATGGACCAATACCATATATATAAAATAGTATGGAACTGCTAATGAGTCCTAAAATTTTTTTAAACAGTATGAAGTGAATAAATTTCCTTTCATGAAATTCAAATTAATCATTTTACTTAAGTTGATTTTATTTAAAATCTAATTTTATTCGAATAAATATTTAAGTAATTTAAATTCGAAATTAATTCTCCCCACGGTGAAAACAAGTTGGAGGTAAATTCAAAAATATTAAAGTGTATTTTTTTTCTGGTGTTNTATTATGGAACTGCTAAAAAGTCCTAAATTTTTTTTAAACAGTATGAAGTGAATAAATTTCCTTTCATGAAATTCAAATTATTCATTTTACTTAAGTTGATTTTATTTAAAATATAATTTTATTCGAATAAATATTTAAGTAATTTAAATTCTAAATTAATTCTCCCCACAGTAAAAACAAGTTGGAGGTAAATTCAAAAATATTAAAGTGTATTTTTTTTCTGGTGTTTTTTTCCAAATAGGTTTTTTTTTCTGATTCTTTTCGCAACTTTTTTTCGCAGACACTTTCTTCGGATTTCTTTCGGTATTTTCTCCCTATAATAATTTTCTTTTTACCATACTAATTAGACGTACAAGGTATACAGCATTAAACATTAGATGAAAGATGTATTTTCAGTGTGTATGGATTTTATATGTGCAGATATTTCTTAACAGTGTATATGTGATGTGATTCAATCTGACTGTTTTCTGAGCTAATTTTTAGCTAAGTTAATAAGTGCTTTATATAATAGTAATACCGCTAGTGAAAGATAAATGATTAAAAATGCATATCTAAAAATGGTGGTTGGTAGACGCAAATGGCTTCCATATTTAGAATCAGTATCTTTTAACTGTCTTTGAAAATGAATAAGATATTAGAAATTCCTAGGAATTTTTAAAATTTGCTTATCAGTGTTTTTTCTGTGTTCAGTATTTTATTCGATGTTTTCTATATTTTTTTCATTTCCGAATGTTTTTCTTTAATTTAATTGTATATTTTTAAATATGAATCTGTGATAAACTGTGGTATAAACGAGGAAGTATTGGATGAAGCACTTTAGTAAAAATTAGTTTTCAATTGAAGGCCCCTCTTACATTTGGCGACTTAATAATTAACTAATATACCTGAAAATAAATCAAGAATAAATCATAAAGCTGCAGATAAAAATTTTTGTAAATCGAAGGTGACAATATTAAGGCGAAAGACAGCAAATAATATCATGGTAACCAGAAACTTGATCTTATTAAAACAGAGTTAAAAATGAAAATTTACACCAAACCAAGGGACACTTGATTCTACACTTTGATCTTCTTTCAGATCCACGCAATATGTCAAACCTTATTTTCTTTAATATGGAAGAATATTTTTTTCAAATTATATATATATATATA
>NC_092207.1:58140507-58168860 GCF_043381705.1 Parasteatoda tepidariorum | reverse complement strand
GATAAATACGACTGATAAATGATATGACGACTTGATAAATGATATGAAAACTTGACTACTTGAAAATGACTGAAATGCCTGTATTCTAGTGGTATATAATAAATGAATACTTTGAATACTTGAATAAATGGAATCGTTAAATTTGGATTTTGGGATAAGCGATATAATAGGCACACAAAAGACAAAACACATTTTGAATTATTTGGTTACCTCACTCAAATATTACTTTTGTAATCAATTGGTCAGTTAGAGTAAAGTAATCCTGTTCTTAAATTTCAGAATGAGGGCATTGTTTTAAAAAATTTTTTAAAAAATTACAAATTTTTTATGCCTGGAACCAACATATAGGTCATCTAAAATTTTATTTTGAATTTAATTTTTCTTTAGCAATTCTTGTCTTACTTGCTTTTTTCGTTACAACTAGCTATTGAAGTGTCATGCTACAAAACTGTTTATTATGTTTTAATGCTAAAGGTATTTTACAATGATCATATTTTTAAATTATTTTTCTGTGTCCTTATTGACATATTCCATAACCCACATCCTTTTGGGGGAAATGAATTGACAATATTTGATATTTTTTCTTAATTTAATGCAAGATTGACTAATTGTGTTATCAACACTCCTTTTACTCTGTCCTGTAGTTTCTACAATGTAGTATTAACGTATGTGGGGATTAGTGTCAGACAAATAATTCTTCAACAATTTAGAAAAATTTTAAAAACACTCTATTTAAAATATATAGCTTCATCATTCTATTTGAAATAGATCATTTTAAAATAGTTTACTTCAATTCAAAATAGAATAAAATCATGAAATAATAAAACTTTATAACATTATTACAACTGAAATAATAAATAATCTAATATTTACCTCCTGCTTCTCTAACGCTTTGTATTTCTTCAAAAATATCAAAAGCTTTTATTTAAAAAAAAAAAATTTGTCATGACATTCAAATAGAATCATCATCTCCGTTAAATGCAATCTCTTATTACAATCACGTCATTACAATCTCTTATTAAAACTAATAAGCGATATTTTAATATGATTTGTTAAAATTAATCTAAGTGGAAAGCGGCGATATCTGCTTAAATGGATTTTTAATGATAACTCCCAACATGAAATTGTCATTTATAATTTGCTTATTCCAGTCAAAACATTTATATCATATTGGAGGAAGTAGATAAACTCGTTTTAATTACTAATTTAAAATTTAATGATTTGATATAAATCGAGGAGAAATATTAAAACTCAAGATAATTTTTAAGATAAAAGTTAAATAAAAATTTTAATTTATATGTACGGCAAAAAATGGATACTCAAATCTAACGAAATTTTCCTCGTTTTTGACGAAACCATTTCCCTGTATATACACCAAGCGAATATTTTGTAAAAGTGACGAAATGACAATCCTCACTCTTCAAAAAATGATTTCATCAAAGTAAAGATTATTCCATTTTATTTTTCACTATTCTATTTTTCACTATTCTATTTTATTTTTCTAAAAAAGGCTTGGTTGATCACTCTTTCGTTTACACCGTATTAGGATCAACGTCATCCCACCAACACAAAGTAGGACAGATAGAACAAAGAGAAAAACTGCATCCATGTTCGAAGTGGAATTCAAACTCAGGATCTTCTTTGTATAAGGTTAACTCCTTGACTATTATACACACCGGTCACCTATGTCGGCATTCTAGTTTCGATCATTTATTCTTCATTCTAGTTTCCTTATAATAGTTAACAATCTCACATAATGCCCTGCAATGAGGATCCAAGTTAAGGAAACATTTTTGGCCCATATTTGTGTGTTCACGTTTCCTCACAAATTGCGTGCTTCCGTGACGAAATATTTCTCAAGATAAACAGAATACAGCTCAAGCATTGCGCAGAAGAAATACAAAAGTGAGAATTTCATTTTTAGGAGAGTGTGTATATATTTTTTTCTGCACTGTAATAAGTACTTCTCCCAAGCTGCAGCCAGTGAGAAAATAACTTGGATAAAGAAATAATGAAAGTGAATTTATAATTTAAAAATCAGTCTGAATGAATAATTTAATAACAAAAGTTTCCCTAAGAAATTATACAAATTTTGTTTTAGAGCGGTCTGTCTGACATCTAATTATTCTTATCGATTTAATAATCCTTACCTTTCAGGTAAAAATGTCTGGGCTTTAGTTGAAAAATATGCTTTCAAAAATACAAAAAGTAAAATAATACAGTTTATAATTGCTGAAATTTCATAAAAAAACGTTTGTGGTATAAAATGTTTAAGACCACTACATATTTCTTTTTAGGTAGAAATACAGTATATTAAAAAACAATAATGATTTGATCTTTAAATTAGTTATTCATTTCAGAAAAGTGCTAAATTATTGAAAAACTGATTTTTTTTAAAATTAAAAATGTAAACAAAAATCCCATAATGTTAATTTATATCAAAATTCGAGATCACTTTTAAAAAATCTTCATTGCATTGATGCAGTTTAATCTTCATTGCATCCCCATGCTACAACGCTCTGAAATATCAGATAAAATTACGGAGACTTTAAATTATCAAAATTAAAGACAAAATATGATAGGCATTTAAGAACTTTTTAGGCTACCTTTTAGGAATTTTTTTCTCATTTTTAATCACAATTGATTCAGTATAGAAAAGTATTTGTCTGAATATCAGTCTTTAAAATTCTACTTTCTTTATTTCGCTACGTGCGAAACCTCACTTTAAAAATTTCTGAAAATTTCAAATGGGGCCAATCGAAACTTACTAAACAAATTCTGGTCATAACAAAAAACTAAATTCGCTGTGAAATTCAAATAAGTTTTAGTGAATTATTTCGAATGTCTACTTTAAGCCCCAATTTCACTGTGCTACATGGAGATTCGAGTCCTAGCTCCTCTGGCTACAGCTAATACATAATTTTACCATTCGTGGGAATTTAACAAAATTTATTACTTTAGCTAAAATAGTTGTAATGCAATTTATAATATAAATTTAAACTTATTTTTAAAATAAATCCTAATAAAATCTATACAATTTTAAAAATAATACATTTAGAAGCTTATATCTACGAAAGCATATGGTTTATTCCTTCCAAGTTCCAAATTAGTTACAAAGTTTGTCAGCAAATCACGTTGCAAGTAGGAAAAACTATAAAATAATATTTTTTGTTGTTTGTCAGATCATGGTAAGTAAAACTTTTGCCCCGGTGTTTGCTAGTTTTGTCTTCAGACTATGCCAAGCTGTTGCTGTTTATAGTAGGAATTTTATAAATATCGTATTATGGATTTTTGCTCCTAGCAGTATAATCTTTTAAAGAATTTTGTAACTACTTAGAAACTTTATGAGGATAAATAATTTGGCTCCTAAGCTGAACGAGCAAAAAACAATACACTCCTCACTCCTTTTGTTATTCTTTATTTGAATTTTAAATTAATGGTAATTACTGGAATCTACCATAAGAAGAGTTATGATTGAATTCCATCATAAATGTTAATCACAAGTCACGGATTTACCAGATTATTACGATGGTAAATTTTTAAAAGCATAATGAGTTTAAAAACAATTCAGTGGCAATCCGTTGTGAACCGAGGGAAGGTCCAATGGAATGAATGTCACGATGATGCCAGCATTGCGCACATGCCGCTTTTACTTCCAAGGCAAGCTGGTACCCATTGATCAGAGGCTGATTGGGCTTCAAGTCCTTGTTGGGAGTAGAGCCCAAATTGTACTCCCTGAAACTGTACTCCTTTTGAAGAACTGTACAAGAGTTCTTCAAAATGACATTTTAACTCCTTAACTACTGAGTAATAGTGGCATGAATATTGAGTTTGCAGTTGAATTATCTAAGAAATTACATCAGGCAAGCAATAATACAGAAATAAATAAGGCATATTGTCCGGTAGAATAAGTATTTATTTATTTTTACAATAAGTTTTTATCTTGCATTTAGCACACTTTTAAACATTATATAATCTATGACAAAACAATTCAATGGAATTTTAATTTTTTTTAGTTAACATGAGAAAAGTACTTCTTTAAGAGTTCATTCAAATGGTACTTCTTTAATACTTTTTCAAAGCAATTCTGAAAAAAAAATCAATATACATTAAAAAGGAATAAAAATAAAGAAAATTTACAAGAAAAATAAGAAATGTCAGAGAAATATTTGTCAGTAGTAACAACAGTAAGATTTGATATAGGAAGTGTTCAGTTCCGACTATCAGTTAACCTTTCAATGAACCTGCATCGGGAATGTCCCATTAAAACATGCTGTTTTCATCTACTAGCAGAAATAAATATTTACTCATTACACCAAGAACATAACAAATGGGTGAGAAGAGGCATTTGTTTACTCTTATAAGTGCGTCACGATTAATTTAGTAGCATTTAATTTAGTTGCATGTAGAAAAAAATCTGAACTACTAAAAATTTTTTAAAAGAAAATATACTAATATACTATCAAAATACTAACTGTAGATGAAGCAGAAAACTTACCTTTAATGACTTGAATGATGTACTTGATAAAAAATTTCATTGGCTTCAAAAAAAAATTATATAGAGTTAAGTATGGATAAATAGTCGACATCTTTAGATATAGATGCCATCTATAAGACTTGTCAACGGCGTGATATCAACCGAACTTATCGTCAGTCATCGAAATGAATAAATGATCAGACATTAAAAAAGTTTGAGTTTTCCCTTTTTTAAGTATTGATTTGAACTTATAAATACCTCTTATGTGCAGTTTTTTTCTTACTTCAAGTTTCACAAGGATTTGTAAATAAATAAAAGCTTAAAGTAAGTGAAGTACGTAGTTGAGATAAATACCAAAATTGAAACTGACTAATTTTCCCCTCTAAGGAAAAGATAAGACAAACTGAATTGTGAAATATCATACATGACAACAGAACAGAACATAAAATGAACATAATGAAGTAATAGTTATGGTGACAGTTTTCAGTAAGTGAGGGTAATGGTGATCAGGGGTGCAAAAATCCCCACTCCGGAAAAGAGGAGCTTGTAGTTATATTAAATTTGTGCACAAGCAATTACTTTAACGGTAATGACGTTTAACTGCTTAAAAATCCAGTTTCTTGAACAAGCATTTCTGGTAAATACTTTCTTTTTCTTCCAAAACTCACTCGATTGTTATTCGACTTTCAGGTATCAATAGGGCAGATTTGTTGGCCACTCTTTCAGGGGCACCATATTAGGAAGGCCAACGTTGTTCCCACAGTAAGGACAGCGCAATGAAAGAACATCCATGACTTGTTTGGTATTCGAATCCTTGACTTATCTGATCTAAGGTAAGCTCTCTGACTTCTTCATAGTCCGGTCGGCTTTCCGGTAAATTTAATTCTGTGATCGTTCATCACATCAACTGTCTTTAAACAAATGATAACTTTTCCTTCACTGTTCTACCTTCCATTTAATAAATTAAAAAAGTTATATTTCTGTTTTTTCAAAATGACTAAATTTCTTAATGATAAGAATTTTTAAAACAAAAATATGAAAAATAATTGTGTACTTACTAATGCAGGTTTATTCATCTGCAAAGAAAAGATAGATAAATAAATAAAACACAAAAAATGCCGCTATTTGAAAGAAATCACAAAGTTTTTTTGAGGCTTAGTTAATGTTATGGCTAAAATGTAGAAATCTATATGATGAAATAGGTTTCTGTGTATAAATTGTGCATAAAAATATTTTCTGACAATAAATGAGCAAAAAATATTTTCGATATTTTAAATAAAGATAATCAAGAAACTCTTAAATATAACTAACAATTTTTAATATAACTTCTAGACCTCATTTGTGTTCAAAATGCTTATAGTTTTTGAAAAAAAGACATATTTTAAGTTTTGTAATTAATTGAATGTGGGTATTTTATTTGAATTTTAATTTTTTTTCTTTTTTTATGAAACTTGGCACACTAAAAAAAATTCAAAACGACAAGAATTAACTGTGTTTCCGGTCCTATGGGAACACTAAAAAGCAAGGTTATTTCCACTGAAGAGCTTTGGTAACAACTTTTTAGTAAAATTAGATATAAGATAAGTTTTCTTACCATGATGTTTGGTAGTAAGTGCGGTGAAATTAATTTAATTTTAAGCGAAGTATAATTTTAGCTATGTTTGACAAGACGCAAAAATGTTCATTTTGATAACCTCTATTTTATTTAGGTAGATACTTTATTTACATCGCCCTAGAGCTGCACAATGGGTTATTGGAGACGGTCTGGGAAACCTCCCTGATTATAATCCGAAGAAATGCCATCGCAATTTTGATCCTCTGCAGAGAGGATAGCACTCTTGTTTTGGTAGTTTGAGGATTTGAGAGCGAAGTCGAGCACTTTACGGTAGAACAGCTTAACATTGTTGGTTATTAAGCATTGAATTAATAGCCTTTTATAAAATCACTTGGTTGCTGAATGTATTGTTCATATAAAAACTTAAATATACTTAAGGCTATAATGTAGAATTTTCATTTATTGCAGATTATATCATTTTTGGATTCTTTGAAGGAGAAAATAATTACTACAGAAACAAAATTTAAGCTTATTCATTTTATTGTTTTGCGTGGCAATGTTAACAAATTGACTTATTCTAAGTTAAAGTAGGTGGTTGCTGTTAATATGCGAACAAAACCCCATTTTTCCTTTCTCTCTCTCTCAGGTAAGTTGCGCGAGTTGCGTAAGTTAGTGTAACGACTTCCCGATAGGGGAAATCCGTATAAAGTAGTTGAAGCAGCTGCCTGAGAGGTGGTTCGTTCTTTCTATCACATCATAAGCTATGATGACTGATTAAGATGTATTTTCTTTTGCATAGCACTGTGTGTGCGAGATGTTATTTCCTCAAGTTGCATTTTAATAAACTCTTTATTTGCCGGCATTGCTTCTGTGTTCTTCAACAAAACAACAGTGGTGAAATTCGTTCTACAAATAGTTAGAAAGTGGTATGAGGTACCTAAGAAAAATCCCTTTAAATTTAGTTAGTAAAATAGCAGTCAAACTACGGTTAGCATCTAATAAATAGAAGTTCTGGCACTCAAAATGACGGTAAATTTCACCGGAATTTTATCTGAAATTTTTTTCAGAGAACAGCTTTGTTCAATACTAAAGCAAATAGTGAACTAAAAATAAATTGATTTTGGTGAGGTCTTTACAGTTCTTGGGACCCTTAACTGCTACCTATCTACTTCATACGTAAATCCGGACTTGTGGCCAAAATGTTGCGGGTTGTACAAGAAAATACCATTGTGTTAAATTAAGTAAGGGAAAGGTATCAGGCATAATTATATCCAGATGTCTAATTTATTCTTTCAAAATCAATTTACAAACATGAAAAATTTCCAGAAGTACAAGAAAGCACTCGTAAAAGTGGTGTATTTAAGCTCTTATTCGCTAGTTAAACAGACTCCCAATATTTGCATGTATTTTACTGACTTTCATTAAGGTAAAACTTTATTAAAGAATAAAACAGTCACCTGCCTATTTATAAAATCTGCCAGCATCTATGTCTACGTATGCGTAATATGTAAGGTAATAAGTACATTAACATATGCAAATTTGTCACAAAAACCAGTTGCCAAAATTAAGTGACCCAATCATTGCAACATTACTCTAAATATAATATCAAAATACCAATATATACTTACCACAGAGCGTGCAGGTTTATGTTTTTTTGTGCATTCATCAACCTATGCCATCAATAAAATAAATAATGTTTATGAAACATATAAGCACTAAATCTTTCTTTACTAAAGATGAAATTTTCAGAAATTTCTTTAAAAATTGTTTAACATAAATATGCAATAAAAACTGCATTTTTAAACAATGTGATTTGTAAGAAACTAAGCAACTAGGGAATTCAATTTTTTTTTGTGTACTTAAAAAGAACTTTCAAATGTAAACATTTTTGAATGTAAAGAATTTTGTTATGAGTTTAGTAAGATTCCCTGGTCCCTAGCAAAAAAAATTTTTGTGGCGTTACAAAAAACATCAAAAAAATATAATTATATTATTTTAATTTTAACATAAATTTTAATTTCAAAACCAAGTAAAAATCTAAACTGCTATATTGTTTTAATTTTATCCTGTTTTTATTAATTTATGATTTTCCTTATTATTTTTTTAAAAAAATTATTTACATATATATTTAGCACACATTGCAAAACATAAAACTTGGAAGTCGATTAGGCAAAATGTGTCTTGTTTTATCCTTATGTTTTAATAAAAAAGTAGAGGAAAATACATAATAGAGAAAATTACACATATACTGCAGCTTGGATGCGTGTTTTACCATATATACATGTTTTACCATTTATTATTTTTTTAGTGAGAATTTAACATGCTTTAGTTAATTCTACTTACACTTATTCACTTTATATTTATTGTTTAAATGAAAAAGCACATGATTAAGTTTGTACCTTACTTTAGTTTCAGTGAAAGAAAAGATCATTGAAGTGAAAAAAATATTGAGCACAAGCAGAATTAGTTTGAAATAATTCAGAAAAAGTTTAATGTTAGGCATTTAATATTTTATATGTTTTTCATTATGATAATTTATTTTAAAATATGTTCATAAGTTTTAAAAATTATTCAACACAACACACATGATTTTACTTTAGTCATTTTATTTCTCAGATTTAAATTAAAATAGTTGTTTTAATATATTTAGAAGGAAAAGCATTGAACCCTCCATTGGTAATGCTAGAACTTTATTTTATTATTTTGAGTAAATGAATGTTAAAATATCAAAAAGGATTAACTTTACTTTATGGTAAATAGACGGGTCCTTGCAGGCCATTTCTTGATAAATTTGAAATGATCCCATGGCCTTCGGCTGTATTTTTCTAAAGCAGTTTCTCCAATTAGCATTAAACTAGAAAAAAGGAGGCAAAATATCATGGTAAAATCAAACAATGAAAAAATGCATCGAAATAATTGTCACTAAAATAAATTTGACTCTTTCCATATAAATATTGCAAAATATGCATTCAAAATGTTAGGGGGACCGTAAGGTAATTTCGTTTTTGCACTGTAAATGTTCGTTAGTCATAATAACCAATACACTTTTTTCGATCCGTTTCGATTCATTTTTGATCCGTCAATGAAAGGTTACCAGGGTGAATGCGTTATTGATTAAAAATAAAATCTTGATAACATATATCAAATGAGCCAAAGCGACATTACTTTCTGGTCCCCCTTATATTTATTTTCAAAAGGCAGTGAAATGACGCTTACGAAGTATTTCTTCTTAGTTTAATAATGTGTTCCGGTTACTTTTCCATGCGTGATTAATTGTTAAAAATCTAATAAACTTCAACAGCCATGTAAACTTTAATAATTATTAAACTTTCAAAATTATGAAAAATAAATATAACGTAAGGTATTTAGCTATTTACATAAGCTTATCAATAAGCTTTGAACGTTCGACAATTTGTGTAATACATTTTTTATATATAAATTGTAAAAACTTATGCAATCGCTTTAAACATTTTTAATAGGGTCTTCACTACTGTAGATTAAATAGAAGTAAATTAAAATATTTTAAATTACATCCTATGTGAAAATGCGAATGTTTTGTTTCATGTAAAACGTATAGAATGCTGAAATATTTTACATTTACAATTTACTGAATTACTAATTGACGTTAGTTTCTTTATTCATTCCCCATATTAACTATTTACAATGTACTATGTTTTAATATTAACTAATATTTGCCCAACTTTTTTTTGTAAGTGACCACAACATACTTGTTATTTTATTCCTTTGCTCGCATACAAAGTTTATATTTAGTGATCATATTGTTCGGAATGACGTTTCTTCTTGGTTCAATATGAATAATCTACAGAATAATCTACAGGATAATTTGTCCCAGGATTATTGGGACAAACTTTAAGGGGAGGTAGGGGGAGGGATCACAACAATTCAACAACCCTTGTTCAGAAAAGTCTTTGTCCACCGCTATCTTTTGTTGTTCACAAGCTGAATTTTGGGTGGTAGACCGACTCCTTAGCCCCTACGTTCTCCGGATTTAAACAGCATGGATTTCTTTTTTGTTGGGGGTGCACTGAAATGTTTCGCTCATGAAACATCAGTGGATTTGAAAATAGATCTGGTTGCAAAAATCGTCTGTACTGCTGAGGATACATGACAAAATGCAGGCATATTTGAGAGAATCCGTGGCCCATGGGTGTGAAAAATGCATCACTATCAATGGTGGGAATTTTGAACATATTTGTGACATTTTCACGTGTCATCTACCACAGCACAATCTTTGTCATATAATCTTTGACATATAATTTTTCAGACTATCTAAGTCTTGCTTCTCTTTTTCTTCTTATATCTGTCATGATACTTTCCCACGACGGTTTTGATCAAGGGTCGCTATGCTGTTTAGAATCCTTATGATTTCCCTTTACCTCTCCTTTAACTTTGTCCCAATAATCCTGGGATCCCCTAGGATGAACATAAAAAAAACTCCTTTCAAAAAGGAAAAACACAATTACTTACGCTTGAACTTAATTTTTCAAGCACCATTTTGAATTATGGTTAGCATCCAGGAAAATATATATACTTTTAGATAATAATACTAATAGATAATACTATTACATAATAAATACATCTTTCAGATAATATGAAATGGCAAACTTAAGCTTTTACTTACAAATGGTTCATCATATGCCATGCAACGTTGAAGGTCCCGGTCAAGGTTAGTACCGTGCTTTTCTTTAAAAAAATAATCGAGTATTAAAATGATATTACATTTACCAATTTTATTTTAAACATATAAATATTATAATAAAATTTACAAAAAGTTTTATTTTAAGATCTTATTTAAATTTCTGTAATTCACGGAGGACCAAATCTTCACTTTCAGTCCATTTTAAAATATCTTATTCTAAATAAGTGGTTCCCAGCCTATCTTGATCTTTGATTCCAAACTCATTTTGAAAACCCATTTTTAACTTTAATTCCCAACTTCTTTTGATCATTACGATATTTTGATCATTTTTTTAACTAGCCTATTTTGATTTTGTCCCACAGTGGTCTGATTGCAGAGCACAGTAGATCACAGCAGTCAAGCATCTTTGGCTGCAGTCAGTGAGCGGGTGGGTTGCCACTTTGATCAGCTAGTGAAGGATACCATGGTACACATTATCGGTCTGCATTGAACTTTTTTACCGCAATGTGCTCTACATCACGCCCAGATCATCGGGTCAAAGATAAGGAAAGAAGAATAGCTTCCATAGACGTAATGTAAGTCGGTTCTCCAAGGGTTTGCATGACTCCTAAATATAAAATAAAAAGCAACATTTGCGGGTATAGCTCAACCTCTTCTAGTGTTGTGGAGGAAAAGAATTTTTCCTTTCATTCATGATTGGTCTTTTGTTGCATTTGTGGCTAGTCAGTTTAAAAAAAACTTATTTAACAGTATTTTTTTTAGAAAAAAAAACATGAAATTTAATTAGCTTCAAAGTAAGCTTGGATTGAGCATCTGGATCGCCCTTGATACTTTTAATTTATAGCGATTACTTACTTAGAACTTATTTTCATGCCCTCTAGCAATTTGGACCACTTCCGCAAATATTAATAGCTTCGAAGAACAGGTTTCTAAACTTAAAAAGGAAGAAAATTCACTTTGACATTGAGGGTGTTTCGTAATTACCACTCTTAACAAATGCGTCTTACGTCCTTGTGAAACGTGAAAACAAGACAAAAAATGTGTACACATAATTGACAAAAAGGTGAATATTTAACTAGCAATTTAGGACTTCCAATATATACATTCTTAATTTTATTATTAATGAGGATTCTGAAAATACATATTTATAACGGAACTTCCTTTATACTTCATGAAATTTCAAAATTTTTCACTAAATAGAAAGACCAATCTAGTTTATGCTTCAACAATATTATAACAGCGCAAGGATTTAGAAGGAACTTAGGATTGCTTTAAGAAATGACTACGTTAAATAGCTTTGAAAATATATGATTTTAGTGCAAATTAAATCTTAAAATTAATTAATATTTTTCGTTTTTAAAAACTCAAAGAGAAAAAATATAAAATTTTATATATTTTATAAAAGAGAAAAGAACTGAAACTATTATTCAGTTACATTTTGTGTGATTATTTGTGTTATGCGGACGCATCGACATAAAAATAACCTACAGGATTTAGTCTTTTACAAAGCATTTACAAACAAAAAATTAGTACAAAACATTTTCTATGCATTAATGGGTTGAAAATATAAAATTTCTAAATTTGAAAAATTGAATTATTGCTTTGGATTTTTGATTAGCAATAAATGGATATTTTGTAAAAGTATACTATTTATAAACTCACCGCACAACGTTTTTCTCCACAAATTGATATTCCCATATTTTCCTTGGTCCTTTTCAGAAATCACAAGAGTTAATGCAGAAATGAAAATAATAATTCCTATTTTCATCATTTTTGATTCTTTCCTTAAAAGAGACAAGTTTAAAATGCAAGATAAAATATTTTGTTTCAAAAAATTATCTAATTTAATTATAAATAAGAAACTTTTGTATCATACATTTTTTTATAAGCCATAAGTGAGAGTAATATTTAAAATTTATCAAAATCCATTTATATTTCAGACCATCAGCAGTTATTTTCTTTGAGCTTTAGAACATTATTTCGATGAATTATATTTAATATTTTAAAATGAATTCCCACATTTAAATGTCAACTCTTTAGAATAAGTACAAAACTAGTTCAGTTGTTTGAGGAATTTATAAGCCATTGAATTCATAAGCCATATGCGTGAAAATACTTTGCACAAATTAAACTTCCTAAATCTTCTGAAAAAAATTTAAGAGATTTTTAACACGTATGCACAACAGCTGATTATGTAGGCAAAATAAAACCACAGATCAAAATCTTTTCATATTCCTGGTTTATATTCAATTAAAAATTTATATAAAATTTATCTAAGCAAAAAATAAGCATTTGCGTAAATTGTATTTCTTTTTGAATAATTTGTAATATATTCATGTGAAAAATAAAATGTAATATATAAGTCTGCTTTTGTGTTAAATAAATATTCTTTTTCTAATGATACAAACTGTGCATTTCTTTTTTAATTTGAAAAATATTGCATTTAATTCTGAATAAAAAGTAAAACATTAAAAAAAATAGTGCGTGGAGTCCCTCCACGCGGAAGAAGTTAAACTTCGTAACCTGCGACGTTAATTGTAGAAGACTCAGCAGTCGTAGAAGGATCACTAGTTTTATTCAACGACACTTTTTCCTGATCCTCTCGTTTCCGTGCCCTGTAATAACGGTAATATTGTGCATTTTTCCCTCGTGGACCTCTTGAACCAGTGGAAGTGCTTGTGGTTGCCTCATCGTCTCGCCGTGGAAAATGTATTTGTATTAATAATGTATGTGAATGCGTCATAATGTAATTTCGAAAGAGAAAACCTAACAATCAATTGATATTCACAAGAGACGGAACTTAACATAACCTTAAATCAGTCGCATTGTCCGTGGGATTATTTCCACTCATTTTTTACAATTGTTATCCACTAAATTTGAAAATAAAAAATACTATCCTATTAAATTATATGTGTATCAAATCAAACAAAAAAAAATATTTATAGAAAAGCAATACTTTTATGACTTTTATTATTTTTATGCTAGTGAGAACCAAAACAATATGGAAATGAATGAGGGAAAACTGGATCCTACCCCGTGATTTCCCGGCCAATAAAAATGTAGCGTTAAACGTTTAACGCAACCTTGTTGGAAGTCGCATAAGAAGTATAACTTCAAAAACTGCTGCATATACCAACATAAAAACAATATTATTATGACTGGTTAGGATTTAATAAAATTTTTATGTGACGAAACTTAAAAATTTCACTTAATACGGTTATGCAACCAGAATATTATCACGCCATTAGAAGTCACCAAATTTAGGTATTCATGGTTTTATAACCATACAAGTTGTAAATTGTTTCAAATTAGAACAGGCAAAAAATGTTCTTTACAGTAAGCTTTACGGTTAATCGAATGGAAAAACTGCTGCTGATTTTTTTACCATAATTTTAGATGGAAAATAATAATAGTGTATATATTACTTTCAGCTTCAGAACAAAGGCATATTAATAAGTCAATAAACTTCCTACAGTATTGTGTAATTATTCTAATTAGTCTAATTAGAATAATTTGATAATATATATCAAAAAGTACCAAAATTTTGAAATAGCAGCTTATAACAAATCCATACCTCTGGGGGTACTGATCCAGGAGTTCCCTTGTCTTCTGGATTGGTTCAAAAATACAAGGCTACGGAGTTGAACATTAGTAGTCGTAAACCCAAAATTGGGTCGGCTGTTCAACGACAGATATAAGAAATAACAGCTTAGAATATTAGCAGTCGTTTCCTAGCTTCGGCGCTAATTATAGAAAATTAATCTTTGTAATATAGTTAATAAATCTTAGAAATTTTTTCTCGAAATTAATTCAAATAAGAAACTAATTAAAAGCTATAAAAGTAGGTTTTCATCAATAAACTTAATTGGAAACGAAGTTATACGATTTACTATTGAAAAAAAAAAGAATAAAAGGCAATTTTTCATTAAATAATATATACGGGATTTTCCACAGCTATCGACAATTACATTTGTGTTTAGAAATTTATTGAAAATGAAGTATGGAAAGGAAATGTATTAGATTAAAAAAATAATATTTAAACTAAAGAAAAAATGCCTTCTATATCAAACAGATAACTATGGAAAACATTAAGATGAAAGACAGTTTGAGGCAGATTATCTAATAAATCAGTTTGAACTAACATTATGTCATAATTTTGAGGTCTTCTAAATATCTCATTTAAATCATTCGCTGTCCATCAAACATCAAACAGCTTTTGTTTTTTTTAATACCGATATCCAATGTAGTGATTAATCAGAACTCGTTAGACTTTTTCTTATATCTTGCTAGTATATTTGTTTGCTATACTTAGCATGTAAACGTTTTCACTTGAATTTTGACTTGGATTAGAAATATTTATATTAAGGATGGTGACTAAAGAACACTTGGTATATATAACCGGTTGCAAATAAAAAAAATCAAATTTAAGATCTTACCTATTAATTTGTATTATGAAGCAATTAAAAGAACATAAATTTAAAATACAGTAACTCAGCATTTAACTAAAAAAATATGCTTTAAACTAGTTCTCCTTTTTAAATTATTTGGAAGTTTTGTTTCTATAAAATAAGTGGATTTTTGTTTGTTTGTTTTTGTTAGGTTGCAATGCATAGAGAGGTTTTTTGAATGTGATTTATCGTTTGAATATTTAGTGATAAAGACGGTTCTCTTCAAGTAAGGAATCTTTACAAATGCCTCTTAATTGTAAATAAAGGCATAAAGGAAAAACAATAACCTCATTTTTTCCATATTTGTCAATTAACTCTCGTAATTAATGTCTATACGTACAAAAATATAAAAAGTATAGCATTAATATCTGCACTGAGAAGAAAAATGTGGTAAAAATTAATCGAACATGGTAAAATGTACCATGATTTCACCTCTATGAGAATGACAAAAAGCAATATTGTTTTTACCAAAGCGCTTTAGTAATGATTGTGGTAAAATTAACAATAATAAAATGTTTTATATTAAGTGAAAAAATTAGGTAAATCTAGTGAAATTCGTTCAATTCATATTGATACTTTAGAGCATAGATTAAAAACTATTAATTCGGTTAAAATTACTGATCAGTTTTGCATTTTTTAATAAATGCATGGTAATACTAACCATAACTTTAAAAAATAGAATTTCTGGGGAACCGTTACCATATAAAGGGAAAATTTACCAAGCAAATGGCGTAAATACCATATATTTTGGTTTAGTAATCAGCATTATGTTGAGTTTTTTTCCTTCCTTTTCCTAGAACTGTCATCATTATAAAATACGACAATTTTATCAGAATATTTTTCTTCGTATAAACAACAGTCAAATGTAAATCAATATCCACCATGTAAATTAATTCTTATTCACAGAAAGGATTCTTATAGGTTTTTCATATGAATACGAAGTAAATTAAAGATTTATAATAGACAGTGTTTAAAATAAGAAAAATGGTTTGGATTTAATTGAGGAATGAAAATGAAAACGTGAATGTATATAAAGAAAATATATCCAAAAAATATTCTTTTCAGGTTCTTTCAAAGAAGATTTCAATTAGAAGTCTATTCTATGAAATAAAAATGTTATAAAAGTCGGTATTGCACAGATTTTTTAATGAAATGTGGGAAATAACAATAAAATTTGAAAATATGTATCAATATATAAAATAAATTTATCAATAACTCTTTTTTATTACGCTATTAAAAAAACTCGTTTAATTACGTTCTTTTATTACACTAATACCTATTTTAAAAAAAAACATACCTTTAGAATGTTTGAGATTTTTTTCTATAACATCAACTATTTTTCTTGATTGTGTTCACCCTTTTAAATATATACGCAAATGCAAAGCATGAAGTTTCTACCACATGTTTAAGTATGATCCAAAAACGAATCAGAGTTCATAATCAATGTAGAAATCAAAATGTCTCATTGGTTGCCGCAAATAGCATATAAAAAATTACTTTCGTGTGCAAGCATAATCCTTAAATTGAATATTAAGCATAATCCTTAAAAGCAATTTATTTGTAATCATGTTATCATTCTGTTCTGAAATCTAATCTCAGTCATAACCGTAGAAAGGGCCTTTCCTTATTGTTTCATATTAAATGTCTCTTGACATTATTTAGACTGGAGTATATAAGTATAAGAAAATATATTTAGTTCAATGAATTTATTAATTGAAAATTGATACAAAGCGATATGTGAATTGAAATTTAATGGGCGTCCACATCGGGGATTTAAAACTCAATTAAAGAATTGCAAAAGGAGATAAAAATATACGCTTTGCTGATCTCTTAAACTAAAGAATTTATATTCTCCGAATTTAAAAACTATTTGCAAAAATCGTAAGTATGTGTCCATATTGAATAGAGGAAGTTGCGATAGAAACCAAGTTTTCAAAATAATTTTCAATTTCAATTAACCAACATCTGTATAAATATCGTCAGTTTTAATGGATGGGCTTGCAGTGGAAAGTATAGTAATATAATTGTGCCAGTTACTGTAATATAATTGTGCCATCTGTTGATAAAATTTTGAATTACTAATCAAAATCATTGAAAAAGCAAAACTGTCCAAAAAAATGATCCAACCGTACATAAGCATATTTCATGCTTACTTTTTCGTTTAGCAAAAAATGGAAACGGGTAAAGTAATATAAATCCGCTTACCGATATCATGAACTAATAAAGTAATTATTTTAAATCCTATATTAATATAGTTCATTATTTTCGTTTGGAACTACTGAATAATTTTATTTTTTTCTCTTTAATTCTTAAAAATATTTCAACATGTTTTTTCTTATTCTGAATGTTTTTTTAAACCTGAAATAGAGACTTTAAAATTTAAAAAAAATTAATTATTAATAAAAGTTGAATACTCGAAAACTACTAAAATACCTCAGATCTTGGTGAAATAATAAATGCGTAGCTTAAGAAATGAAATTTGGATTTTACGTAAAGTGACATTTTAGGCAAAAAGAAAGAAAGATAAAACACATTTTAAAATTTTGGACCTTTTTCACACAAGTATCACTTTTGTGATCAATGCACCAATAAGAATAAAGGAAATTTGGCTTTAAATTGATTGCGAATAAAGCTAAAGTAAACGAAAAAATCATATAACAACAAATTTTGCCTGGAACGAGCACTTAGTTTATTCTAAATTTTTTATTAAATTTAATTTTTCTTCAACAATTCTTGTCGAACCTTCTTTTTCCATCATGCCCACTAAAGGGAGATAATACAAACCGTTTTATTGTATTCTAATGAGGATGATGCTTCACAATGAAATTTTTTGAATTTTTTTTCTGTGTATATCTATATACTTTAAGAGAAACAGACCTTCAGGGAAATTGTATCAGATAAATTGTTCTAGATCATTACAAACTCGCTATGAAAGCACGTTTTTACTCGCATTTTAAAATAGAAATAAATGAAATAAATATATATATATATATATATATATATTAATATNTATATATATAATGAAATATACTTCATGAAATAAATACAATAATATTATTATGATATTATTTTTATGAACAACCTAATACTTATCTCATTGCTGCTCAAGCGCTCTCTATTTTCTTCTATATTGACATTCTTAAAAACATCAATGTATTTCTCTTTTTTTTAATAAAAGTCCTTGTCATGATAGTTAAAAGAAAAAATCATCTCTGTTAATTGCAATATTTTATTAAAACTCATTAGATACGATATATTAATATGATTTAAATAAATAATCCCAAAAAACTAAAGCGGTAGGATATTACTTGATTTAAAACCTCATTCAATTCAAAATTATTCAAATTGGACAGTCAACATGTTTCAAGCTCTCAAAAACAGGCTTCCATTTTCAAGACTTACCAGACGTGAAAAGAAGAAACTAAAGTGATTTGACACATAAAGCGTAAATTTTCCAAAGAGAAAAGAAAAAATAATGACACGAAACATAACTAGAAATACCGCAGTAGCCGAGAGAGAAAAAATATAAAAATCAGAACAAAAAATCCACAATGGTCGAAAGGGACAAAGCAGAGTAAACTGTATTTTCACACGCTTTGTAAAAGTGGTGAGGAACTAATGCTATTAGCAAGGAAATCAGCCTTCATATGAATAAGGCAAGATTCCAGGGCATCAAGATGATCTGATATGACTGGGGTAAAAATAATTTTGGCATTGAAAATTGGAAGTGCATTTAAAATTGAGAAATTAATCGAACTTTACAATTTTGCAATTTCAGAAATTCATCGACAGTTTTCATCGATAGTAAATGTCAAATAATAAATCCTCCGAATTGAAACTTTTATAATAAAAAATATTAATTATATTGCCGAATTAAAATCTTTCTTTCCGTGGATTTAAAAAAAATATTATTGATTTTATAACTTAAACATAGATTTTTTAGGGCATTTATATTCAAGCAAACGAGATAAAAACAAATACATATTTAAGAGTTTATTTTGATTTCATACAAACTTTTATTCATTTGACAATTTTCAACATAATTTTATATCAAATGGAACAGATTTCAAGAAGTTAGTAGTTTTAATGATATGATTGCTTAACTGAAAAATACTCTTTTGATAGTTCTGGCAAATTGTATTTATTCAACACATTCACAAAACAGTCCTAGAAGAAATACAGATTGCAAAATTATTATTAATGATAAATTTGAAATAAATGATAAAATAAATTAAAAATAAATGGAAAAAGTTTCCGAAAAGCAGAGGTGCTAGTTTCATGTGCGATGAAATCTTTTTTACCAGTGTTGATAGTTTGCGCTTTTTCAACACTATTGAAATCGATTGTGAGCAAGGCCTGGTAAAAAATACCAAAATCTGTTTTGATGGTCTGATTTAATTTGAAGATGTTCCGATTTGTTCGACGTGAATGATTTAGATATGAGATAAAAATCGTATTCGATTTTAATCTCCTCTTTGTTTTTATCGACATTCAAATAGAAGTTGATGCTTTCAATCCTGATTTTCTTAGATGAAATAAGTTAAGTTTTGATAACGTTTTTGCTTTTCCCTTACGTAAATACAACACTTTTCTTTTGATTTCATTTTGACAAGATTTTTAAAAATATATATTAAGGGGGTCATTGTTGAATATCATGCATATCAAGAAATTTGTTGTGATACATAGATCACACATAGTGCAGTTCTAGTTTTGGATTAAATTTATAATAAGAATTGCAATTATTCATAATTGAATGTAATTTTAACTATTGCAATAGAATACACTATTTCTCATCGAACTGCAAACAATTCCTGTTAAAATTATGTGATAAAGTACAGGCACTTTCGGTGCATCAATCGTAATATCGGTTTCAGGATTACAAATTATGTATCCTAAATTTTACAGTAGTATTCATTTAATCAGAGTGATTCATTTATTTTACGGTAAAAATTACGACATCATGGGTGCCGGTACTTTTTATCGTAATCTAATGCGGGATTCTTTACAGTATGCATTACTTGAGCCACGTATGGAAAATGGTTGCATGACAAAATAAATATTTTAAAATCCAAAGAATAACATTATAAAGGTATGCCAGGATTTGAGCTATAGATTGTCAGGGAATATTTTATTAAAATAATGTTGATGTTATTAGATTGCATAGCTTTTACAATTGACAACAAGATTTAGAAACACGCGTTTCGTACGGTTTTCAGAACAACACATGGTCCTATTAACTCTGAAACACCACTTTTGTTTTATTCGTTAAATTATCAAGAGCACCAATTATCTTATTCAAATTGTTACTAATTTATTGTGCATGTTTTTGGTAAAATCACAAAAAAATTATATTTACTTACAGAATCGTGATCCACCTGAAAAGGGAGAAAAATTCAATTATGTAAATGGTGAGAACATATTATTGAAGTAAATAATTTTCTGCCACTTTTGCAATAATCCACACTTTGGTTTTTAAAATCAGAACCGGACAAATATTTGATCAGAGAAGTAACAAAAAAAAAGGAGAACCAGAGAATAAAATAACTAAGATAAATTTATAAAAAGCAACGGTGGTACTCTGGAAAAAAATGCTATATTGAATTACAGTATAAAGCACCGGCTATTGCATCATCCATATATAACATCCATTTTTACTGTCAACTATTATACCGTAATTTTTACAGTAATATTTATTGAATCAGAGTGATTCAGTTATTTTACGGTAAAAATTACACCATCATGGGTGCCGGTACTTTTTACCGTAATTTAATGCGGTATTCTTTACAGTATGCCTTACTTGAGCCACGTATGGAAAATGGTTGTATGACAAATTAAATATTTTAAAATCCAAAGAATAACACTATAAAGATATGCCCAGATTTGAGCTATAGGTTGTTAGGAAATATTTTATTAAAATAATGTTGATGCTATTAGATTGTATAGTTTTTACAATTGACCACAACATGATTTTGAAACACGCGTTTCGTACAGTTTTCAAAACATTGCATGGTCCTCTTAACTCTGAAACTCCACTTTTGCTTTATTCGTTAAAGTGTCAAAAGCGCCAATTATCCTATTCAAAATGTTATTAATTTATTGTGCATATTTTTAGTAAAATCACAAAAAAGTTATATTTACTTACAGAAGAATTTTGATCCTCCTGAAAAGGGAAAAAAATTCAATTATGTAAATGATGAGAACATATTAATGAAGTAAATAATTTTCTGCCATTTTTGCACTTTGGTTTGTAAAATCAAAACCGGACAAATATTTTATCAGAGAAGTAACAAAAAATAGAGCGCGGAGAATAAAATAACTAAGATAAACTTATAAAAAGCAACGGTGGTGCTCTGTAAAAAGTGCCATATCGAATTACGGTATAAAGTACCGGCACTTACATCATCCATATATAACATCCATTTTTACTGTCAAATACTTTACCGTAATTTTTACAGTCATATTTATAGAAACAGAGTGATTCTACAATAATTATTACTGCCACATGCGTGCTCCGGCAATGCGGTATTATTACTGCAATAAAGGATATTAAATTTTACTGCAATAATAAATATTTTTTTACTAAACTGTATTACGGTAAATGCGGTTTTTTTTTGTTCCGGATCATGTTTCGGTAAAAATTGATTTTACGGTAAAAAGTACAGGTACTTTTAATTGTAATTTGAACCGAAATTTTTTACAGTCTACATAACATTAATATTTTCTTTTTCTGCTTAAATTGTATGTTTAAATCTCATTTTTTTTAAATAAAGAAATACAAAATTTTACACACATTTTCGTTGGTCACAAATTATATTTAGAAGTTTTATGCATCAAAAATGTTTTCGAACAGTAACCAATCATTGATGAGATCAATAAAAATCAAAGAAGGTAGATAATAATTTATTTCGATGCATCTTTAAACTTTTTAAGAAGGAATCTTTTCTATCATTCCTAACAAGAAACGAACGCCTTACAGTTTCACTGGACAAATAAACTGTTTACCGATGATTTTAATCCCTTTTTTGCTTTTACCGACATTAGTAATGAACCTTTTTTAAATTTAATTTTTTTTTTAATATTAATTAGCCACCCCAAATTGGCAGATTTTTCTGCTCGAATGTACCAAGTCTTATAGTTAAAATTTATTTGCACGATCGCACATTTTGACTGATTTTTTAGAAATATTAATAGAAACTTTCCCCATAATTGTATCCAGTTATAATATACTTATTTTAAGAGGGGAAAGTTTTCTTCTTCTATTTGGAGAAACCATAGACTTAGCCCAATAGTTTAATTTTTTTCTCAACATTTTAAATATATGTATAAGAAAAATATACATATATACACTTTTAAAAAAGTTCTTAACAAAATATATATACACTTTAATAAAGTTCTATTTTTAAAGTAGTTAAGTACGAATTACACTGTTTGGATTTTTTAGAACCGTAGAACCCTTAAAGTCGGTCACATAATAAGTGTAATGTAATAGTTCTGAAAAAAGCATGTTTTAATAGAATTTCATGTTTTTAATGAAACTTTAATGAGTAATGAAGTCCAAAATCAATGGATATTGGTTTGTATTCGTATTAATATTATAGCATTCTAGAACGAGATTCTTTTATTCTGACTCCATTATGTTCTCTAACGCACAAATTCGCAATAATATTTGTAAGAAAATATTTATAAATCTTTAGAATAAGCTATTTTTATTGATTAATGTTGTGCATATTTATATATTGCATATGTAAATATTGTGCATTTGTAAATATTTATTTTGATTCAGAAATACTATAGTAAATTAATTTTGACTATTTTTTACACAGTTTTTTTTTTTTTTTTTTTTTTTTTTTTTTTTTTTTTTTTTTGATTTTAATCATTTTACAAGTTTATATAAGAGTAAAGGGCCTAAAACTGTTCTGCCTCGTTACATGACAGTTTAGAGTTATGAGTTAAACGTTGCGTGGTTTTAGAACATTATTTTCAAAAAATTATCACGATTCATATCAAGTATACTACGATGAGTCTGCATTCAATGACCATACGTAGTGATTTCTGATAGTAATACGAGTGCAGATTCAAACTTTAAAAAAACCTATGGTCAAAACTACTAGAATATGGAAAAATTTGCGCTGTTTCTGACTCTACGGGAACACCAAAAAGCTCAGTAGTTTTTTTATTTATCAAAATGCTATGGTAATGATTTTGGTAAAATTAATAATACAATAATATTTTATTGCATGCGATGCAATTTTGAAATTTATTAAAATTTTGCAATTTTAACGTGGTAACCATTATTCGGTAAAATTTTAATCTCAATTAATATTTTACTGAATGTGTGGAAATAAGAGCTATAATTCTTAAAACCAGAATTTCCTTTAAGCTGCTACCATATGAACCTAAGCATTACCAAGTGAAAGGCTAATGAGGTGACCCGAGTTCGAATCCCAGCGATGGCTGGTAGATACGAATTCCGCTTCAGCTTGCAAAAACCAAAGTGCTGGAGTGAAACATCCTCAGTGATAAACTGATCATGGGTTTGAGTCCCCTTACCGTCGGGCTAACCGTGGGGGGTTCTCGTGGTCTTCTTTGCCATGTAAGGCAAATGCTGGTTAGTTCCATCAAAAATTATGCTACGAAGGGGAATTTTTCCCAATACTTGATCCAGGAGTTCCCTTGTCTTCTAGATTAGGTTCAAATTGACAAGGCTACGGAGTTGAATACTAGTAGTCGCAAACCAAAAAATTGGGTCGGCTGTTCAGCGACAGTTATAAAATGAAACAAAAATATTCTATATTTTGATTTCATAACCAAAAAATTTTTTTTTATCAGAAATGCGCAGTAATTTTAACATAGTTATGCAGATGTTAGCGAGAGCAGCACACAGAGGAGCTGAGTCACTGGTAAAGTATTTAATTTTCGTTTGACTTATTTATAATTTTTAAGAGATTGCATTTTACTGTTGTAGCTTTAATAATGCATAGAATGAATTTTATACATACCTATTAAAAAATCATTAGTAATGAAGGTCAAAAATTTTGTCAAAAGTAGCTGTAATCAATCCTGATTTTAATGAGACCTGAATTTCTATTGAAATTAGTGGTAAACTAAAACTATTAAGTTCTAAACAAACCTAATAGCAACACTTTAAGTTCAAAACAGCACAAAATATATTTCAGTTGATTTTTTTTGTTCCTCTTTTTATCTTAAAAATATAGTTTTTGAAGTTTCAATACGACAAAGATTTTAAAACAGTTTGAAAGCGTTTATGGAACAGTGAAATTATATAAGTGCGCATAATGACTACTAAAAAGCTTTATTCCAATTCAGAAATGTAATATTTTAAAAATCACAGCTATTTAAAGCAAACAAAGCTTAAAATTTTTCATTTTATAGTCAATTCATTATTAAGTGTTTTTGTATAGTTTGCACTTTTATGATAATTTTATAGTGAGGTATACTATATGTAATTTTAAAGCGTGCAGAATCATAATGTACAAATTTTATGAAACCGTAATCTGGTTTTATGTTGAACCATATCAATCTTTGTAAGACCTCATGGTTTCAAATACACTGAAGAGCCAAAAAAACTGGTATACCTGCTTAATATCGTGTAGGGCCTCCGCGAGCACGCAGAAGTGCCGCAACGCGACGTGGCATGGATTCGATCAATGTGTGAAGTAGTGCTGGAGATAATTGACACCATGGATCCTGCAGGGCTGTCCCTAAACCAGTGGGAGTAAGAGGGGGTGGGGGAGATCTTCTGAACATCACGTTGCAAAGCATTCCAAATATGTTCAATAATCTTCATGTCTGGGGATTTTGGTGGATTTCCGATACTCACGGTATACTCGTGAAATGGTCATACGCGAAAATCCAAATTTCGTTGCTATCTCGGAGATGCTATGTCCCATCTCCCGTGCTCCGACTATAACACCACGTTCAAACTCACTTAAATCTGTATAACCTGGCATTGTAGCAGCAGTAACTGATCTAAGATCTGTGCCAGACACTCGCTGCCGATCACAGCGCTGTAGTTTGATTGTCACCATACCCCTTTATTTGCATACTCATGCCTGTACCAGTTTTTTTTACTCTTCAGCGTATTTCGCACCATGTTATGGCTCTGCAAAAAGATATTATGAGATTGAATTGTGAATTTTTTTTTAGTTTTGCTTATAACAGTTTTTTGCTGAATTTTGCTGAAATTTACTCATGATCTGTTCAAAGAATCAAATTTTTTTCGTGTAAGTCAATCAGAAATGACTATGGTTCAGTGCCTTTTTGAATTAGAATGTCTAACAGCTCTCGTGTTGGTAGCTACTCTTGGCGTATTAGTTAGACAATATCGACTTGTTAGCCATTTATAAATAAAATTCGGTAATAAGAGGAATTTATTTTTATTTTTTAGTATGTCAGTGAACTTAAACTTAACCGTACTTTTATAAAGGTTAAAACTTGAATCTTACCGTAACAGGAGCATCTTCTTGTTTTTCGGCGCATTCGTCCATCTAAAACGCAAAGAGTGAAGTTTATTTTTCATTACAAAAATCATAATCAAATGTCAGAAGCAATCATAGTTTTTTTTTCTCTTAATTTTGTAGACTCGCCACACTGTGAAAAATTTCGTTTCAAGTTACAGTGAAAAGTACCGGCACTTAGGGTGCTGACATTTTTACCATACTAACCATTTTCACCAAAACGTGTTACGGAATATAAAGTCTGATATTCTATGATTTTTACAATAATATTTACCCTAAAACTTCTGAATCACTGTAATTTAATAATTACTATAAAAATTACGGTTTAATATTATATGATAAAATTGGATTTTATGGATAATGCATCTAAAGTGCCCGTACTTGACGTTACGGTTATATAAACTGGAATTAACGTTATGTAATCTGGGATTTTTTACAGTGCAGTTTTTTATTGGGTAATCTGGGAAACACTGCAGGCATACTTGAGATCATTTTTCTTTTTTCGATATTTTTATTTGTTTTTTATTTTTCTCCCCCGTTTTTACGTATTTAGCTTGTGGGGGTGAAGTTATCGACTATGTCAACCTTCATCTATGAAAAGGTACCCCACCATAGAATCTAGTAAACATGTCTTATATATTAGTGAAATGGAATTATATTTTTGTAGTGGTAGATACACTACAGTACTCCCCCACCAGAATTATATCTGTGATAGAATTTGATGAACAAATTCCACTAGTAATTCATTGCTGTTTTGTGAGAAGCCGGGAGAGCTGTATTAAGATCACCGTACTTTTGCCAATCGTGAGAGCTGTATTAAGTTCACTGCCGTGGTGGCTCCTGTGTTGCCATTAGCAGTCGAGTGTATGCAGGCCGGCGTTGTGTTTGATCGAGACTGAGTAGCAACAGCATGAGGAGGTGGATAATATCGCAGTCACAAGCAGCAAGTCAACTGTTCAATGTGGACCATCCATCGATGCAGGAGTGTTCAAATTGAAGTGGGAGTTACTGTCATGGTAGGGGTGTTCACATCACGTCCGGGTCACCAATGTGGAGGGGGAGTTATTGACTATGTCAACCTTCATCTATGAAAAGGTACCCCACCATAGAATCTAGTTAACATGTCTTATATACTAGTGCAGTGTTTCCCAAACATATCACTTTTGTGTACCCTTTCTAAATTTTTCGAAAAGCTGTGTACCACTAAGAAAAATGAATGTATTTTTTACTATAAAAATTTCCACAAAAGTTAAAAATCACGACTGGCTGTCGACACCACTAATTATTAACTGTAAAATCTGCAAAAAATAGCCAATAGAAAAATACGTAATTGTAAATTTTCGCGGCTAGCTTTGCTTTTAAATAAAAAAAATTTAAATTTTAATTTGTTGCAAGATATTTCGCATAAGAACGCGTACCCCCGTTAAACTATTCCCGTACCCCTGGGGGTACGCGTACCACACTTTGGGAAACACTGTACTAGTGAATTGGAATTATATTTTTGAAGTGGTAGATACACTGCGAGCTTTTACGCGAGGCTTCGCAAAAGAAGTAATTTTTACTGCTTACAGTATTTTTTTGTGCTTTTTGTCACCTTAGTTTCCTTATAGCTTCTGTGCAAGGCGAAGTTAAAAAGTCCACTTTTGTTAATTGTTTCGTATCCTTTCTTTTTCACTTGCCTTTTGCGCCAAATTAAATCAAATAATTACATTTGAATTTGTTTGGAAATACAATTATTTTTGCGTATATTAGCTGTTTTCAGTGCACTTTTCTTAAAAGTAACATTCAATCTATAACTCTTTCTATTTTAAAACAAATAAAAAATTACTTGTTTTAAGTTCAAACGTGTAAAGAACAAACGTATGCAACAAATTTGAAAATTTCGGATGCTATTAAGGAAAGTTTCAGTCTGAAGGTTCTTATAGTTTATTGAGACGATTACTTTCCTTCACAATGCATTGTAATATAATCAGTAATTTAACAGACTGAAAAATTTCTGAATCGGATTCTTAATAGGAATATCATAAAGTTCTGTATGAATATACGGCAGGATTCAGAATGAATATACGAAATTAAATGAATATACAGGATGAATATACGTAATACGGTCACCCACAGTGTGTTAGTAATTTTTACTATAATTTGACCTGGAACTTTTTTACACTCTTGGCTAATTTCGAGAAAGTATATATAAAGAACTTAAGTTAATATTGAATTTGACAAAATAGAAATTCAAGCTGCTGCAAATAAAATGATTCGAGGCAATTGACGAGTTTCCATCTGAGAAATCAGAGCAACACTTCGACTGATACGAGTAAAAGAATTATCCGTACTGATGGAATACACCTTGTCTCATAATAGAAATACAATCTGCTGCAAATAAAATGATTCGAGGCAATTTACGAGTTTCAATTTGAGAAATCAGTGCAGCACTTTGACTGATACGAGTAAAAGAATTATCCGTACTGATACAATAGACCGTGTCTCATAATAGAAGTACAAGCTGCTGCAAATAAAATGATTCGAGGCAATTGAAGACTTTCAATTTGAAAAATCAGTGCAGCACTTTGACTGATACGAGGAAAAGAATTATCCGTACTGATGCAATAGACCGTGTCTCATAATAGAAGTACAAGCTGCTGCAAATAAAATGATTCGAGGCAATTGAAGACTTTCAATTTGAAAAATCAGTGCAGCACTTTGACTGATACGAGGAAAAGAATTATCCGTACTGA
>NC_092207.1:58075929-58140489 GCF_043381705.1 Parasteatoda tepidariorum | reverse complement strand
CACCAGACCGAAAAGTCTCAGGTTCGATTCCAACCAAAGGTCAATGGGTATCTCTCGAAAACTTCTTTGACAATGATGGCCACGGGCAGCTAACTAGCAACTTTCATTCTCCTCGACAGAGAGCGGCACTACTTCATCTCTTTCGACAGTTCGCTTTGATTCGGCAAACAAATCACTTGGATCCCAAACACCGTAAAAGCTCGAACTGCATTGGAATGCAAATTCTTACATAGACACACAGCCGAATGATAAGAATACACACAGCTGAATGGCAGACACACAGCCATATGATAAATAGTTAGACGCATAGCCGAATGACAGACACGCAGACGAATGATAAGTAGTTAAACACACAGCTGAAAGACAGACACACTGCCGAATGAAACACGCACGAATAATAAGTAGATAAGACTTTCACCTTCATTAGAGACAAAACTATATATATATATATATATAAACGGTGAATAGATAGTAAAATTGATTAGAAAATTTCTTCCTTAAATATGTGCTATAATATCGCAAAGAGTTAAAAAAACTACTCGCCACATAAGGTTTTCCTCCATAAATTTGAATGCCCATAAGGTCCATAGTCATCTTCTTCTTTTCCATGTACAACAACGAAAGCAAAAATGATGAAAAATAGCGCCTTTTTCTCCATATTTGTCGACTAACTTTTTATAACATTTAAATCCTAAAATATAAAAATGCCAGCATGAACATCTGCACTAAGAGGAAAAATATGGTCAAAATTTCCAGAATAGGATAACATTTATCGTGTTTCAGGCTCTATGGGATCACCAAAAAGCTCAATAATTTTTATCAAAGTGCTTTGGTAGTGATTTTCGTAAAATTAACAGTAAAATATGGCCTTAAAGTATGTGATAATATGTAAATGTGGTAAAATTTGTCAATTTTATCATACCTTAAGAAATGGCGTAAAAACCATTTATTCTATTAAATTTATTTTTCAGATTTGTATGCTTTATTAAATGTGTGAAGGTAAGAAAAATAATTTTGAAAACCAAAATTTCCGGTAAACTGTTGGAACAGAAAAATTATCTAAATACCGCATATTTTTATTTTATTACCAGAATTAAAGTTGTTTTGCTATAGTTTTCAACGATTGCTCTGTAGTTTATTATGGGTTTGCTGCCCCTAACTTAGTAAACTAAAAAAATCATATTTTCCAAGTTTAAAACTAGTAAGCATATTTCGCGCTGAATAGGGAAAGCTATAAAATCAAATTTCCGAAATAAACTTTATTTGTAAATAGCAAACACCTGTACAAATATCGTCACTGTTGTGATGTTCTAATATGCAGTGGAAAATGTTGTATAATAATTATGCCAGTTATTTGTGCCCTCTGTTGGCAATACTTATAGCTAATAATGAATATCATTGAGAACAAATACTATCCTTAATAAAATGGAGCAAACCGTACATTTAGGTCTCCTACCGTTGCTTTTACAATAGTTTTTCGAATTGTTAGTGTTTTAGAGGCACCCAGTATATTTACAACATCAAACTAAATCGTGAATAAAAATAGTGTCGTGGCTAGGTTTATATTTTAATACATTTGCTTATGAATTAGAAACTGTATTTAGATGTAAGCATATTTTATGCTTACTTTTTTGTAAGCAAACAATAAAAACGTAAAATCCACATATCAATGCCATGAACTTAAGAAGTAACTATTATAAAAATGTTTTTACCGCCCATTATTTTTTGTTTAGAACTAATGAATAATTATTTTAAATAAAAATTTCCTCTTAATGACAACATATTTTTCGAATTACCTTTTTGAAACTTGGATAGTGACTTTAAGTGAAAAAGACAAAAGAAAGAGTTGATAAATGATAAGAAATGTTGACTACTTGAACTTGAAAATGACTAAAATGCCTGTGTTCTAGCTGTATATAATAAATGAATGCTTGAATAAATGGAACCGTTAAATTCGGCTTTTGGGATAAGCTATATAATAGGCACACAAAAGACGAAGCACATTTGGAATTTTTTTCGCCACTTAACACAAATATCACTTTTGTATTCAGTGGACCAATCAGAGTAAAGTAATCCTGATCTTAAATTACAGAATAAAGTTAAAGTTTAAAAAAATAACAAAAATGTTTTGGCTGGAACCAACATATAAGTAATCTTATATTCTATCTTGAATTTAATTCTTCTTTAGCAATTCTCGTCATGCTTGCATTTTTCATTACAACTACTGAAGTATAATGCTACAAAACCGTTTATTATGTTTTAATGCTAATGGCATTTTACAATGATCATGTTTTTAAAATATTTTCCGTGTCCTTATTGACATATTCCATAGCTAACATCCTTTTAGGGGAAATGTATGGATAATATTTGCTATTTTTTCAGAATTTGATGAAAGATTAACAAATTGTGTTGTCGACACTCCTTTTGCTCAGTCCTGCAGTTTCTACAATGTAGTATTATCGTACATCGCGATTAGTGACAGACAAATAATTCTTCCACGCTTTAGAAAAATCTTAAAAACTCCCTATTTAAGATATAAAGCTTCATTTTAAAATAGAATAAAATAATGAAATAATAAAACTTTATAACATTATTATAACTGAAATAATAAATAACCTAATATTTACCTCCTGCTTCTCTAACGCTTTGTATTTGCTCAAAAATAATAGTTTCAAAAACATCTATAGCTTTTATTCAAAAAAATGCCTTGTCATGACATTCAAAGAAAATCGTCATCTCCGATAATTGCAATCTTTTATTAAAACAACTATACGATATTTTAATATGATTGGTTAAAATTAATCTAAGTGAAAAGCAGCGATATCTGTTTAAATGGATTTTTAATGATAACTCCCATCATAAATTGTCATCTATAATTTATTTATTCCCGTCAAAACATTTATCTCATATTGGAGGAAGTAGATAAGCTCATTTTAATGGCTAATTTTAATTATAATGTTTTGATATAACTCGTAGACTAATATTATAATTCAAAATATTTTTTATGAAAAACAGTAAAATAAAAATTCAAATTTATATGCACGTTAAAAAATGGATACTCAAATCTCACGAAACTTTCCTCGTCATTGACGAAACCATTTTCCTGTATATACACCAAGTGAATATTTTGTCAAAGTGACGAAATAACTATCATCATCTTCGAGGAAATGAATTTCATCAAAAGTAAAGAAATTTTTCACTATTTTTTTTTATTTTTCAAAAAAAGGCTTGGTTGATCACTTTTTTGTTTACACCGTATTAGGATCAACGTCATCCCACCAACACAAGTAGGACAGATAGAACAAAGAGATAAACTACGTCCATGTTCGACGTCATGCTCTTCGTCCATGTTTAGGCTACCTTTTAGGAACGGTATTTTTATGGTAAGCTTAAATTTACTGATGAAAAAAAATCTAGACTTTTTGGATGACTTAAGTTACTACAGGCATTATTTAAAACAAGAAACTTCATAACTATCAAAACGCATTCAAAGAGGTTATTTTGTTTTGATATGAGGGTGTTTCAATGCGAGAACTGAGATTTATATATAGTCTTCATAAATACTATAATGAATTCAGTGGTTTATTACGATCTAGTTATCAAACACTTCAACCCAATAAACGATGAACAGATGGACTAAAATCCAATTTTGTTGCAAGAAAATTCTTCAATCCACAAAAAAGTTGAAGCAACATGTTTTTATGATATAAAAATACATTGTTTGAGTTGTTCCTTTTTGTGCATTTGACGTTGTTATCTACATAAGAAAAGCTCCATCTCTAATTTAAATTTTAGACTAAATTGAATAGGATCAAACTTGAGGCAAAAAGACAAATATTATAGAAACTGCAAGGAATTTTGCGTATAAAAAGTACCAGTTTTGATATTTACTTGGCATTAGCTAAATCCTTATAACTTCTAAGCAGTTATTTTATTCTAATAAACTCAGGATTCATCTCAAACAATTCAATCTGAAACAATGCGTTGGAATCTATACGTAAATTGTCCAGACAGCTATTAGACAGGGCTGAAAGGGTATATATATCAAGACGGAAAAGAGTAAGAACTGATACGAAAGACACTTCTTTATAGCATTTTTTTCGAGAAAAGTTTAATTTCTGAAACTACCGAGGATTTTTTCACAATTATAGCATATATATAGAACTGTTTTTTCTCATGAAAACCTAGATATTGATGACTAATTTAAAAAAGAGGAAACAGTTGCTCCTCCCGATAATTAGTTAAAACCGATATAGTTTTATTACCAGTGTTTCTTCTTTTACGTCTCGCTTTCACCCTTGCTATTACATAACGAAAATAATTTTTATGTATAAAAATCTTTGAAACTTTTTAGTTTTGAATCTTATTATCTAATTTAGTCAAGTTTGGTATCATTCAATTTGACTTACACATTTGAGTAAATAGGTTCTGGTCAAAATATATACTGTTAGTAGATAAAACTCTGTTTACGCTCTTTGTTATGAGTCCAACTTTCTCATTTTGAGGTCCGATCTATGTAGGGGTCAGGGAAGTAACAAGGAATCATCACAAGGCAACAGAAAAGTTCTAGATCCTAAACCCGGGTAAGGCAAGGCTGTTTATTCATTTTCTGTACTATCTGTCCTTACTGTGGGAGCAACGTTGGCCCACCTCATATGGTGCCCCTTAAAGAGTGACCAACAAATCAGCCCTTCAGATACCCGTATTGACGAAATGTCAAACCTTTTTTCATCACGCCTACTGAAGTACAAACCATACTGATACAAACCATTTCATTGTAATTTAGTGATAATTATGTTTTGTAGCAAAATATTTTAAATTTTTTTCTGTGTCTTTCGATACCTATACCTATGAGCAACAAACCTTCAGGGAAAATGTATCATATAATTAGTTCTAGCTCATTACAAAATCACTACGTAATCAAGTTTTTACTAGACTCACATTTTAAAATAGAAATAAATGAAATAATGGAAATATATAATAAAAATGAAATATACTTTATGAAATAAATAAATAAAAAATAATATTATTATAATATTATTTTTATGAACAACCTAATATTTGCTTCATAACTGCTCAAGAGCTCCCTATTTTCTTCAATACTGACACATTTAAAAACATCAATATATTTCTTTTTTTTTTAAAATAAAAGTTCTTATCATGATAGTTAAAAGAAAAAGTCATCTTTATTAATTGCATTATTTTATTAAAACTCATTAGATACGATATATTAATCTGATTTAAATAAATTTTATCCAAAAACTAAAGCGGAAGGATATTTCTTGATTTAAAACTTCATTCAATTAAAAAGTATGCGAATTGGACAGTCGATATGTTTCAAGCTCTCAAAAACTGCTTTCCATTTTCAAGACTTGCCAGACGTGAAGAGAAGAAACTGAAGTGATCTGACACATAAAACATAAATTTGCCAACGAGTAAAAGGAAAAATAAAGATGCGAAACAAAACTCGAAATACCGCAGTAGCTGAGAGAGGAAAAAGATAGATATCAGAACAAAAAAATCCACAGTAGTCGAGAGGAACAAAGCAGCGTAAACTGCATTTCCACGCGCTTTGTAAAAGTGGTGAGGAACTAGTGTTATATCAAGGAAATCAGCCTTCATATGAATAAAGCAAGATTCCAGGGCATCAAGATGAACTGATATGTCTGGGGTAGAAATAATTTTGGCATTGAAAATTGGAAGTGCATTTAAAATTTAGAAATTAATCGAACTTTAAAATTTTAAAATTTTAGAAATTCATCGACAGTTTTTATGGACAGTAAATGTCAAATAATAAATCTCTCGAATTGAATCTTTTATAATAAAAATGATTCATTATATTACCAAATTAAAATCTTTCTTTCCATGGATTTGAGAAGGAAATATTATTGATTTCATAACTTAAGCCTAGTTTTTTCAGTGCATTTATATTCAAGCAGAAAAGAGAAAAATGAAATACATATTTAAGAGTTTATTTTGATTTCATACAAACTTTTAATCATTGACAATTTTCAACATTATTTTATATCAAACGGAATAGATTTCAAAAAGTTAGTAGTGATCCCGATATGTGAAATTAGTTAAAAAATACTTCTTTAATAGTTCTGGCAAATTGTGCTTCTTCAACACATTCACAAAACAGTCCCAGAAGAAAAATGCATTACAAAATTATTATCAATACAAAATGTGAAGATAATTGATAAATAAATAAAAAAGTTTCCAAGAAACAAAGGTAATATTTTCATAGGCGAAGAAATCTTTTTTACTATTGTTGATAGTTTGTGCTTTTTCAATACCATTGAAATCGATTGTGAGCAAGGTGTGGTGAAAAATTCCGAAATCAGTTTTGATGGTCTGATTTAATTTGGAGATGTTTATAATATTCGATTTTAATCTCCTCTCTGTTTTTATCGACATTCAAATAGAGGTTGATGTTTTCAAATCAGATGAAATAAGTTCAGTTTTGATAACGTTTTTATTTATACCTTACTCATATACAACCCTTTACTTTTGATTTCATTTTGACAAGGATTTTAAAAATATATAAAGGAGTCATTGCTGACCGTCATGTATATTAAGACATTTGCCGTAATATATAGATAACACAAAGTGTAGTTATAGTTTTGGATTAACTTTATAAAAAGAATTACAAATATTCTTAATTGAATGTAATCTTAACTATGCAATAGATTACACTATTTCTTATCGCACTGTAAAAAATTCCTGGTAAAATTAAGGTATAAAGTACTGGCACTTTGGGTGCTTAAATGGTGTAATCCATTTTACGATTACAAATTACATATACTAATTTTTACAGTGATATTTATTTATTCAGAGTGATTCAGTTATTTTACGGTAAAAATTACGTTATATGAGATTTTTGGCCTGTTACGTGTTCCAGTAAAAATTTATTTTACGGTGAAAAGTACCGGCATCATGGGTGCCGGTACTTTTTACCGTTATTTAATAAGGGATTCTTTATAGTGTGTATTACTTGAGCTACGTATGGAAAATGGTTGTATGTCAAAATAAATATTTTAAGAGAGAAATTTTAAAATTTCAAAATCCAAAGAATATCATTTTACTATAAAGATATTCCCCGATTTGTGCAATAGGTTGTCAGAAAAATATTTTTATTAAAATAATATTGATGTTATCAGATTGTATAGTTTTTACAATTGAACGCAACATGATTTTGAAACACGCGTTTCGTGCGGTTTTCAGAACATCACATGGTCCTCTTAACTCTGAAACTTCACTTTTGTTTTTTTCGTTAAGTTGTCAAGAGCATCAATTATCCTATTCAAAATGTTACTAATTTATTGTGCATATTTTTAGTAAAATCACAAAAAATTATATTTACTTACGGAAGAATTGTGATCCTCCTGAAAAGGGAAAAAAATTCAATTATGTAAATGATGAGAACATATTACTGAAGAAATAATTTTCTGATATACTTGAGCATTAGTGGTCGTAAACCCAAAAGTTGGGTCGGCTGTTCAACGATGGTTATAAAGTAAAACAAAAATATTCTATATTTGGATTTTATAACCAAAATAATTTTTTTTTATCAGAAATGTGCAGTAATTTTAACCTAATTTTTGCAGATGTTATCGAGCGCAGCACACAGGAGCTGAGTCACTAGTAAAGTATTTAATTTTCATTTGACTTATTTATTATTTTCAAGAGATTACATATTACTGCTGTAGCTTTAATTATGCTTAGAATGAAATCTCTACATACATTAAAATATTCATTATTAATGAAAGTCATAAATTTTGTCAAAAGTAACTGTAATCAATGCTGATTTTAGTGAGACCCGAATTTTTATTAAAATTGGTTGAAAACAAAATCCTACTTGCAACTTAATAGCAGCACTTTAAGTTCGAAACAATACAAAATTGTGTAAGTAAAAAATTTTTTTTGCTTTTCTTTTTTACTTTTAAATATAGTTATAGAAGTCTTAATTCGAAAAAGTTTTTTAAAACAGTTTAAAAACGTTTATGGAACAGTAAAATTATATAGTAAGTGTGCTCATAATGACTAATAAAAATCTTTATTCTAATTCAGAAATGTAATATTTTAAAAATCGCAGTTATTTACAACAAACAAAGCTTAAGATTTTTCATCTTTATAATTAGTTCATTATTTATTGTTTTTGGTATGGTTTGCACTTGTAGTGTGGTAATGGTACATTTATAGTGTGGTATACTGTATGTAATTTTACAGCGTGCAGAATTATGATGTAAAAATTTTTGCAACCGTAATATTTTGTTATGTTGAACCTTATCAAACCGTATAAGACCTTATGGTTTCAAATATTTCGCACCGTGTTACGTAACTACACGAAAATACTATAGAAGAAAATTGTGAATTTTTTTTGAGTTTTGTTTATTACAGTTTTTCTGAATTTCATTAAGCTTACGCATGATCTTTTCAAAGAATCTAATTCTTTTTTTATGTGTGTCAATTAAAAATGACTATGGTTTAGTCCCCTTTTTGAACTTTAATTTATTCTAACAGCTCTCGTACTGAAAGCTACTTTTGGCGTATTATTTAGACAATATCGACTTGTTCGTCATTTATAAATAAAATTCTGCAATAAGAGGAATTTATTTTTACTTTTTTAACAAGTCAGTGAACTTAAAATTTCTTCTTTTATAAAAGTTAAAACTTTCATCTTACCGTATCAGGTTCATCTTTGTATTTTTCGGCGCATTCGTCCATCTAAAATGCAAAGAGTAAAGTTTATTTTTCATTACCAAAATCAATTAAATATCGGAATCAATCGTGGCTTTTTTATTCTTCTCATTTTGTAGACTCGACAAACTGTGAAAAATTCCGTATCAAGTTACAGTAAAAAGTACCGGCCCTTAGGGTGCTGGTATTTTTACCATACTATCCATTTTTACCAAAACATGTTAGGGAACGCAATGTCTGATATTCCATAATTTTTACAACAATATTTTCCCTAAAACTCATGAATCACTGTAGTTAAATAAATATTACTGTGAAAATTACGGTTAAATACTTTATGGTAAAATTAGATTTTATGAATAATGCATCCCAAGTGCCCGTACGAAAGTGCCCGTACGCATCTGGAATTTCTAACAGTGTATAGTTTTTTATTGGGTAATCTGGAAAACACTGAAGTCATACTTGAGATCAATTTTCTTTTTTCGATATTTTTATTTGTCTTTTATTTTTATCCCCCCCCCTCTTTTTACGTAATTAGCTTTTACGCCAGGTTTCGTAAACAAATAATTTTTACTATATACAGTATTTTTTGTGTTTGTTGTCACCTTAGTTTACTTAGCTTCTGTGCCAGGCATAGTTAAAAAGTCCACTTTGTTAATTGTTTAGTATCCGTTCTTTTTCCCCTGGCTTTTGCGCTAAAAAAAATTAAATAATTACATTTGTATTTGTTTGGAAATACAATTATTTTTTTGCGTATTTCAGACGATTTTAGTACACTTTTCTTAAAATTAACATTCAATTAACAAATCTTCTTATTTTAAAGCAAATAATAAATTACTTGTTTTAAGTTTAAACGTTTAAAGAACAAACGTAGGAAACAAATTTGAAAGTTTGGATGCTATTAAGGAAAGTTTCAGTCTGAAGGTTCTTATAGTTTATTGAGACGATTACTTTCCTTCACAATGCATTGTAATATAATCAGCAATTTAGCAGACTGAAAAATTTCTGAATCGGTTTCTTAATAGGAGTATCATAAAGTTCTGTATGAATATACGGCAGGATTCAGAATGAATATACGAAATTAAATGAATATACGGAATACGGTCACTCACAGGATATTAGTAATTTTTACTATAATTTGACCTAGAATTTTTTTTACACTCTTGGCTACTTTCGAAAAAGTATATCTAAAGAACTTAAGATAATATTAAATTTGAGAAAATAGAAATACAAGCTGCTGCAAATGAAATGATTCGAGGCAATTAACGAATTTCAATTTGAGAAATCAATGGAGCACTTTGACTGATACGAGTAAAAGATTTATCCGTACTGATGCAATAGGCCGTGTTACAGTTATTCTCAGTTAGCGGTGCGTGTATTGCAGTGGACTGATCGTTAAGACACGGTTTCCAGCAGGTTACAGAAGTCAACCATCACTGGCTGCGGTTAGTGTGAGGGTGGGTGACCACTTGGATTAGTCTGCGTAGGGGTCGAGGGTGGGCGGTGTCTGGGATGGCATCTCTTCGGATCATCCTCAGGAATGTTTCCCAGACCGTCGCTAATAGCCCATTGTGCAGCTATAGTGTAACATAAATGAACTACAACGAGAACAGTTAGCAGTATATTCTTCTAACTTTATTGTATAACACTGAATGGTTACTCTTCCAACACTTCTGCATTCATAGTGTTGTCACGTGTGTTTACTTTTCATTTGGGTTACCTTTAGTACATGGTGATAAAATTCTTATCTTATAATGCGCTAAATAATGGTAATGGAAATACCTGTAAGCGAATTTTTAAAATTTAAAAGAAAAAAACTATTATCGCGTTACTTAAAAATACAATAAAAAGTTCATAAAGTCTAAAACGCATTTAACGTTTATTTTACCAAGGTGAATAGTAAAAATGAATATTATTTTACCTTGTGGTAAATTGCTTTATTCTTGCACGCCTCTCTTTGAAAAAGTACGAATGAACCTTTGGTGGCTGGCACGACCTCATTTAAACACTTCTTGAATGCATTATGATGCTAGTGACACAAGAAGAAAAATTTTATTATTGATAATCCATTTTATTTTCGACACATTTTTTTGACGATTGAGTTCTCATGTATAGGTTAGTTTAGTATGGTAATACTTAATAGGAGAAAGCTATCTATAGTTTATTGTAAATCAACCAATTTAAATCGGTTGCAAGAGCAGAACAATATGATCTATAAAGTATCTTTTTATTAATATACACATTAAAATAAAAATGATAGTAAAATATAATATTTTTACTTATTTAATGATGATTATGATGATGCTATATTTTGTTTCTCAACAACAATTTTTTTATTTAACGTTGCTATTTCATGTGAAATTTGCAAAGAAACTGTTATTTTTTTAAAATTTTTTCATTTCCAATGAGCTTCACAATCAGTCTTCCCAATGAGCAGAAATAGTGCGTTCAACATAAGTCGTATCCACTCTTTCAGGACCACCACAATGGGTGAGATACCGTTGGCCATGTTAATTTGGACGTCTAGTTTCTGCCACACTAGATGGCAGCACCGAGACTCTATTTGGGTGCTAAAGAGGACTAGGAATTTAATTTTGCCGGAAATGCAAAAGGGCCAATAAGGCACTCCAGGGTGCATGTCGGATAATCATACGACATGGGCGCTGAGGATTTTCTGCATCCCGAAAATCCGGTGTCTGGGCCGGGGATCAAACCCGCAGACTTGGGCTCAGAAGGCCGACGACAAACCAACTGCACCTCCCAGCCACAACAGTTATTTATAAAGTTACAGATATGTTTGAGTCATTTTCCGTTGTAATATTCGACTTTCAAACTTTCATATTGTATATATAAGTTTGACTAAATGAAAGGCTAAGAACAAAATAGTGATAAGCCACGCTTTTCCCAAGCTGACAATTTTAAATAATTTAATTATTACTTCGTCAAAAGTACGAAAATTATGTATTACATAACACAACACAATATATACAAATGTCCAGTGACTACTTTGTCATTATTATTCTCAGTAGTAATCTGAGAGAGAACAGAATCTGAGAGATACATAAGAATTTCTCATTAGTAATCTGAAATGTTGCTTATCATTATATTGTTCCAAACTCTTAGTATATAGACTTAATGATTCAACACACTTACAGGCGTTCTCTCAAGGCAATTCTGGAGTTCTTCATTCATTGTGTCGTTATTTTTTTCTAAAAAAATAACCACATATGTTTAAAATAATTCTATTATATTTTAAGTGTTTTAACATATATATAAAAAATAGGTCTAACACTATATATATATATATATATATATATATATATATATATATATATATATATATATATATATATATATATATATATATATATATATATATATATATATATATATATATATATATATATATATATATATATATATATATATATATATATATATATATATATATATATATATATATATATATATATATATATATATATATATATATATATATATATATATATATATATATATATATATATATATATATATATATATATATATATATATATATATATATATATATATATATATATATATATATATATATATATATATATATATATATATATATATATATATATATATATATATATATATATATATATATATATATATATATATATATATATATATATATATATATATATATATATATATATATATATATATATATATATATATATATATATATATATATATATATATATATATATATATATATATATATATATATATATATATATATATATATATATATATATATATATATATATATATATATATATATATATATATATATATATATATATATATATATATATATATATATATATATATATATATATATATATATATATATATATATATATATATATATATATATATATATATATATATATATATATATATATATATATATATATATATATATATATATATATATATATATATATATATATATATATATATATATATATATATATATATATATATATATATATATATATATATATATATATATATATATATATATATATATATATATATATATATATATATATATATATATATATATATATATATATATATATATATATATATATATATATATATATATATATATATATATATATATATATATATATATATATATATATATATATATATATATATATATATATATATATATATATATATATATATATATATATATATATATATATATATATATATATATATATATATATATATATATATATATATATATATATATATATATATATATATATATATATATATATATATATATATATATATATATATATATATATATATATATATATATATATATATATATATATATATATATATATATATATATATATATATATATATATATATATATATATATATATATATATATATATATATATATATATATATATATATATATATATATATATATATATATATATATATATATATATATATATATATATATATATATATATATATATATATATATATATATATATATATATATATATATATATATATATATATATATATATATATATATATATATATATATATATATATATATATATATATATATATATATATATATATATATATATATATATATATATATATATATATATATATATATATATATATATATATATATATATATATATATATATATATATATATATATATATATATATATATATATATATATATATATATATATATATATATATATATATATATATATATATATATATATATATATATATATATATATATATATATATATATATATATATATATATATATATATATATATATATATATATATATATATATATATATATATATATANTGATAAAATTTGACAATTTTATCGTAGTAATACCCTAGGATATGACATAAAAATCATTGATTCGGTTAAATTCACTTTTCAGTTTTTCATTTTTTACCAAATATATGGTAATAATAATTATAATTTTGAAAACCAGAATTTCCAGAAAGCCGTTACCATAAGGACGGAAAAACTACCAAATGAATGGTTAAGAACAGTATATTTTGACATTTTAAACAGAATGATTCCAGCACAGGATATATATATATATATATATATATTTATATATATATATATACTTTAGCTACAGTTCACTGCTCCTAATTTTAATGTTTCATTATTATTATATGATTTGTGTACATTATTGGAATTAAAAATGGGAACTATGTTTCTCAGTAACATGTATTGTGCTACCGAATAAAATACTTTATATTTAATGAAGAACATGGGGTAAGAGCGGTTTTTTGTCCTTTTTTTATGAAAGAACGATTGGATCACAATCTGTTGCATTTTGAGGTTTACTAAGTTTTGACAAATTAATATGACGTGAAAAATAAATCCTCCTTGATAGTTATTACACCGGTAAAATAGACCGTACTGTAGAAAATAAATTCCTTCAGTTTCACGAGCAAAATAATTTATATATTATTTTTGAATCAGCTTTTATGGACATAAATTGTTCTTCCCTCATGGACTTCACACATTAGTAGCCAAGATATCGTTTTATTTACTAGGTCATGGTGTACCTTTTAGAAATACGGTGAATAGACACTAAAATTGATCAGTAAACTTGGTAATAAGAGTAATTGAAATAAAAAGTAATTTCTTCCTTAAAAATGCACTGTAATATCAAAAAGAGCTTAAAAAAATGACTCGCCACATAAGGTTTTCCTCCATAAGTTGTAATGCCCATACGGTCCAGTGTCATCTTCCTCTCCTCCATGTACAACAACGAAAACAAAAATGAGGAAAAATAGCACCTTTTTCTCCATATCTGTCAACTCACTTTTTTATAACGTTCAGAAACTAAAATGTAAAAATGCCAGCATGAACATCTGCACTAATAATAAAAATATGGTCAAATTTACCTGAATAGGATAACATTTATCGTGTTTCAGGCTCTATGGGATCACCAAAAAGCTCAATAATTTTTATCCTAGTGCTTTGATAGTGATTTTGGTAAAATTAACAATAAAATATGGCTTTAAAATTTGGGATAATATGCAACTGAATTAAAATTTGATAATTTTATCATTCCTTAAAAATTGGCATAAAAACCATTTATTCTGTTAATTCTACTTTTCAGTTTTGTATGCTTCATTAAATGTGTGGAGGTAAGAAATGTAATTTTGAAGACCGAAATTTTCGGTAAACTGTTTGAACAAAAAAATAATCTAAATACCGTATATTTTGATTTTTATCACCAGAATTATAGTTTTTTTGCTACGGTTTTTAACTATAGAACTGTAGTTTTTTATAGGCGTGCTGCTCCTTACTTAGTAAACTAAAAAATTTATATTAAACACTAGTAAGTTTAAACACTAGTAAGCATATTTCGCGCTGAATAGGAAAAGCTATAAAATCATGTTTCAAAAATAAACTTTATTTACAATTGAAAATCACCTGTACAAATATCGTCCCTCTTGTGATTGTCTGATATGCAGTGGAAAATGCTGTATAATAATTATGCCAGCTATTTGTGTCATCTGTTGGCAATATTTATAACTAATGATGAATATCATTGACAGCAAAATACCATCCTTAACAAAATGAAGTAAACTGTACATTTCGGTCTCCTACCGTTGCTTTTAAAATAGTTTTTTTTTAATTGTTGTTGTTTAAGAGACACCCAGTATATTCTGCAGAATTTTGGACATAAAACGAAACAACATAACATTATTACGACATAAAACAAAATTGTGAATAAAAATAGCGTTGTTGCTAAGTAAATTTTTTTAATGTAGTTGTTTATGAATTAGAAACTGTATTTAGATGTAAGCATATTTTATGCTTACTTTTTCTTTTAACAAAAAATAAAAACGGAAAATCCACATACCAATGCCATGCGCTTTAAAAGTAATTATTATAAAAAAATTTATGCAGCCAATTATTTCTTCATTTAGAACTACTGAATAATTTATTTAAAATAATTTTTCCTCTTAGATTCTACAGTTTTCTAGAAAATGACAGCATATTTTTCGAATTACCTTTTTGAAGCATGGATAGTGACTTTAAAAGAAAAAAGGTAGAAGAAAGACTTGATAAATTATAAGAAAAGTTGACTACTTGAAAATGACTGAAATGCCTGCGTTCTAGCGGTATATAATAAATGTATACTTGAATAAATGAAATCGTAAAATTCGGATATTGGGATAAGTGATATAATAGGCACACAAAAGACAAAGTACATTTTGAATTATTTGGCTACTTCACACAGATGTTACTTTTGTAATCAAATGGTCAGTCAGAGTAAAGTAATCCTGATCTTAAATTTCAGAATGAAGGGATTGTTTTAAAAAAAATTTTAAAAATTAAATTTTTTTTTTGCCTGGAACCAACATGTAGGTCATCTTAAATTTTATTTTGAATTTGATTTTTCTTTAGCAATTCTTGTCATGCTTGCTTTTTTCGTTACAACTAACTATTGAAGTGTCATGCTACAAAACTGTTTATTAAGTTTTAATGCTAATGGGATTTTGCAATGATCACGGTTTCAAATTATTTTTCTGTGTCCTTATTGACATATTCCATAACTAACATCCTTTTAGGGGAAATGTGTTGATAATATTTTATATCTTTCTAAATTTAATACAAGATTGACTAACTGTGTTGTCGGCACTCCTTTTGCTCATTCCTGCAGTTTCTGCAATGAAGTATTAACGTATGTGGGGATTAGTGTCAAACAAATAATTCTTCAACACTTTAGAAAAATTTTAAAAACACTCTATTTAAGATAGATCACTTCATCATTCTATTTGAGATAGGTCATTTTAAAATAGTTTACTTCATTTTAAAATAGAATAAAATCATGAAATAATGAAACTTTATAGCATTATTACAACTGAAATAATAAATAATCTAATATTTACCTCTTGCTTCTCTAACGCTTTGTATTTTCTCAAAAATAATAGTTTCAAAAATATCAAAAGCTTTTATTTAAAAAAAAAATGTCTTGTCATGACATTTAAATAGAATCCTCATCTCCGTTAATTGCAATCTCTTATTAAAACTAATAAGCGATATTTTAATATGATTTGATAAAATTAATCTGCGGGAATATCGGCGATATCTGTTTAAATGGATTTTTAATGATAACTTCCAACATAAAATTGTAATTTATAATTTACTTATTCCAGTCAAAACATTTATCTCATATTAGAGGAAGTAGATAAACTAGTTTTAATTACTAATTTAAAATTTAATGTTTTGATATAAATCGAAGAGAAATATTATAACCCAAGATATTTTTTAAGAAAAACAGTTAAATAAGAATTTAAATTTATAGGCACGGCAAAAAATGGATACTCAAATCTCACGAAACTTTCCTCGCTTTTGACGAAACCATTTCCCCGTATATACCACCAAGCGAATACTTTGTAAAAGAGACGAAATAACTATCATTACTTTTCAAAAAATTATTTCATCAAAAGTAAAGAAATTTTTCACTTTTCAACTTTATTTTTCAAGAAAAGGTTTGGTTGATCACTTTTTTATTTACACCGTATTAGGATCAACGTCATCCCACCAACGCAAATAGGACAGATAGAGCAAAGAGAAAAACTACATTCATGTTCGAAGCGGGATTGAAACTCAGGATCTTCTTTGTATAAGTTCCTTGACTATTATACACACCAGTCACTTATGTCTGCATTCTAGTTTCGATCATCTATTCTTCATCCTAGTTTCGGTATAATAGTTAGCAATCTCTCATAATGCCCTGCAATGAGGTTTGAAGTTAAGGAAGCATATTCGGCACATACTTGAGAGTTCGCGTTTCATCACAAATCACGTGCTTTCGTGACGAAATATTTCTCAAAATAAACGGAATACAGCTCAAGCATTGCACAGAATTATCAAAAGTGAGAATTTTATTTCTAGGAGATTGTGTATATTATTTTGTTGCTGTTGTTGTTTGTAATGCCACTTGCCACACGGACAAGCCAGCTTGGTAAAACCGAGCAAATTTAATGCAGAGTGCGCGTTTCTTGTTTTTCAGTGGCGCCATCTATGGCCAAGAATTTGACTTCTGCCACACCATACGTCACACCCGTTTATAGGGCGGACCCATTCATACATCCATTCATTCATTCACAGATCGTCATTTTTGACCTGAATCAGAGAACGATCGATTTCCAATCCAGTACCCCTAGAGGTCTTGATTTGTTATAGGAACATGGGGGACTTTTGCGACTCGACAGATTTAACGTGCATCAATTACTTTACTACACGGGGAGTCTTCGGCCGACGGGGTTCGAACCTACGAACTCTCGGACATGGGCCCAGCGCCCTACCGACCCGGCTGTCTCGGCCTCTTTCTTTTTTCTTTTTTTTTGCACTGTAATAAGTATTTCTCCCCAGCTGCAGTCAGTGAGAAAGTAACTTAAATAATGAAATAATGAAAGTGAATTTATAATTTAAAAATCAGTCTGAATGAATAATTTAATAACAAAAGTTTCCCAAGGAAACTATACAAATTTTGTTTTAGAGCTGTCTGTCTGACATCAAATTTTTCTTATCAATTTAATAATCCTTACCTTTAAAGTAAAAATGTCTGGACTTGTTATTAAAAATATGCTTTCAAAAATGCAGAAAGTAAAATACAGTTTATAACTGTTGAAATTTCATAAAAAAACGTTTGCGGTATAAAAAGTTTAAGACCACTACATATTTCTTTTTAGGTAGAAATACAGTTTATTATAAAACAATAATGATTTGAGCTTTAAATTAGTTATTTATTTCAGAAAAGTTTCAAGTTATTGAAAAGCTGATATATATAAAAATATAAACAAAAATCCCATAATGTTAATTCATATCAAAATTCGAGACCACTTTAAAAAAAATCTTTATTGCATTGATGCAGTTTAATCTTCATTGCATCCCCATACTTCAACGCTCTGAAATATCAGATAAAATTACGGAGACTTTAAATTATCAAAATTAAAGGCAAAATATGATAGGCATTTAAGAACCTTTTAGGCTACCTTTTAGGATTTTTTTTCTCATTTTTAATCACAACTGATTCAGTATAGTATATATATTCAGTATTTGTCTGAATATCAGTCTTTAAAATTCTACTTTCTTTATTTCGCCTCGTGCGAAACCTCACTTTAAAAAACTACTAAACAAACTACTAAACTACGAAACTTACTAAACCAATTCCGGTCATAACAAAAAACCGAATTCGCTGTGAAATTCAAATAAGTTTTAGTGAATTATTTCGAATGTCTATTTAAGCCCCAATTTCACTGTGCTACATAAAGATTCGAGTCCTAGCTCCTCTGGCTGCAGCTAATACATAATTTTACCATTCGTGGGAATTTAACAAAATTTATTACTTTAGCTAAAATAGTTGTGATGCAATTTATAATCAAAATTTAAACTTATTTGTAAAATAAATCCCAATAAAACCTATACAATTTTAAAAATAATACATTTAGAAGCTTATATCTACGAAAGCAGATGGTTTATTCCTTCCAAGTTCCAAAATTAGTTACAAAGTTTGTCAGCAAATCACGTTGCAAACAGGAAAAACTATAAAAGAATATTTTTTGTTGTTTGTCAGATCATGGTAAGTAAAACCTTTGCCCCGGTGTTTGCTAGTTTTGTCTTCAGGCTATGCCAAGTTGTTGCTGTTTATAGTGGGAATTTTAAAAATATCGTATTATGGATTTTTGCTCCTAGCAGTATAATCTTTTAAAGAACTTGGTAACAACTTAGAAATTTTATGAGGATAAATAATTTGGCTCCTAAGCTGAGCGATCAAAAAGCAATACACTCCTCACTCCTTTTGTTATTCTTTATTTGAATTTTAAATAAATGGTCATTACTGGAATCTACCATAAGAACAGTTATGAGTGAATTCCATCATAAATGTTAATCACAAGTCACGGATTTCCCAGATTATTACGATGGTAAATTTTTAAAGCATAATGAGTTTAAAAACAATCCTGTGGTAATCCGTTGTGAACCGAGGGAATGTCCAATGGAATGAATGTCACGATGATGCCAGGATTGTGCACATGCCGCTTTTACTTCCCAGACAAGCTGGTACCCATTGATCTGAGGTTGATTGGGCTTCAAGTCCTTGTTGGGAGTAGAGCCCAAATTGTACTCCCTGAAACTGTACTCCTTTTGAAGAACTGTACAACAGTTCTTCAAAATGACATTTTAACTCCTTAACTACTGAGTGATAGAGGCATGAATATTGAGTTTGCTGTTGAATTATCTAAGAAATTACATCAGGCAAGCAATAATACAGAAATAAATAAGGCATATTGTCCGGTTGAATAAGTATTTATTTGTTTATTTATTTTTACAATAAGTTTTTATCTTGCATTTAGCACACTTTTAAACATTATATAATCTATGACAAAACAATTCAATGAAATTTTAATTTTTTTAGTTAACATGAGAAAAGTACTTCTTTAAAAGTTCATTCAAATGGTACTTCTTTAATACTTTTTCAAAGCAATTCTGAAAAAAAATCAATATACATTAAAAAGGAATATAAATAAAGAAAATTTACAAGAAAAATAAGAAATGTCAGAGAAATATCTGTCAGTAGTAACGACAGTACGTTTTGATATAAGAAGTGTTCAGTGCCGACTATCAGTTAACCTTTCAATGAACCTGCATCGGGAATGTCCCATTAAAACATGCTGTTTTCATCTACTAGCAGAAATAAATATTTACTCATTACACCAAGAACATAACAAATGGGTGAGAAGAGGCATTTGTTTACTCTTATAAGTGCGTCACGATTAATTTAGTAGCATTTAATTTAGTTGCATGCAGAAAAAAAACTGAGCTACTAAAAAAATTTAAAAAGCAAATATATTAATATACTATCAAAATACTAACTGTAGATGCAGCAAAAAGCTTACCTTTAATGACCTGAATGATGTATTTGATAAAAAAAATTTCATTGGCTTCAAAAAAAAAAATGATATAGAGTCAAGTATATATAAAAAGTCGACATATCTTTAGATATAGATGCCATCTATAAGACTTGTCAACGACCCGATATCAACCGAACTTATCATTAGTCATCGACTTGAATAAATGATCAAACATTTAAAAAGTTTTAGTTTTCCCTTTCTTAAGTGTTGATTTGAGCTTATAAGTAGCAATTCTGTGCAGTTTTTCTTTTTTACTTCACGTTTCTCAGCGATTTGTAAATAAATAAAATTTTAAAGTAAGCAAAGTACGTAGTTGAGATGCATATCAAAAATGAAAATGACTAATTTTCCCCTATAAGGAGGAAAAGATAAGACAAACTGAATTGTGAAATATCATGCATGACAAAACAGAACAGAACATAAAATGAACATAATAAAGTAACAGTGATAGTGACAGTTTTTAGTAAATAAGAGTAATGGTGATCAGGGGAACGAAAATCTCCACACTGGAAAAGAGGAGCTCATAGCCATATTAAATTGGTCAACAAGCAATTTTTAACAGTATTGACGTTTAACTGTTTAACATTCCAGTTTCTTGAACAAGCATTTCTGGTGAATCCTTTTTTTTTCTTCCAAAACTCACCCGATTGTCATTCGGCATTCAGATTTGTTGGCCACTCTTTCAGGGACACCATATTAGGAGGGCCAGCGTTGCTCCTACAGTTAGGACATTTCAATGAAAGAACAACCATGCCTTGTCTAGAATTCGAACCCAGGACATATCTGATATAAGATAAGCTCCCTGACCTCTTCATAATCCGGTCGGCTTTCCGGTAAATTTAATTCTGAGATCTTTCATCACATCAACTAGCTTTAAACAAATGATAACTTTTCCGTCACAGTTCTACATTCCATTTAATAAATCCAAAAAGTTCTATTGCTGTTTTTTCAAAATGACTAAATGTCTTATTGATAAGAATTTTTGAAACAAAGACATGAAAAAATAATTGCGTACTTACCAATGCAGGTTTATTCATCTGTAAAGAAAAGATAGATAAATGTATAAAACACAAAAAATGCCGATATTTGAAAGAAATCACAAAATTTTTCTTTTAGGCTTAGTTGATGTTATGGCTAAAATGTAGAAAATCTATAGGATGAAATAAGTTTCAGTGCATAAATCGTACATAAAAATATTTTCTGACTGTATATGAGCAATAAATATTTTCGATATTTTAAATAAAGATAATCGAGAAACTCTTAAATGTAACTAACAATTCTTAATATAACTTCTAGACCTCATTTGGGTTCAAAATGTTTATTGTTTTTGAAAAGAAAAGACATATTTTAAGCTTTGTAATTAATTGAATGTGGGTATTTTATTTGCATCTTCCTTTTTTTTCTTTTTTGATGAAACTTGGCACACTAAAAAAAGTTCAAAACGACTAGAACATGATCAAATTAACTGTGTTTCTGGTTCCATGGGAACACTAAAAAGCAAGGTTATTTCCACTGAAGAGCTTTGGTAATAACTTTTTAGTAAAATTAGATATAAGATACGTTTTATTACCATGATGTTTGGTAGTAAGTGCGGTGAAATTAATTTAATTTTAAGCGATGTATAATTTTAGCTATGTTTGACAAGACGCAAAAATGTTCATCTTGATAACCTCTATTTTATTTAGGTAGATAGATAGATACTTTATTTACATAGCACTAGAGTTGTACAGTGGGCTATAGGCGACGGTCTGGAAAACCTCCCTGAATATAATCCGAAGACATGCCATCGCAATTCTGATCCTCTGCAGAGAGGATAGCACCTTTGCTTTGGTAGTTTGAGGATTTGAGCACGAAGTCGAGCACTTTACGGCAGAACAGTTTAACATTGTTGGTTATTAAGCATTAAATTAATAACCTTTTATAAAATCACTTGGTTACTGAATGCATTGTTTATATAAAAACTTAAATATACTTAAGGCTATAATGTAGAATTTTCATTTATTGCCGAACATATAATTTTTGGATTCTTTGAATAAAAAAATAATTACTATAGAAACAAAATTTAAGCTCATTTTACTTTGTGTCACAATGTAAACAAATTGATTTATTCTAAGCTAAAGTAGGTGGTTTTTGTTAATATGCGAACAAAACCCCATTTTTCCTCTCTCTCTCAGGTAAGTTGCACGAGTTGCGCAAGTTAGTTCAACGACTTTCCGATAGAGGAAATCCGTATATAGTAGTTGAAGCAGCTGCCTGAGAGTTGGCTCGTTCGTTCGGTCGCATCATAAGCTATAATGACTGGTTAAGATGCATTTTCTTTTGCATAGCACTGTGTGTGCGAGATGCTATTTCCTCAAGTTGTATTTTAATCAAATCTTTACTTGCCGGCATTGCTTCTGTGTTCTTCAACAAAACAACAGTGGCGAAATTCGTTCGAAAAAAGTGGTATGAGGTACCAATGTACCTAAAGCAAATAATTAACTAAAAGGAAATTGGTTTTGTTGGATCTTTGAGGTTCTTGGGGCCCTTAACTGCTACCTATCTACTTTATACGTAAATCCGGACATGTGGCCAACATGTTGCGGGTTGTACAAGAAAATACCATTGTGTCAAATTAAGTATAAAAAAAAGGTATCAGGCATAGTTAAATCCAGATGACTAATTCAATTTATTCTCTTATTATTCAATTTGCAAACATGAAAAATTTCCAAAAGTACTAGAAAGCACTCGAAAAAGTGGGGTATTTAAGTTCTTATTCTTTAGTGAAACAGACTTCCTATACTTGTATGTATTTTACTGACTTTTATTAAGGTAATGCTTTATGGAAGAATAAAATAGTCATCTGCCTACTCATAAAATCTGCCAGCATCTATGTCTACGTATGCGTAATATATAAGGAAATAAGCACAATAGCATATGCAAATTTGTCACAAAAATCAGTTGCCAAAATTAAGTGACCCAGTAATTGCAACATTACTCTAAATATAATATCAAAATACCAATATATACTTACCACAGAACGTGCAGGCTTATGTTTTTTTGTGCAATCATCAACCTATGCCATCAATAAAATAAATAATGTCTATGAAACATATAAGCACTAAATCTTTCTTTACTAAAGATGAAATCTTCAGAAATTTCTTTAAAAATTGATTAACATAAATATGCAATAAAAACTGCATTTTTAAACACTGCCATTTCCAAGAAATTAAGCAACTAGGGAACTCAAAAATGTTTTTTTTTGCGTACTTAAAAAAACTTACAAATGTAAACATTACTGTATTTAAAGAACTTAGTTACGAGTTGAGTAAGATTCTCTTGGCCCTTGCAAAACATTTTTTTGTGGCGCTACAAAAAACATCAAAAAAATATAATAATATTATTTTAATTTTAACATAAATTTTAATTTCAAAACCAAGTAAAAATCTAAACTGTTATATTGTTTTAATTTTATCCAGCTTTTATTCATTCATGATTTTCTTTATTATTTTTAAAAAAAATATTATTTATAAATATATTTAGCACACATTTCAAAATATAAAACTTGGAGGTCGATTAGACAAAATGTGTTTTGTTTTATCCTTATGTTTTGATAAAATTGAGGCAAACATACATAATAGAGAAAATTACACATATACTGCAGCTTGGCTACATGTTTTACCATATTTGCACGTTTTACCATTTATTATTTTTTTAGTGCTAATTTAACACGCTTCAGTTAATTCTATTTACATTCATTCACTTTATATTTATTGTTTAAAATAAAAAGCACATTATTAAGTTTGTACCTTATTTTGGTTTCAGTGAAAGAAAAGATCATTGAAGTGAAAAAGATATTGAGCACAAGCAGAATTAGTTTGAAATAATTCAGAAAATGCTTATTGTTAAGCATTTTATATTTTACACGTTTTTCATTATGATAATTTATTTTAAAATATGTTCATAAGTTTTAAAAATTAATCAACACAACATATATGATTTTACTTCAGTCATTTTATTTCTCAAATTTATGTTAAAATAGTTGTTTTAATATATTTAGAAGGAAAAGCCATGAACCCTCCATTGGTAATATTAGAACTTTATTTTATTATTTTGTGCAATTTTATTATTTTATTATTTTGTATTATTTGAATGCTAAAATATCAAAAAGAATTAACTTTACTTTATGGTAAATAGACGGATCCTTGCAGGCCATTTCTTGATAAGTTTGAAATGAACCCATGGCCTTCGGCTGTATTTTTCTAAAGCAGTTTCTCCAATTAGCATTAAACTAGAAAAAAAGGAGGCAAAATATCATGGTAAAATCAAACCTGAGACAATGAAAAAATGCATCAAAACAATTATCACTAAAATAAATTTGACTCTTTCCATATAAATATTACAAAATATGCATTCAAAATGTTAGGGGGACCATAAGGTAATGTCGTTTTTGCGCTGTAAATATTCGTTAGTCATAAAAATTTTTTTCGATTCATTTTTGATCCATTATTGAAAGGTTACCAGGGTGAATGCGTTATTGATTAAAAATTAAATCTTGATAACATATATCAAATGCGCCTAAGCGACATTACTTTCTGGTCCCCCTTATATTTATTTTTCAAAAGCCAATGAAATGACGTTTATGAAGTATTTCCTCTTAAATTAATAATGTGTTTCGTTTACTTTTCCATGCCTGATTAATTGTTAAAAATGTAATAAACTTCAACAGCCATATAAACTTTGATAATTATTAAACTTTCAAAATTATGAAAAATAAATATAACATAAGGTATTTAGCTATCAATAAGCTTTAAATGTTCGACTATTTGTGTAATACATTTTTTATATTCAAATTGTAAAAACTTATGCAATCACTTTAAACATTTTTAACATGGTCTTCACTACTGTAGATTAAATAGAAGACAATTAAAATATTTTAAATTACATCCTATGTGAAAATTCAAATGTTTTGACTCATGCAAAACGTATAGAATGCTGAAATATTTTATGTTTACAATTTACTGAATTACTAATTGACGTTAGTTTCTTTATTCATTCCCCATATTAACTATTTACAATGTACTATGTTTCAATATTAACTAATATTTGCCCAACTGTTTTTGTAAGTGACCGCAACATACTTGCTGTTTTATTCCCTTGCTCGCACACAAAGTTTATATTTAGTGATCATATTGCTCGGAATGACGTTTCTTCTTGGCTTAATATGAATAATCCACAGGATGTCCCCGGATTATTGGGACAAACTTTAAGGTGAGGTAGGGGGATGGAAAACCGACTCCCTAGCCCTTACGTTCTCCGGATTTAAACAGAATGGATTTTTTTTTGCTAGAGTGCACTGAAGTGTTTCGCGTATGAAACATCAGTGGATTCGAAAATAGATCTAGTTGCAAGAATCGTCTGTACTGCTGCGGATACACAACAAAATGCAGGCATATTTGAGAGAATCCATGGCCCATGGGTGTGAAAAATACATCAATATCAATGGTTGAAATTTTGAACATATTTGTGACATTTTCACGTGTTATCTACGACAGCGTGTCGCCTACGATCTTTGTCATATAATCTTTGACACATAATTTTTCAGACTATCTCAGTCTTGCTTCTCTTTTTCTTCTTATACCTGTCATGATACTTTCCCATGACGGTTTTGATCATGGGTCGCTATGCAGTTCAGAATCCTTATGATTTCCCTTTACCTCTCCTTTAACTTTGTCCCAATAATCCTGGGATCCCCTAGGATGAACATAAAAAAAACTCCTTTCAAAAAGGAAAAACACAATTACTTACGCTTGAACTTAATTTTTCAAGCACCATTTTGAATTATGGTTAGCATCCAGGAAAATATATATACTTTTAGATAATAATACTAATAGATAATACTATTACATAATAAATACATCTTTCAGATAATATGAAATGGCAAACTTAAGCTTTTACTTACAAATGGTTCATCATATACCATGCAACGTTGAAGGTCCCGGTCAAGGTTAGTACCGTGCTTTTCTTTAAAAAAATAATCGAGTATTAAAATGATATTACCTTTACCAATTTTATTTTAAAATATAAATATTATAATAAAATTTACAAAAAGTTTATTTTAAGATCTTATTTAAATTTTTGTAATTCACGGAGGACCAAATTTTCACTTTCAGTCCATTTTAAAATATCTTATTCTAAATAAGTGGTTCCCAGCCTATCTTGATCTTTGATTCCAAACTGATTTTGAAAACCCATTTTTAACTTTAATTCCCAACTTCTCTTGATCATTACGATATTTTGATCATTTTTTAACTAGCCTATTTTGATTTTGTCCCACAGTGGTCTGGTTGCAGAACACAGTAGATCACAGCAGTCAAGCATCTTTGGCTGCAGTCAACGAGAGGGTGGGTTGACACTTTGATCAGCTAGTGAAGGATACCATGGTACACGTTATCGGTCTGCATTGAACTTTTTTACCGCAATGTGCTCTACATCACACCCAGATCATCGGGTCAAGGAAAGAAGAATAGCTTTCATAGACGTAATGTAAGTCGGTTCTCCAAGGGTTGGCATGACTCCTAAATATAAAATAAAAAGCAACATTTGCGGGCATAGCTCAACCCTTTCTAGTGTTGGGGAGGAAAAGAATTTTTCCTTTCATTCATGATTGGTCTATTGTTGCATTTGTGGCTAGTCAGTTGGAAAAAAAATTATTTAACAGTATTTTTTTTAGAAAAAAAACATGAAATTTAATTAGCTTCAAAGTAAGCTTGGATTGAGCATCTGGATCGCCCTTGATACTCTTAATTTATAGCGATTACTTACTTAGAACTTATTTTCATGCCCTCTAGCAATTTGGACTACTTCCGCAAATATTAATAGCTTCGAAGAACAGGTTTCTAAACTTAAAAAGGAAGAAAATTCACTTTGACATTGAGGGTGTTTTGTAATTACCACTCTTAACAAATGCGTTTCACGTCCTTGTAAAACGTGAAAACAAGACAAAAAATGTGTACACTTAATTGACAAAAAGGTGCATATTTAACTAGCAATTTAGGACCTCCAATATATACATTCTTAATTTCATTTTTAACGAGGATTCTGAAAATATATATTTTTAACGGAACTTCCTTTATACTTCATGAAATTTCAAAATTTTTCACATAATAGAAAGACCAATCCAGTTTATGCTTCAACGTTATTATAACAGCGCAAGGATTTAGATGGAACTTAGGATTGCTTTAAGAAATGACTACGTTAAATAGCTTTGAAAATATATGATTTTAGTGCAAATTAAATCTTAAAATTAATTAATATTTTTCGTTTTTAAAAACTCAAAGAGAAAAAATATAAAATTTTATATATTTTATAAAAGAGAAAAGAACTGAAACTATTATTTCAGTTACATTTTGTGTGATTATTTGTGTAATGCGGACGCATCTACAGAACATTTTCTATGCATTAATGGGTTGAAAACATAAAATTTCTAAATTTGAAAAATTTAATGATTGCTTTATAATTTTGATTATCAATAAATGGATATTTCGTAAAAGTATGCTATTTATAAACTCACCGCACAACGTTTTTCTCCACAAATTGATATTCCCATATTTTCCTTTGTCATCATCAGAAATCACAAGAGTTAATACAGAAATGAAAATAATAATTCCTATTTTCATCATTTTTGATTCTTTCCTTGAAAGAGACAAAATTAAAATGCAAGATAAAATATTTTGTTTTAAAAAAAGTATCTAATTTAATTAGAAATAAGAAATTTTTGTATCATACATTTTTTAATAAGCCATAAGTGAGAGTAGTATTTAAAATTTATCAAAATCCATTTATATTTTAGACCATCAGCGTCAGCAGTTATTTTCTTTGAGCTTTAGAACATTATTTCGATGAATTATATTTAACATTATAAAATGAATTCCTACATTTAAATGTCAACTCTTCAGAATAAGTACAAAACTATTTCAGTTGTCTGAGGAATTTATAAGCCATTGAACATTCATCTGTGTGAAAATACTTTGCGCAAACTAAACTTCCTAAATCTTCTGAAAAAAACTTAAGAGATTTTTAACGCGTATGCACAACAGCTGATTATGCATGCAAAATAAAACCATAGATCAAAAAAATTTCATATTCCCGATTTAAATTCAATTAAAAATTTATATAAATTTTATCTAAGCAAAAATAAGCATTTGCGTAAATTATATTTCTTTTCGAATAATTTGTATTATATTCATGTAAAAAATAAATTGTCATACATTAGTTTGTTTTTGTGTTAAATAAATATTCTTTTTCTAATGATGCAAACAGCGCTTTTCCTTTTAAATTTGAAAAATATTGCACTTAATTCTGAATAAAAAGTAAAACATAAAAACTGCTGCGTATACAAACATTAAAACAATATTATTATGACTAGTTATGATTTAATAAAATTTTTATGTGACGTATCTTAAAAATTTCACAGTTATACAACCAGAATATTTTCACACTATTTAAAATCACCAAATTTAGCCACTTGGTTCGTGGCAACTGTGTACCTTTCATAACAGAGAGGGCTAATCTGTTAATCTCATGATCGTCGGAATTAGGTTCTAGTCTTTGCGTTGACACTACAATAATCCTTACATTCCCTTCAACACATGAGGAGTTTCCAATGCTCTGCACTTTACAATGTCTGATACCTAGCAAAACGATTAGCTATGTGCAGTTAAATTTCGTTGTTACTGTTTTGAAACCATGCTAGTTGTAAAAAGATAAAAAAGCCGCATAGTTTTGTATTCATGATTTCATAACCATGCAAGTTGCAAACTGTTTCAAAACCAAACAGGCAAAAAATGTTCTTTACAGTAAACTTTACGGTTAATCGAATGGACAGACTGCTGCTGATTTTTTTTAACCATAATTTTAGAATGAAAATCGTAACAGTGTATAGATTACTTTCAGCTGCAAAACAAAGGCATACTAAAGAGTCAATAAACTTCCTACAGTATTGATATAATTCATTTTTTTAGTTCAAATTTTGAAATTTTACTACCGTCGCTTAACAACCAACCCAATTTTCCGTTTACCCAATTAAGAATCATCTCCGTGGCCTTGTAATTTTGAACCCAATCCAGAAAATAAAAGAACTCCTGGATCAAGTATTGGGAGAAATTTGCCTTCGAGGAGGACTTTTTGATGGAACTACCCTGCATTTGCTTTACATGAAGAGGAAAACCACGAAAACTTACCACGGTGTGTCTGGCGGCAAGGGGATTCTAGAACATGATCTGTCTACCACTAAGGATATTTTACATCACTGCTGCCGTCAGTGTGATCGGGGTGCGGAATTCGAATCAACCATCGCTAGGATTCGAATACTGTTCACCACATTGGATTTATAGTTTGAATATTTAGACATGAAAACGGTTCTCTTCAAGTAAAGAATCTATACAAATGAGTCTTAATTGTAACTAAAGTGACTATACAGCTATATTAAAAATATAAAACTCTTACCTACTAAATATACAGTTCTCGAGGAGATATTTATTCTGTAAAATAATATTTAGTTAATTAATCAATTTGAGAAATTCAGACATTTACCTTTTATAGCTCTTCATGTTGTTTCAAAAGACCTAATATTCAGCTAAATTAATAGGTTTAGAAATGATGCAGCATAAATTTTTAATGCATATGGCATTCATCAAAAATGCCATTAGTCTTAGTCACTGAAATAAATTCTTGATATTCCTTTTAATAATATTAAATTATGGTAATATTACAAAATTTGTTGAAAAGTAGGAAAAGATATGAAAGCTCATTTTGAAATCCTGTTTTCCTCTAACATAAAATATTTAAAACTCTAGATCTGATTAATTTTTAGCGTCTTTTTAAGGGTTTTAAACTTAATATTATCATAAAACATAATAATTAGGTAATAAATAACATTAAAAAAATAAATATGAAATGTCAAAAAATATAATTATATCTGATTTAGTTATGGAATCATATTATGGTAATTATGCGCTCACAGTACTCTTGAATACAGACTCGCAGCATTCTTAAAAATTTTACTGACTTGCTCGAAGGAGATACTGTATTAAAGTGCAAAATAGCTACATGCTTATTATTTTTAATTTTGCTACAATATTTACTCAACATTTCATAGTTATAACGCCTATAAGTGTGCATAATGCTATGCGAAAGTAATAAGCACATTACATAGAAAACGATATAATTGCGAAATTTGATGCCATATCAATCGTCAAAAATAAGCTATCTATTAATCACGCCTTTCGGGTTTTAAATTTCGGTAATTTTAATTTTTAGTGATTTTTATGAAACTAACAAGAAACTATGGTCTTATAATATATGGCAAATTTGATTATATGTCCAAAACTTTGGTAATTTTTTATTATAAGTTAGATCATAGCATAGAACCCATTTACACGATTAAATTTACTATTCAGTTTTTAATTTTTTTATTAAATGTCTGTTAATTAGGTACTGTATTTTGGAAAACCAGAAATTCCGGTTCACAGTTACAATATGAACGGAAAAACTACTAAGTAAATATTTTCAATAATGTATAGTTTGATTATTAATCAGACTTGTATTTTTTTGTTTTTTTTACCAGAAATATCATAACCATACTGTAAAAAATATGATAAAATATGCCTGCATTCAAACGTATAATCCTTCAATCCATTTTTACCAAAACATATTACGTAGCAAAAAATCTCATATGCCGTAATTTTCACAGTAACAATTACTGTAAAATCACTGAATCACTCTCCTTAAATATATAAAAATATACAAATTATGTTATAATATATGTTATTTTATGAATGATGCAACATTTTATGGAAGTGCATACATTACGTTAACTACATTGCCTACAATACGGTAAATATAGTGCATACATAGTATGTAATTATATTGCACATACACAATAGTTATAAAATTATGATTATTTTAGCAGAATTTTCTCCTCTGTAAGACAGATTTATAAAACATTTTCTCAACGAAGAAATCTAATTGAATTAAAAGTAATAAAATCAATGAATATACCTATAGTAAATGGCAAGCTGTTTAGACAATAAGTAATAAACACCAATACTGATATATAAACCAATAGTAATATTACCACAAATTAAAGAGCATTCAATCTAATGTAATCCAGCAGTTCCACTCTCAGGTTTTAAAACAGTGAGCCTCAATATTTATATCTTCTTTTGCCTATAATTTAATATTTATTCACAAAAAAAAAAAACATTTCACTACTTTTATAAATAATTTTAAAGCATTCGAAATATTACATGCAATGACTAATTTCAATTAGTGAAACGAGTTCTTAGTCATCCGAATAAATTTTTGAAAAATGACTTTTTTGTTTTGTTTTGAAATATGTTTGAAGTGTTTTAAAAAAAAAAGTGGATAGAAAGTGTTATTAAGTTAATGAAGGTCACTTCTAATGGCTATTTCACTATAAATTTTCACGAAATCTTATTGAATCAGGCATTAAGAATTATTTTCAAGTAAATGAGCCAATGTTTACCAAAACAAATAATGCAAAACGTTAAAAAAATCCTTTATAAGTTTTTTTCTTCTGCTTTTTGCTAAGTTATTAGTTTTTTTTAAAAATATTATTTTAACTTTAAACTTCTCTATATAAAGTGACAAATTAATATTTTAAAAATGGAAAAGGGTTCAGAAACATTTTGTCATTTTTTAAGGATGTTGATACTTTTGAAACTTTTAATTAAAATAATTTGATCATAGAAATTTTTTTTTATTGAGAAGTACACAGTTACAATTTTCATTCTAAAATTATGGTAAAATAACAGGCAGCAATCTGTCCAGCCAATTAACCATAAAGTTTATGGCTAGGAATTTTTTTTTTTTTACCTTAATGGTTTTGAAATCGCTTACAATCGTATACGGTTAAAAAATCGTGCATGCAAAACTACATGGTTTGTACCTATTTTCAAATAACATAGTTTCTGTACCATAAAAGCGAAATTTAAACAGACATTGAGGTTCTGTGACTGATGCGCAATTTATGCGTGAATGATAGTTTTGTAATCTAATTGTCCAGGGTCACCGATTGAAGAGTCAGGACAATGGAAGTTCTTCATATATTGAAATAATGATGTTGCTGGGATTTCAACTCCTATTTAGCCGGTCAAATCACTGACCGATTAGATCTTTCAGCTTCAGTATGCTTCAGCTTCGGAACAAAATGGCTTCATAAGGTGAGCCTAGTTTGCTCAGATAGAATTCTAGCTGTTAAACCGGACTAGGCGCAAACAATCAATAAATGTTTCTCTTCCCACTTAACATTTTGAATATCACTCTATTTATGATTATCTGACTGTTTGGGTTGAATATGGTAAAATAAGAATTAAATAAATTTCTATTTAACCATTTTTACCTAGAAATTTCTAACAGTCGATTAGTATCTATGAAGAATAAAGTATAAAACATAAATGGAAAAAATTAAAAATGGTAGGTTATTTCTAACGATGGTTCACAAATAACTGTATAGTGTGTAAAAAAATAATTGTGGAACATTTTTCATCTGTTGCATGAGACTTTTTAACAGTTTTTAGCTACTTTTTTATGGCTGATTTCAAACCTGCAATTGGGTTCTTTCTCTAAGAACTGTTTGATAACTGTTTGTTAACTAGGAACTGTTTGTCTGCTTGATATCGATACGTACATGTTTAAGAGCGTCATATAGAACAAACAATGCTTTTAAACTTGTACATGTCGACAAAAATATACCGAAAATGTCATTTAAAAAAACCTGCAGCTTAAGGAGCAAAACTGATCCCCCCCACCCGAGTTAGCAAAATCAAATATTTTTATGAAAGCTGCAAAAAATTTGTTTCCCGTGTAATTTATAGATCCCCTAATTCCAAAGAGCTTTGAAAAATGTCCATGACTCAAAATGACTATTGACAGAACAGTCGAAATGTGAATAAACAAAATCGGAAAAACATGTAAAATAAAAGAAAAACACAAATCATTGAGTTAGCTTGTGTGCGTGGATAACAAACAAAGAGTCTTAAAGGCAATTTTAAAAGCCTTGGAAGAAAGATTGCAATTTTTAAAAAAAGGGGAAGAGTGAGTATACTGTAATGGTTTGAAATATGAGACATTTTTTTTAATAAAAAAGCTTTATATGCTGATATATTAAATAGATTTGTTAGCCTTCCCCTTGAGAAATGACAGTTTGAAATACCTAATTTTTGTAGTTTAACATATTATAAACATTTATTTGCATTAGTTATTTTTCTAACTGTCATATATTTTCATGCATAGTTAACAAAAGTTTTAAGTTATTGTTTGAATAAATAAATTTCATAATTATTTGTCTGAATTATTTGATTTAAACAATTTGTTCATGAGATAAAAGTATTAAAGCACGCACGTGCAAATCGAAAATAATATTAGCATATTTTCCACCGCTCTCAAAACTATACAAACTATACACAGGTTATGTTCTTGTGTCCTATTCTGTAGATTAAAAAATAGATGTCAGGGATTAATTAACGAATACACTCCCAAACAAGCATATTAGTATGCGTGATCGATTTAATTAATAAAATTAAATTGAGGACCATAACAATATGTTGGTCTGACAAACCATTCGAAAAGTAAAAAATCTATTAATTTTGCTTGAAAAAATCATGCCTAAAATAGTACTGGGGCACAGGCTGTGCTTTTGTGTTCTATTTTGTATGTTAATATATAGTTAGCAGTGATTAGTTAACACAATGCATGTCAAAACAAACGTAAAAAAGATCTAAACCTTCTCAGATCACTATACTTGATCTAGATCAATACGATTGATGTATATATTTTTTAAAATGATGTAGAGGACCATAATAATATTTTGCTCAAGAAAACCAATTTAAAATAAAAAAGATTCTTGCAATAATTACTTTTAATAAAAATAGTAATAAAGCCTTTATATTTAAACTAGGTATTTTTTTAAAACATATTATCAAAAAACTAAACAAATCGCCTATGAACACCTTTAAAAACTCGATAACCTAGTTTTACATTTTTATATTAAAATTAGGAAAGCACTTTTGTTTAAGAAAGAAAAATATTTTCTAGGTTAAATTTTTTTTCTTGAGCATTCTGTTAATTTTTAAAATGAAATGTTTTTAATTTTTCTTCATACGCTTAGGCTTTAAATGTTATCCACGCTATTAATTTTTTGCTTTGATTTTCCTGATGTAATTCATAATTAAACGATGCGAAACAATAATTTTTACGTATGACACTTAACTGCAAGTAAAAGTCACTTATTTCAAGTCTCTATTGTTGATATCTTTATTTTATTTTATATCAATGAATTTTACAAATTTGACAAATACTTATTTTGTTAAAAAAAAATCATCTATTCTTCATCAAAGAAGTACTTTCGCAGCTCAGTCAAATCATGCTTCTTCAATATATCATCAAAACAAATCTAAAAGTAAATATATTGTTAGAGAAAGAAAGAACTACAAAAACAGAAATTAAAAAATTTCTTTCGTCAAATAATTCTCAAAAACTAGTATGGTAAAAGGTGACAGAATATGTAAAAATTTTCCGTGCTATTGACTCTATGGGATCATCAAAATGCGCAGTAACTTACACCGAAGCAATTTGGTAATGATATCAATGAAATTAACAATGAAATATTGTTTTACAATAAGTGAAAAAAAATAATACATGTGACAAAATTTGGTAATGTTATTATGATATCTTACAACTAGTAATAAAAACCATTCATTTGGTTAAATTTACTTTTCAGTTTTGTATTTTGACTAAATATGTGGTAAGGAGAACTATAATTTTGAAAATCAGAATTTCCGGTTTGCTGTTACCGTATAAGCGAGAAAATTATGAAATCAATGGTAAAAATTTTGGTTTTTAATACATATATCATACTTTTCTTGTTTTTTCACCTAAAGCATCAGTAATGTAATTTTTCAGATTTTTTACCACCTTTGAATGACATACGTTATTTGCGTTTTTGTCTTACTCTTTATTTACTTATTTATCGATTTAATAAAATTTGCTCCTCCAAGAATATGTGCGGGTTCTTATATAATTTGTTACTATACAAAAAATGTACATTGATGCATGATCAAAAATGTAACGTTTATTATGTAACGTTACATAACCCCGTTTATTTGTGCAAAAATACACTAAAGTGAGTACTTTAAACATGCTTCCCCCTTAAATTAATTTTTCAATTCGTAATCATTTTCTTGTGTTTTCATGTTTCTTATGTTTCTTTCACAAATCGCTATTTCTTTATCTTTGAAATTTAATATTACCTGATAAAATGAAGCGAACGCATCACTGTTAGTTTTTCCCTTAAATATGGTAAAGATGAATAACTATTCAGAACATTGATCATAAAAGTTGTTACAGTATTAATTATATTTAAATCGAAGTGTATACTTCATGAGTTACAAATATAACGTACTCTTAATATCAATAGAATTTAGAATTACAGCCATTATTCCCACCTTTTGTGAAAAGCCCATTCATATTCAAAGTATCTGCTTGTAAAAAAACGCGATTTTTCTTATTTACATAAACTGGTTCATTGGGTATCGGGTATAAGCTTTCAAAACGTTTTACGAGTTAATATAGACGATTACCGTTTTAATTCGGAATCTCACATAAGTTTTTTAAATATATTTGTTTAATAGAAATTAATATAACTTACTGCTGCAGGTTCATTCATCTGCATCTGAAAATAGAAATTATAAACTGCTTAGCCAGTAATAAATTCTTTTTCGGATGGCAAAAATCTCCCCAATAACCAATAATTAACTACATGCCGATAATGATATTTTTTCAGTTTATTGAAAGTAGAAAACGTTAGATATTTTCTGATTTGTCAAATTAAAACTGAATGTATAAAATAATTATTAGGTATTTTAATAAGAAATTTAAGTAATTTCCAAATCAGAAAGCCGTAAGAAATTTTCTTTGATAATTATTAACATTCGGTAAATAAGAATGCTCACAAATTTTTCTTCGGTATTTATTAAACATTTCTTATTGGAAATATTTCAAGTTTGAAGTGTCATAAAAAATTTTACGAAAATTTGTTTCACAAATATAGATTGCTTCATTTTGCATCATTGATAACAAAAAATTATTCCATTCATAACGAAAGAGAAAAAAGTCGACATGTTTCGAGCGTTCCAACAGAACACCCATTCCCAAGATTCCTTGATAAAATCTTATACACTAACATGTCACACACAAGTTATTGGTTTGAGAATGAGCATCATGCGCAAGTAATCAAAATATGTCGGCTTTTTTTCCAATTTATTGTAATGGAAATAGAGATTTTATTGACCGATTTACATTTTCGCTTCAGTTTCCAGAGATGATATTTTTCCCATCTCATTGTGCCTGTGTTTTAATATTTTTAAAGGAACCTGTTGTATAACGTCGTGGCATTGATACAACGTTTATTTAGTATAATTATAAATTTCTGGATAAGAAAATATTTTCTATTGTCAAATTACTTTAAAAAATTATAGAAGTAGATGCTTTAACGTAGATATATTGAAAAATGAATAATACATAATACGTTAAATAAATAACACTTTCGTTAGAAAGTACACGGAAAAAAAGTATGGTCAGAACTACCAGAATATGATAAAATTTACCGTGATTCTGGCTCAACAATAAATCTTTGGGAACAATAAATGTACGGTAATTTAATAATTTATAGTTCTTGTAATGATTCTGGAAACGTTAACAAGAAATTTATAATTTTATAACGTGATAAAATTTGGTGATTTTAACGTGATACTCCAGAGCGTGGCATAAAAACTATTCCTTTGGTTAAGTATACTTTTCAGTTTTTTTTTATAAAATGTGTGACAATAAGAAATATAAATTTAAAAACCAGAGTTCTCGGTAAACCATTCACATATTATGGAAAAATTACCAAATTAGTATTTTAAATACCGTATATTTCGGTTTTTATTACCAAATTTATATTTGTTTACCAAAAATTTCATTACTATACAAGGTGGTAATTTTACTAGAATTTCCTTCTCTGTGTATCGATGCCAAAATTTCTGAACTGAACCGAATTCAAATCAAATTCTCATTTCCTGCTATTCTGTTTACGAATCGAGATTCTTCCTCGATACTCTAGTTCACTGTACTATAATAGTGCCTAAATGTTTTATACGTGTTTTATCATAGGGACATTCAGGGATATGAATTCCTTAAATGCTCATAGAGTTTCAGGCAGGTTAGTATAATTTATAGAAATATAATGAAATAAATAGTTCTCTACTGAAAAAGTAATTATATCTTTAATTTGTTTAAATTTATCTTACCTTTGTTTTAACAGCTTTTCGTTTGTCTATGCATTCATCGGTCTGAAACGAAGATATTTCATTTTACTTACACGACCAATATAAATAAACGTGTTCGAGGGTTTAAGCATAATAATGTGCAATACTAAAGAACACAGCTGATATTTCTTGGATGCAAATTATCATCTTTGATCTATCGTTTTTGCTAAAACCATTATTTTTGCTAAAATTTTTATGATTTGCCCATTTGAAATTACATACTTTTAAATCATGTAAAAATTTATGTACCTTACATTAATAATTATTATTATGCACCTTACATAATTATTATTATGTACCTTATATTAATATTACGTACCATACCTAATGCATTAATAATTATGTACCTTACATTAATTTTTACGTATAAACTTTTATACAATATTTTCCACTATAATTACATAAATAGTAAAAAAATAAAAAATGATTATTAAAAGTTATTTTACATAGATTAATTATCTTTAAACTAATTATTTCCTTACATGTAAACCTTGTTCAATTAGGCTAAAATGTTCTCTATAGCGGAGAACCCAATATTAAATAATAAAAAAATTGCACGTATTTATAATGTAATATAATAGTAAGTAATTATTAATTACTTTTTCATTATATTATCGTTGGATAAACGAATTTTATAAAAGGAATCAAATTTAGATTGCGCATTTAGTTTAAAAGTTCTAACAAAAAACGCAAAAAGGAAAATTAAAGGAGTCCATTAAACTTTTAATCACCCTCCTGCCTGAGCTAGTGGAGCAATATTTCATATATAGCCATCACCTCCATATTTTGAGAGTCAAAAATACCAATCTGTCGTAAGAAAATTCTTATTTATTTTAAAAAAATTATATTTTTATGTTTAATTCAATAATTTTAAATGTATCTTGGCAGAATAACTAACATATTTTTGGTTATGTCTTTGAGCAATCGAAATTGAGATTTAGTACGTAAAACTCCTATACAGGTTGTTTACAGTCTATGCACGTTACACAGCACATTCTGAATCATATTCCTGTTCAAATTGAACCATTGTATGTACATATCATACGTAAGGAGGTGTATCTCTTCTACGGTTTAAATTGACATTCTACTGAGATAGAAGATAATTAGCACAATATTATATTAACGTATAATATTGTGCTAATTACCTTCGTATATAGATGTATAATCTATATACGAAGATAGATTATGCATCTATATACGAAGATGTATAATCATCTTACCATAGTGAATGAACTTGTATAATCATCATCTTACCATATAGTAAATTATAGATGTATAATCATCTTACCATATAGTAAATGAACTTGTTTTCACAAGCAGTTTTCTGATAAACAATAAATGATCCTTTGGCATTGGGTAGGATTTCTTCTAAGCAGCATTTCCATGATCTATAAAACTAGTAAAGCAATTATTGAAAATTTCATTACATTAAAACATTATTGATGGTAAAATTTATGTTCCCATAATGATTGGTTGCACTATAGAGTTCCAACATAGGAGTAAAATATTTCTCGATTTCGAGTTTGTGATACAATTATTTTAAGAGAAAAAAAAATTCACCGAATTGTTCCAGTATATTTAAGGTGACATAAAAGGAAGAAAATGGATAGCAAATAGTACTACAATCGCGCTTTAATTAAGATATTATTTTTAAAAAAAGAATAAGCTTAATACTTTTAAAAAATATAAACAAGAATATTTTGATTCTAAAGCAAAGGAAAAACTTAAAATGATGCTTATTTCGTTTTCGGGAAATAGCAAATAGTTTTGAATCTGAACAACAGTAGACGACCATTAGATTGTCGTAGCCTTTCTCATACATTTTGTTTAGTTTTATAGAAAATAAATTAGCTGTAGAACCTAAATCTTGGTTGCAATATTTTGATCTTGATGATTTAGCATGGATATATGTTAAGTAAGTGACCTTATCATAGGGTTAAGACTTATCAGTAAGTATATGATATCACACCTCGTTAGTTCTTACATAAACAATAATATATGACACTACTACAAATAAGAAAAATGCGAATTTTTTAGGAATTTGTAACTAATTATGAAGAGTGGCATTTTGCGATTTTTTTAAGGAATTAGTAAATAATAATCATTCGTGGTAGTTTAGAAAACTTTATTTAATTTTGATAGTTTTGATGTGTAGTTTTACATTCCAATAAATCATTTTAAGCGTTTCATATGATATACAAATGTTGAAATTCCCATACTACATTTTCAAGAATCAAAGTCATTACTAACACAATCAGAAATCATGCGTGGGAGTTTGAGTAAGCAAACGATACTTTTATATAGCGATACTTTTTCATGCATTTTAACACATTTTAGTTAGAGGAACGTACATTCAATCCAGAACAGAGCATTACAGATTCGCATAACATAATTGATTTGTTAGAGATAATTATTAAAAAAACATCTTTTTCTTCCACACTATAAAAAATTTCTGGATAAAGTACCGACTCTTTGTGTACATCCAATCAATTTTTCATTTTTACCGTAAAATATTATTCTGTAAGTTTTACAGTAATACTTAATTGATGATTATGAGTGATTCAGTTATTTTATATCAATTAGTACTGTAAAGATTATGGTTTATCATACTTTTTGTCCCTTAACATGTTCCAGTAAAAATGGGTTTTATATTAACAATTATCGGTACCCTGAATGCTAGTACTTTTTACAGTAATTTAAGTCAGAATTTTTTATAGTGTATTCATGACAATAGTTCGCTATTTACCATACACACTTCAATTCTACTCGATGATTTCTGTCACGATTATTTTAAAGTATGCGCAACACTTCAGAAATGCTTGATGACGTCATCATCAAAGTAATTGCTTACACTTAAGTAATCACATTATGCGTAACTGTAGTTCAAATTCTTTTAAAAAAAACATCAATTTAGTTGAAGAATCAACAAGTTGTAAGTTAGAAATACTCCCGATGAAGTCAAGAGAAAACTTCTTGTATACTTGAAAACATTCCAAGCAGTGAAGGCAATTTCTTTTTTCGATTCGAAGAAATTTTTCAGTAAATGTCCATTTCCGTGCTTGTTCTTTATAAATATTAAGTCGAAAGCGATTTCTTTAGATTTCTGACGTAGTAACTGGTCTTTCTCATGCACTTCAGAGGCGTAAAACGCTATTGTAAAATACAGTACTCCATATAATAAGGAATACAAAATGCTTTCTACACCATCTAAAAGACCATCAAACTTGTCAAATCCAAAAAATCTAGCCACATATGGAAATAATTGAATAAAATGAGAAAGAGTAACCCAAAATGATGTCCTAGAAAAATTATTCTCACATAAGTTAGCCAACTGATGTACATCATTGTACATTTTCATGAAATGTATACCGTACTTGTCGGATAATGCGGAAGAAAAGCAAAATTTCAACCGCAGACAACATTTATCTAGCATTCTATTCAATATTATGCACCATACTATATAAATTAAACTAATAAAGGTAATCATGTTCAGAAAGATCCATCTACTTGATAAATAGTACATTATTGTTAGAATTAAATTCAGTGGAAAATGTAGCTGTAACTTTTTTTGGAACAGAAACTCCGTAACACCGGCATTGCAAGTATCTTCATTTGTAAGCATTATACTTGTTGTCGTTACGATTAACAGCAAGTAGACAAGTATATAACTAAAGATTAAAACATTAATTATATTCTTGTAAAAATTTGAAAATGAAAAGAATTCCTTTTCTATTTCGCTATACTTCAGAAACATTTCTTTAATATCAACTCTTTTAACAAACATAGAACACCAAGAAGCCCAAACAAATATTCGCCATAATAATCTCGCCGTTTTAATTTTTCGGCATGGAAACTTAGGACATAAATATAAATCATGCGAATACTTCAAAGTAATATAAATGAAACTCAATTGAAACAACGCACAAAAAATTAAATGAGAAAACTTTTTTAACGTTTCGTGACTTTCATTTTTTATTACTGGCACACCTAACAAATATGGAATATTAACTAAAAATTTAGAATTTCTTATTGTTTCAAAACATTTTCTGTAAAGCAACATTTTTCTGTCAATTATTTTGATATTTATTTTATTTGGAGCATTCTATATTATTCGCTATTATTTTGCTTTCTCGTAAATTAATTTTGTATATCAAAACAGCTACAGATACTTTTGGTATACGTTAATAATAGTCTTGCATTTTTCTTATTTTTCTTGAATAACTTCCCGAAATACTCTATTCAGAAACATGGAATGTGTTTCAATAATGCCTTATTTTTGTTATTCCAAACTATATTTGATTACAGTAAAAATTCTTCTTTTATTAAATCAAATGTTCTATGTAGGAATTTTTCTTAATAATTTTTATTTTCAAACAATGATTACGGTTACATTATTGCTTGTTATGTTATAACTTTGAGTAGCATTATAAAGCTCTTATCCATGACGAACATTCTTCAAAATACATTGTTTTCGTTTTCTTTCATATTCTATAAATTACTCTATGTTTTTATATACATCAAAACATGTTTTAAATTGCAAATTTAGGTTATATTGAGTAGTAAATATGTGAAATATTCTCTAAATTTTTTTTGTTGAACATTCTTTATCATTAATAATCCGAAAAAATAATATTTTATATCAAAGATACTTGGAACTTTTTTTTCATTTAATATTTTTAATAATAATCTGTATAGGAGCTTATATTTCATGTATTAAAATGCGCTATTTAATAATAATACTTGAATGCCTCGTATAATTTTTAGAAACTCGCTGCTGAATGTTCTTCGAATAATTTTTCATATCTATCATAAAATACGCAATTTCATTCAAATTTCTGAGTTCAACTAACTTCTGTGGTTCAACTAAAACAATTTATTAATCAATATGTTTCAATATATTTCAAATCAATGCTTCCTAATTATTCAATAAACATTAAATACTTGCAAGCAGAAGAGTGAAGATTCAGTCCTATGTTTTCGGTGTTTCAGTTTCGGAATTTATAAGTATAAGTGTCCTAAATGTATGTCTTAGTACTCGGAAGAAATTCCAAAATTTGTCAGAACTAATACAAAAACACAAGACTTTAAGATAAATTAAGACCTGGTTTTTAAAGTGACAAATATTTTAATTAGATTAATGCATTTAAATATGATTGAATGATATGAATACAGATAGAAGGAAACAATTTTAGAAAACCTATTCCACAACTGTGATGAGATACATTGTAAAATGTGTGGCAGAGAAATTATAATTGTAGTAATAACAATAAGATAAAAAAAGCTAGTCTTTCGCAATTTTCTTTAAATGTTAGTTCAGTTAAGTAAACATATTTCATGCAAAAATCAATAGTCTACTATATATTCTTATGAATATCACGAAAACTACAACATTTAGTAAAAACTTCATACAAGTTTTTTTTTTAATGTTTTGCTTTATTTTGGACTTCCCGGTCGAAACTAAATTAAATTTTCTGAAAACAAACATCACTTTTTGTGATAGTTAAAGAACAGTTTATTTTAGAAACAATTTATTTCATGTTTATAGTTTGTAACAATATTTGATAATAGCAAAGGTCAGATTTGTGCTTCTCTTATGATTAAAAATTAACATACTAAAGTAATGTGTTAATTTCTGACAATAAAATGCGTCTCTATTTTCTTAAAAATTGTTCCGCATACTAAAACTTAATTTTTAAATTTACTTTTAAACAAAAATGCAAATATTTTTTAGAATGTGTTTTTACTCTAAAAAAATTAAGAGTTAGTACTTTTTAAAGAAAAAAAAATGTTTTTTTTTGCTATGAAATTGTAGATATAGCGATAAAACTTTATGTCAGTAAGATTCTTTCAGCATGGAAACGTTGTCATGACGGAAATAAAAACTTAAAAAATAGTTTTTCGTTCGGAAACTGCGAATAATTTGACAAAAAGCTTCTCGTTCGTCTGACGCCTTTCACCTAACGTTATGGTAAATCGAATTTATTGAACTTATTAAAATCATCAGAAAGAACGAAATTTAAATGGGCAAAAAGTGAAAGAAATCTATCTTTTTCGAATAAAAACTTTTTTATTGTTAAATACTTACATTTTTAAATTCTGAATTCTAAAACAACTTAAATTAAAAATTACTTGAACACTGTGATTACTTCGTTCTGGGTCTCAGTACCTTTTACAGTAAAATCCATTTTTATAGAAACATTTTACGGGAAAAAACGTTTGATTTGCCGTAATTTTTACCGCAATATTTACTTCACTACTGTAGTTCAATATATATTATTGAAAAACATTTAAGGTATAAAGTTTCACTGTAAAAATAGATTTTATGATAAAAAGTACTAATACACAGGGTGTATGTAATTTTTACATTAATTTTATTTGGAATTTCTTACAATGTACACTCCCATACGTACATTTCTCATCAAAACTATAATTGAACGATTTCGAACGATACACTGATAAAGTGTTATTTTTAAGAAAGAGAATTTTTTACAAATTGTTTCTTGATATTTTCTGCAGATTGGGTTTTTAAAAGTTTCCAAAACTTCCAACTAAAAACTCAAAGGATGGAACTTGGTGTACTAACACGGATCTACAGGGGATGTTTTTCACTACAAACACTGTACTGCCTAGTTTTTAAAATTAAACTTACAATTGTATCACCTGAAGTCTTTCAATTGAAATATTTTACTATAAGAAGCCAAAGGGTTTTCCTCAATATTTGATATCTAAGCCTTATTTTATTGTCCTTATTTTACGTCTACAGGGCAGAAAAGTACGATTTTTTAATTTTTATTTTTTCAAGAACATTGAACAGCATAATGAATATATGAGTTATCATTTGATCGCAAAATTATTTCAATAATTTCAAGCAAATTTTTTTGTGTGGAGTTAGATGTAAAAATTGCATAACTGTAACCCTGAATAATATTAACATTTTTCGCAGACTGTATATTTTTAATGAAGTGAAGTATCAACACAAAACCAATCTCATGAAAACAAAAGTAAATGTCTAAATTATGATAATATAAGTAATTATTGTTCCAAAAATATTTAAAATATAAGTAAATTTTTTTATTCATAGATATAAAAATGATTAGTGGAAATAATCGCAAATTTCCGTATAAATAAATATTATTAATATTGTTCATTAAATTAATAAAGTTAGATGACTTTCGCTTTGCAAACAGTGATTATTTTGGAAATACTGTTTTACTTTGAACAATCTACATAAAGTCAATAAAAATTCTTACATGCGAATTTTCATATGTCATGCAGTTTTGTACATCTCTGTTGAGTGCATCATCATCTCTTTCTAAAAAAAAATCAAATTAATAACAAAATATATTTATTATATTGGTAAAAAAAAACATAATTACAATAGCAAAAAATAACTAAATTTACATTTTACTAATAAATTGTTTTATCTAAAAACAATTTGGATGATTAAGTAACGTGACATCAACGGAATGACATCATCGAAACGTCTTTCTAATTCACGTTACAAACGGCAATGTTTATTCAAGATTAGTTGATTAACATATTTCATGCAACATCATAATGTGGTGCATTCTTCAACGCACTTGTGAAAATTATTGTTGATCTTACTACTTATAACTATTGAAATTTTCATCTAGTCAAGCGGTATTTTCTATTTTTACTATTTTAAAAGCTGGCTTTGCAATGAGATACCTGCAAGTGATATAGTGTGGGTATCTTGATCCTGACTGGCTGTTGAAAAGTGGCATTTGGCTACGTTAGCAACCGTTCTTTTCATTCTATTTCGAGTAAGCCAAGCCCATCAAGAATCAATTATCTTAACGGACGCATTCTACATGCTTTCACAAAGATTCTTTCGCAAAAATTTCAATTCTTTCACCATACATTTATAACTTAACACAAAGACAGGCATACAGACATGTTGAACTCGAACAAACAAATTATGTATAGAAGTTGCCAGCTACACAAAATAAAAATATATCACTGTTACAGTGAAATGCAAAATTAATGAATCTGAATTAAGTAAAAAATGTTGACAAAAAATAATTTTATCTTAACAAATTCGATGGGTGATGCGGTGTTGTATTTAATTAACTGCAAGTTAATTAATATTCCAAATGTGGCGATATTAAGCTCGACTTTAACATGTCGTTTTTTTCATAAGCGATGAGCTGGTGCTTACGTCACTGGTCACGTGTGTGGTTCATGATGTTCTGCTTCTTGAAGTCCAAGTACCCAATAGTGCTTTAAACTCATTTCTTTTAGTCATTAGTAATATTTTTTGAAGCATTACGGAGATGTTTAAAAAAAAAATTTTTTTCCATGTTACAAAAATTAGATTCTACCAAACATGTATTTTTAAACTAAGAAAATACGAAATTTCAAAATTGCATTTAATATATATTGGAGTAATTAATTCAAAAAATTGTTGCAACAAATACAATTTTAAAATAAAATGTTTGGGGACACGAAATCTAGTATGAAAATCACATCCTTCTTCCAAATTATACAACAACATTTATGCTTAAATTGTTGTATAATTTGAAATTGGCTTTGTTCTTGTTACCTTTTCAATTTCAATTGTATTGCATTTCTTTATAAGAAAAGTATAAATGATTAATATTTAAAAATAGCTTTTTTGGCATTTAGTAAAATAAATTATTGTTATTAGGTTAAAACAAAAACTTGTATTTATTGAAAATATACACAAAACTGCCTAAACAATGATTTTACTATCAGTAAAAATTATTTATATTCATAATCATTTATAATCATTTCTTAAATTAATTTATGTTCATAAATCATTTCTATTTCAAATAAATATTCTTACAATATAAAATTTATATGAAACAAATTTATCATGCAATTGATGATTTACTTTCTTTTGCCATGGTAATTATTATTCACAAAAAACAATTAAGCTAGCTTAGCTTCTTTAGAAAAAAAGTATTGCTGGAGGTTTAACAGGAACAATATTTAATTTCTAAAATATAACTAAACTATAATTTCTAAAATAACCTCATTCACCACATAAAGTTTGTCGCCACAAGTTATAGTTCCCATATTGTCCATAATCTTCTTTTTCTTCTGCAAACACTATTGACAAAGTAAAAATGAAAAAAGCAATTTCATTTTTCCCCATTTTTGACCTTTAATAAAGTAATAATAGTGGTTATTAAAAAGATATATGAGTAAAATAAATAAAATAAATCTTAAAAATTAATAAAATAAACCTAACAAATAAGTTAAAAAAAACTGAAAAATTAATAAAATAAATCTGAGAAATTGCTAAAATAAATTTGAAAAATTAATGAAATAAACCAGAAAAAATAATGAAATAAACCCGAAATGGTATTCAAAACATAATAAAATAAAACAGAAAAATTAATAAATCAAACCTGAAAATCTAATAAATAAACCAGAAAAAATTTATAAATAGAATTTTTTAATTAAATTAATTGTATTTTACCGCTGATGTTTATTTTCGTTAGTGTACACTACAGCTAATGAAACAAAATCAAGTACAGTTGCTTTTTTTTACTGTTGTTGGCCTTGAAAAACATAATAAATACCAGCTTAATCAAATGATATATAAATTCTTCGACTGGTTGTATTTTGCAAACGATATTCATTTCCTTCGACGTGTATCATATCCAAACCTAAATTGTAAAGGAGTATTGCATATTTTACAATTATTGAAGTTTAAAAAATAAACCAATACGATTTTAAAATAAAAATAGTCAAAGAAAATAGAAGCCAGATTAACCAATCGACAAGTTAGCAAACAAACCAGTTTAAATTATTTAGACGCAATTAAACCATTAGTCTTTTAACATAGTTCGAGTGATTAACCGCATAAATTCCTGAGATAAGTTTTGGTATCTCCAAAAATATTTTTATTGCCTTAAATGACTTTATATTTAACATAAGGACAAATAAATTTTTTAATTTATGATCAGTAGGGGAATAATTATTACATTAATAATTTTTTTAAACATTGCAATGAGCAATGATTATACTTTAGATGAATAGAAGTTCTGATTCAACTGAATTTACCTTACCTTCAAACGTAAAATGAAGAATGTGAGTTTCGAAAAATTTCAAAGCAATAGTACACTCTAATTTTTAATGTTGTTATACTTGCATTTATCATTTGTTAGAGTCGCATCTCAAATCACGCAAGTTATAATTCGAAAGTAAACAAGCATTTTCGTATTTAATTTAATTGCTTCAGGGCTACATTAACATTCTTCCCCATTTAATGTCATTGTTGTTTGATTTTTCTAATGGAGTATACATTATTACTGTTGCAGTAGCAATTGTTTACCTATGGGCCACGCAAGGTGGAGCATTTAAAAAACCTTAAGTTGTCAATCATATTTAAAACAAAACACAAAATATTTATTTAATTCACTGAAAGAAAAGTAACAAAATATATTCTGATATGCTGAAAACATAATACAATTTTCCATTGATATACACTTATATATAGGCTTATTATCAGTACTGGACAATGTGTTTAAAAATTAATTTAACAATTTTAAATTAGCAGCAAAATTAATACTTATTAGACCTTTTCTAACGTTTCGTGCTCATCACACTTCCACAGAAAGAAACTTTACTAGGTAATATATATCTAGTTACTATGCATTATTGTATTTTGAGTATTTATCAATTTAATTTATATATATGTTTACGTTAAAGTATGAAATCCGTTATTTTACAGAATACCTAGTTATTCCATGAAATAACTGACCATGTCCGTTAAAGTGTAAAACTCTTTTGTATTTCATGGTTTAACTAGTTATTTCATAGAATAACGATCTGCAGTCCGTTAAAGTGTAAAACTCTCTTGTGTTTCATGGTTTAACTAGTTATTTCATAGAATAACGATCTGCTAACGATTTAATAAATTGATTCGTTTTCATTTTAATTGTCTATCATTAGTTTATTTATAGAATACCTAGTTATTTCATTTTAGATAAATTGTTTATTTTACACTTTAACTGTCTCTCATTAATTAATTTACAGAATACCTAGTTATTTCATAGAATAACTAGTTAAAGTGTCAAATTAATAACATATTGCACACTTTAACAGACACGATCAGTTATTTCATGGAATTACTAGGTATTCTATGAAATAACTGCATTATATACTTTAACGGTAACATATACATTTGTGTTGGTGGATTCTGATGTTTTCATATAAGTTTCTATTGTTGACTGAAAGAAAAAAAAGAGAAAATAATTTTATTAAACTTTTTTTCCCAATAGATTGCAGTACAAAGCTAATATTCAAGGTTTGTTGCTGAGATCGTATTGCAATTTCAGCTTCAAAACAAAATAAAATTAAACTCAATACATTGCCTCAGGGGTTAATGAGAATTATGATTGAAAATTAGATCACTAAAAGTTTGAGAAACACTGTTGTAGGTTATTTAAACACTGAGTTGTATGCATGTTGTGTTACAGTATACATAAAACAAAAAGAGCCACCTTCATCTCTAAATAATTTTTATTCCAGCAATTTATTTTGCTTCATAATATAATTATATCAAAATGTACTACAAACGCGAACGTCAGAGGAAAGGAAATTAATAAATATCTGTTTTAAAAGCAATATTTCATTTTAATCTTATTTTAAATAGAAAAAGAAATTTTTTTGATTGTTTCCTTAATTACATGCGTATGACATTTTATTTGAAAGGGGAAAAATGTATATAAAAAAATAAAATGTAATATATTAGTACGTTTTCATTGCAATGCAAATTATATAGTAATGGTGACTTAAATTATTAAAATTTAAGCATTTGAAGAAATTTTTTTCAGCATAATTTGATAAAATGCAAAACGTTTGTAATATTCTAAAAAAAAATCTCTTCAAGGTTCAAAATGAGTTACACAGTTCGTCATAAGATGGCGTTGCTAAGTGAGAAGAACTATTACTCACTGCTTAACTCATTACTATTACTCATTGCTACTCATACTGTTACTCATTAAGCGTAGTATGAGGAAAAAACTATCAGTTTTCAATTACAGATCTTTTAAGTTTAATGCTCTGATATGTGATAAAATATATTGTTCTATAATTTTCAGGTAGCAACACATCTCTTAAAAAATGACGAAACTAAATTTGAAATGTTTTTTTAAAAAATATTATTTATCAAGCAGGTTAAACTGAATTTTAAAATTTACTGTAATTTTTTGCCCCTAAGCTGTTATTTAAATCTGTTTTAAAGTTTAATAAAATTTTAATAATATTACAATTCATATACAATATATATTCTAACTTTTACTAAAGAAAAATTGAAATCTAACACAATGATGGCCCAAATGGCATTATAGATTGACTTTAATGTGACAAAAACCTTTACCCCAAAAAATCAACAAGGTTTATAAATGATTAGAAAATAAACCATGGAAACACTTGAAACTATGTTAAATTTAACTATTCTAGTTTACTTGCATTGAGGTTTGCAAAGCATCTTTAAAAAAATGTTGCATTTGAGCACCCTAACATACAAAGGGGACAAAAGTTAAAAACCAAGGTTTACCACTAAAGATAAAAACATATATTTTGTGAAGATGTATACTTGTTTTTATTCCATCTTTAAAAAATTATTTTGACCTTGTAACCATTCTGTTTTATAGGAACAATGACTAACCAGCCAACTTTGTGTCAATCAAAGGAAACGGCAAGTTCAATTTTTGATTTAAGGTTGCTTGCTATCTGGGATAGCTACTAAATTATTTTTAATTAATTTTCTTTACCTATACATTCCATGTATAAGGCACTACAGTAGTTTCCTTAATATCACATTGCTATCATTTAATGAAAAATAAAAGATACAATACATGAAAGAAATGGATACTGTTACTTCTGTGATTTCACTATCTCTATTTTTTTCTATTTCTCTATATTGTCACTTAAATCAGTTAAAACCTGCACTTACTTTAATCGTACATTTAATCAACTAAAGGAACATGTTTGCACTCTTTTATATCATCTCATTGTTAAACACAACATAATTATTTGATTAGTTGTTATAGGTGTGTTAGTTGTTACTTTGTCATTGTGATGCTAAATGAGGCGTAACATTAAATTGTCGTGAGTAGTTAATATTATAAAGGGTACTTTGATGGTAAATTATTTCAATACTTAGTATTATCTTTTAAGTCATATAATTATTTAATTGATTTGAGTTGGAAAAAAAAATCGTGATTCTTCCCAGCAAAAATTAACTCAAACTACATACAATAGATGTTTATCAAAGCTATATATTCTTAACAGAAATGAAATGTGATAAACGTATGATTATACTGCAGAGTCATTTTAATATTTTAGTCATATTAGTCATATTAATTGTTATTTTAATTCTAAAGATTCTCAACATTGATCTCAAATGATCTGGTGAACTATTAAAACATATGGTTCGGTTTGTTTTTAAGAGCAAATTTAAGGTATAAGAATTAATATTTTTGACATTACTATATCATAGCTTTCATTGACCATTTTTGATAATTGATTAAATGTCAAGAATATTAAAGTTGAATAGTTAGCTCAATTGGAAAATGTATTATTATTAGTTTCTTTGTTTAATTATATGTTTCCGGTAATGCATAAAACAAGACGTTCCATTGTACTATGCAAATATAATATGTATGAATGTAAATAATGAGAATTATTGTATTCTTTACTTAGGCACTGCACATTATAGCTTCTAATGAATGATAAATGCATTTTAAGCAATATTCAAAAATACATGATAAGACGGTTATTAAAATTATTTAAAAATAAATAATGAAACACTGCCATTTAGGAGTCTTTTTGTAGGTGTAAGCCGCAGATTATAAAACATCTGCACTATATAGATTTTTCATTTCTATATAATACAAATTTAGCATTATATGGAATATATCATATAGAATTATTTAATTCCATTTCTATAAGATGCAGATGTTGACATTTTCTAAAATGTCTGATGTACTTTCTACTATGACTGATAGTTTAGTGTTCCATGAGTCACCAAAGTAATACGTGAAATGTTTAATCGTTTCTTGCTTTGAAATGTTTAGTTGCCTAACTTTAGATATTTTAAAAATTGCTTAGGTATTCTATGGAATGGGGGATTTTAAACTTTTCCGGTAACATAGATAAACAATGAAATAGATTGAGGCAATTTCAGAGCATCAAAAATTATCCCGAATTCCTCATTTACATATTATATCTCGAAAAATTTATTGGTTTACAGTTTAAACTAAGAACAAAATATAGTTTGACTTACCATTTTTTGAAACATTTTTAAGACTTAGATGCCTTTAATAAAAAATGTTTTTAAACAAGTTAGAGAATAAATTAAGAATAAAAATAATTGTTTAGTTTGTTTCTTATCCAATGAAATTTAAACATAAAGCCTTGAACTATGAAATAGATCATTGATTTTGGATAACCCATATGTATGAAAAACAAGCGAGAAAAATACGAGTGATTACATTTTTATGATTAAAAATATCTACTAAGTCTAAAAATATGAATATTTTGAGTGAAATTTTTTATTGTCCCTTAAAGGTTTGCTTACTCTTTGTTAAAAGGTAAAAATAATTGAATCCTCTGTTGTAATACATACATAGACACATAGTAAGAAATTCTAGATCAAACTATGATTAAAAGCACTGGCACCCTGGGAGCTATGTCAGTAAAATCCATTTTACTGAAAAATTCCATTTTACCTTAAAGTTTTATACCGTAAGTTTTACAGTAATATTTATTTATTTACAGTGATTCAGTGATTTTACAGTAAATATTATTGAAAAAATTGCAAAAATTACGGTAAATTTTTTGTGCTTCAAAATTTTATGGAAAAAATGGATTTTATAGATAAAATATTTCGGCATCCTGAGTGCTGGTACTTTTTATCGTAATTTAATCAAGAATTTTCTACAGTGTAGTCTATTTTAAATTGTATTTAAGATATAAATTTAACGTTGGGCTACATTAGATTTAAAAAAAAATTTAAGTGTTATTTTTAATACATTCTGAAATGTCCTTATAACCTCATAAATATTTTAACTAATTCTGTAGTATGAATGCTATATTTGTTCAATATGCTATGGTGAACAATGCATAAATAATATTTTCAACTATGTTTATTATAAAAATTTTAAAGAAAGAAAATTATTGAACAGAATATTCAGAAACTGCATATTTATTGTATGTTTTATTGAAATTTAATTTTCTCGCTGAAACATGCAGAGTTCTTGAATATTAATCTGCCTAACCTTCATGACGAAAGTATACTAGTAGCTCTGGATAATCAGAATTCTTGAATAATTTCTTGTAACACATCTGCAAAATAAAAATAACAATCACAAAAAAATTCATAACGCTCAGTATTAAGAATCTTTTTCAAAGATTAAAACCTCTAGATCTACAAATATCCAAACTATTTAAATAAAATTCTATTTTTGACTGGAGTTCTAAAAATATTTATTGAAAATGATGATTGCAGACCATTTCGTATAAAGTTGTTTTTATTTTAATAAATTCTAACAAGTTTCAAGTAGTGTTCGGGAATTATCTAAGTCGATAGCCTTTTTATTATTTTTGAACGATAAATCTACGACTGAGGAAGATATCAATGATAAAGCTTTTAAATAAAGGTGTTAGAGAAGTTTTTTTTCGTAAGTGATCTACAAAAATGCAAATTTAAGCATTTTATTCCATTTAAAATTATTGTAACAGAAAACAATATTTATAAAATAGGAAAATTTATTATATTATTAAGTATTTAAACAAAGAAAACTTCAAAAGGTTGCAAAATTGTTTGACGATTAATTAAAAAATAATATCTGGAGTCAAAGTACCGTTCTGCTTATTATTAGGAATTCTGCTTATTTATTATTATTATGACTTGCCTAGTTAAGTTTGCGTAAGTTTGAAGAGTTAGCTCAATAGATTGAAGAGTTAGCTCAAGAGAATAGTTAAGTTTGAGTAAAATAAATGACGAAATTTTAACGCGGCAAATACCATTAAACTTTTATTATATTATTAAATTCCATAATAATCTATAGCTCGAATGTCATAATTCAAGCCATAAACATGGATTGTAGAGAAGCATTTATAACATATCCCTTATGAAGGGAATAGTATTTTGATATTAAGTGTGTACTGATGTCATCACATTTCATTAAGATGTCTGCCGAGAAACGTAACACACAGCTGTGTGGTACAAAACGTTCTGTCTGCCTTCGTCCTCACTCTCAGGAATAAAACTCTTCCTTTAGTCGACTCGTCTATCATTGAGCTGTGTTTAATTATTTTTGAGAATCATTTCATGCTGTGATTTGGGACGATACGTGAACTCTCAAGTATATGACGAAAATGTTTCTTCAACTCGGAACCTCATAGCAGTGCATTATGGGAACTTGTTAATTAAAATGAAGACTAGATGATAAAACTAGAATGACGAAATAAGCCGACCAGCTAGTATTGGGATCACGAAATTGACCTCAAGCCAGAAAAATCCTGGGGAGATAGATCGAGTCCCACTACGGCATGGATGTAATTTATCTCTCTGTTCTGTCTGCCTTTCTTGCATTATTGGGGCGACGTTGACCTACCTATATGGTACCACGTAAAAAAGTGATCAACAATACCACCCGTAAGATAAACACTGCGAGTGCCTCATGGTATTTTTTTTAATGACGAAGCAGCTTTTTATTTTTGACGAAATTCTCTTCCTTGAAGAAGTAACGGTAGTTATTTTGTCACTTTGAGGAAATTTTTGCTCGGTGCATATTCCAAGAAACGGTTTCGTCAAAAACGAAGTAAATTTCGTGATATTTGAGTATTAGAGCTCACCACATAATCTCACAGCAATCCGGGAATATCGATTATAATGGCACGCAATTCTTTCAGATATACATAGATGGAAGATCCAACTTTCTCAATCACATAGTGTCCCAGTCATATTCAACTGTCTAATCTTATCTCGTCTCTCCCCTCTATATTAACTAAAAACGTCACATTTTATAGTTCAGATGTGATTTGATGATACAGACTTCAACTACTGTTCAACTTCTCAATGATCAAATCAAAAACCTGTACTGGCATACCTAACATACGAATAGTCATTCTCTCAACTACTACTACTAGTGGGTAATTTTTGAAGGTCAGATAAAAGCCGTAATGATTCAATATGGCCTAGCTTATCGTGCGTACAAAACAAACGGCAGATCCTTTTTCTTCCACAAGAAGAAATCCTAAACATACAGTAGAAACAACGCTCTTCACTACATTAAAATATCAAAACAAAATAAAATCCGCAGCAAGTTTTCTCTCATTATTTTGTTGCTATGGCAACTAAAATACGTTTCTTATTGTACATTTAATATGCTATGTAACGTTTGTTTGTTTTTTGTTAGGCTTGTAGTGCTTCCTGGATCACTGGATCATTAGAGCTCAGATATTCCTTCTGTTTATCAGGATTTTAGATGATGAGCAAGCCAGTATAAAAACTGTTACAATCAAGTTTTTTTTCACGGCTTTTATCGTATTTGGCAATCTTGCTAACTTTTGATATAGTCTATTTTTGGTTAATACATGTTCAGAGAAAGAGATATTTTGCATATAAATTTATAGAAATGAAATGCTGCTTCACTTACTCCTGCCGGTTCTTTTTCATCTAGCTGAAAAAAAGAGAACAAAAATGTTTTAATATTCAAATTTTCAACAAGATTAGATGTTTAATGCTTAAAACTACTAAAAAATAATTTATAGATTTAAATATTACGTAATGAATTTAAATTTCTACTTTTCTGCTTTTAAGTATTGCCGAAAAGTGCACAAACTGAACATATAAGTCAAATACATTAATTGACATTTGCAAATATGTCATTGATCATAATTTAATTACCTTAACATGTTTCTTATGTTTTATTTAACTTATAACTTATAAAATTCCCCTTTAGATTATAATATATTAATTATCTTAACTTAAATTTCGTGTTATTTTTTTTCACGTGGTTTAGGGAAATTTTAACAATTAAACCAAGTAAAATGTAAAATTATCTCGAAAATGCGTAAAATTATTTAATTTGAAATGTATCTCAAAAGGCTGCATGAAAATACTAGTTTGAATTGTTATTAGATAAGTTTGGATATTGTTGTTTTTTTTTAGATAAAATTAGAGCTTTATAGTTTATGAAGCTCCTTCCCAGATAGCATTGTGAATATTTCTAACTAATGGTTTCAAGTTGAAATTACTCAATTTGACGAAAGTTTATCACATATTATAAAACCATATATTATTGTTCATTTCATTAAATATCGCCTTGTATTATTGTTCTTTACCGAAATTCCCGCAATTTTTGATGTTACCATAGAGCCAGATGCACGGTAAATTTTGCTCATTTTTCAGTGTACTTTGTCGACTAACGTTCAGAAACATATTCTTTTATAAAAAGCTGAAGTATTTTTGCTTGAGTACATGTAAAAAAATGACTGAATAAGAGGAGGTGCTCTTTTATCTTAAAATATTTTTAATATTTCAACTTTTTTTAATCACTATAATTGTCAAACAACAACCATGCATTTTGAATTCAACATAATAGAATTGCTACTGGTGTACTAAAATTGTAATTTAATGCTATTTGGAAACTTAAGAGCCAAATCAAAAAATTTATTGACCCGCACTTAAAAATACACCAAACTAAATTTCAACCTTCGAAACCTAAAGCCAGTGTGGGGAGAGTAGATATCGACAATGTCAACCATCATCTATGAACCTCATAGAATCGAGTTAACATGTCTTATATACTAGTGAATTGTAATTGTAATTTTGTAGTGGTAGATACCCTACACCAGTCTTGTCCAGCTCTAAAAAATGATGGCATTTAATGCATTTCCAGGCATGTAATTTAATTTTTTTCGTAATAATCTTGTTTATTTCTCAGCTTCCCTAAGACGTACTTATGAAGTCCTGACGAAATTCTTACTCCATGCTCATCGCCCGTTTTTTATGATATAATATACGACTTCGTTAAAATTCAAATTCGGATCAAATTATAGAATAAAGTGTTAACACTTTGTAACCTGCATTATCCGGAAAATATATTTTCACTGTAAAATGTCATACAGTAATTTTTACAGTCGTATTTTTTTAAGTATAGAGATTCATTGATTTTACAGTAAATATTACTGCATGAAAATCCCGATATAAAATGTTAGGGTAAAAATGAATTTTAGTGTAAAAAGTAACAGCATTAACACTACGATATTATGTTAAAGTGTTTTAACCATTGATGAAAAATATTTTTTTTTAAATTTTATTATTTTAATGCAAATTCTCAGATTGTAGCTGGTGAAAAAATGCGTCGTTACCAAATCTAAATATGTGACTCGTTGGGACATTTGAAAAAACTTTAAAGTTATGCCATATAAGTGAAGAAAAACTCTCCTATCATTTTTTATGTCATGCTGTGAATAAATATATAATTTTTTCTAAAAAAAAATTCTAATTAATTTTGATGAAAAACTATTTCCATTTGTCTTATCTTCCTTATAAGTCAAATACTTACTTTCAAAATAGTTCTTGAAATGTACTCTTTTATCGTTATTATTATAAAATGTTAATTTATTTTTCAACTTAAAAAGTAACTAGATAATTTAAACTCTATGAACAATCTGTGCGCAATGCTGACCACATAGTAAAAATCATGCCGCAAGATATAAAGTTCTGGTGCCTTAACCTCCATGACCCTTCTGGCTCACAATGGGCTGTTGCCCGAATGCTCAGTATATAAAAATCAACCTATGTTCCCAAAAAAATTATCTATATACATATCTTACCATTCCTCGAGCTTCTCCTTTCTCTGTCATACATTCATCAATCTAAAATAAAAACTTGTTTATGATTACCATCGAATTTGAAAGGTATTAAAGTGTTATGAATTGCAGAAATATCTCATTTGTATAAAAAGCTAACTGCGAGAAATTTAAAACTAACAATGGATTATTTTAAATTTTTGAGTTATTTATATTCCTTTCAAGTTCATTAACCTTAATTCAGATAAAGTCGCACTACTTAGTTGAAAATTACAATAAATGAAGCGCCGGCCAGGTGGCCGAGCAATTAGCGCGACTGACTGCGAAGCCATTAGCTGCGGGTTCGAATCCCGCCCTGGGCATGGATGTTTCTCTCTCTCTCTCTCTCTCTGTGCTGTCCTCTGTTGTGCGTGTGTGATGTGTGAATGTGGCCCACCCTATAAACGGGTTTGTGGCAGTGTGGCGTGGGCAATGTTGCTCGTCTCCATGACTTTGGTTCACAGGTGCCTACTGGGTAACGCTAAATGAGCAACAATTCTGGCATCTTCATAGGCAAAGATTCAAATTCAGTGCCTGCCATTAGGAAAAAAAAGAAAAGAAAAAAAAATAATAAATGAAGCTAAATATTTATTTTTTTGATATATTGAACAGATTTCCACGTATTTAAACGAACTGCATCTCTTGAAGTGCTTACACGCATTTTTAGTTTCGGTTATCGAAAAAATAGACGTTCTAAAAATTAAACTGCGTTGAATTTTGGTAATTGTATGGATGAAAAAGTTTGGGTATCAAACCTTTATGTCGGGAAGATTAGTTTGCTCAAGGTTATTAGACACGTTTACGTAATTAGAAATGCATAGAAAATAATTTTCTACATGGGACAAATATTTTTGCAATAAGAAGCAACACAACTATTTTATATCATATTACTCATCTTGTTGTATGCTTAAAGCAAATGCATTTTTGTGTTTCATTTTGTAACAATAATAATTATTAAAATCCTGCTTTATTGTGAAAAATTAAATCACTGAAATGAAAGTACTGTATGATGTTCTATCTACCAATCTACACTATCTGCCAATAAGTATTTGGACACGTATGCAAATGACTATATCTGCAGTCCTGAGATACGTCACACCCTCAACCGGTATATATCGTGTAGGGAACAACATCGGCATTAGTCCCATGCAAAGATGCCTACTGTACTATTTACGATGTCAATGTGCTTCCTACGTTGTGGCAGTCTTACGGGGTCGACCCCTGTTACTTCCAGGACGACAATGCTAACTGTCATGTTGCGAGGGTCACCAAGGCTTGGTATGGTGCCAATGGGGTTAATCGAATGAACTCGCCTGCCCAGAGCCCAGACCTGAAACCTATCGAGAATCTCTGATACGAGTTGGATTGACATATAAAGGGATGTACTACCCGTCCAAAATCGGTGAAGGAACTTACACGTCTTCTCCAAGCCGAGTGGAAGAAAATACCACTAGCCGTCAAACTTATGGAAAGTATGCCCTGGAGGGATCACGTTGTAATTGCCTCTCTTGGAGGCTCTGCCAGCTATTAATTATGAATAAAGTTTGCTTTTCTTTTTAATCACACGCGTCCAAATACTTATTGGTAGAAAATGTATTTTTTTACAAACACTATTATTAATAAGTCTTACCTTGTCATAAACTGAATGATCCCGGCAAGCAATATTGTGAAAAAGTTCGAAACTACCACCCGTGGAAGGCACAATTTCATCCAAGCATTCCTTCCAAGCAACAAAGAACTGAAAAATAAAATTGTACATACTGATATTTATTTTTAATTTTAAATATTAAGCAATTTCATCTTAAAATTATCTATTACTGCAATTTTAAAATTAATTTTAGACTATTATTACTGAGAAATAACTGAAGCATTTCAAAAAAATTTGACTTTTGGTTCTTCAATGAACAAAATAAAAGAAAGAATATATTTTTAACAGTTAATTGAATAATCGAACTTTTATGTACTAAGATACAATTTTAGAGGTTTTAGTACCTTGTCTTAATTATGTAAACTAACAGATGCGTTTTATTTCAAGTTACGAAATTAGACACAAAAGGTAATCATTTCTAATTAAACATATAATTCATCGACGTTATTGGATTTTTGACCTTAAAATATGTAATGAAATAAGAATTCATTTTTCAGGAATGTGGTTCAAAATTTGGGCCCCTTAAAGTAAAATTTCACTTTTTTCGTATTGCGTATGTTAATTCCTTGTAGAAAATAAAATTTTTAAAATTATTATTATATTTTATTATTTAATTTTTTCAAGCATGCTTTCAATATTTTACAAGTACCTTTATATTGCCAGATACACACGTTTTTACATTATTTTAAGTACAAGCAATTTTAAGGAACAGAATTAGTTTGGTTAAATTGATCTAAACCGAATATTTTAAAATAGAACTTCTTTGAAATCGTAGTAAACAGTAATTATCTGTTCAATATTTTTCATTGTGGATTTTTTTCATAATTCGAAATTGCATAATCTGAGAAGAGATAAAAGCGTGTTGTAAATTATAAAATCATCTTTAAGAGATAAAGAGATAAAACGAAAAACGAAATTGACACTGATAGCCTTAAACTTTTTATCGCACTCTGGGGCAAATTATTGGGATCATATTTTTAAAATAGCAGATTATTTTGAAAGTCGAAAATACAAATACATAATAAAAATGGCATGCGTATTCGAAAAAAGCACGTTTATGAACTTTTGTTTGTTTTTTGCTATAATTCGTAAATAAATATGTAGTTTTCCTAAATAAATAAGCACACGTAAGGATATATTTTATTTTATATTTTATAACCGTCGTTGAAATGTCGACCCATATTTGGGATTTACGATTACTAATGTTCAACTCTGTAGCCTCGTAATATTGAACCCAATCCTAGTGACCAGGAGACAAGGGAACTCCTGGATCAAGTATTAGGAGAGATTTGTCTTTGCGGAGAACTCTTTGATGAAACTAACCCGCATTTACGTTTCATTAAGAAGAAAGCCACAAAACCTCCCACGATTAGCCTAACGGCAAGGGGACTCTAACCCATGATCCGTCTAGCACTAAGGATATTTTACGTCCCCATTGTGATCGTTGCAAGCCAGATACGGAATTAGTATCGAACAGCTATCGCTGGGATTCGAACCCAGTTCACCACATTCAAAAGCGAAAGCTGTATTCCCTGAGCAATCACGACTCTAGGGATATATTAACGAACAATTTAATATTAGTACTTCAAACCGTCAGAAGTATATATATATATATATATANTATATATATATATCAGCTTAATATAATAGGATTACAGCTCAATATATTAGAATTCAGAAATATGAACCGAAAGGCACGGGCATTTTCAATACCTTTACTAGAAATACAGGCAATTTAGATTATTCGAGAAGAATGCAGGGAAAAAGAATCATTGACATATAATGCTGGATACACGGCATGTTGGATAAATGAGAACGATGAACGAAGATATACACATTCTTTAATAATTATTTAGCTTTGATCATTGTCATTCATTTATCGCAAGAAAAATCAACGTCGATGGCATGTTAGAGCTGCTTAGTATTTTGAGAGCAAGCTGAAAGCACGTGTTTATTCTTGTTTGTCTTTAGATTTTGAAATATAGTTATATAAATCTAATAAATCCGAAAATCAAGTATTGTTGTAATAAAATATAGTAATAAATTTCAGTAGAAATTCAAATCCATATCACTTGATTTGCTTAGCATTTAGGGCAAAGGCATTTAGGGATTGATATTTAGGGTGGTACTTGCAAAAGAACTTGTATTTGTGTCAAAAATTGATATTCTATAAAAACGTTTGAAACACTATTCATGAATAACATTACATATATTAATTTTTCACTTAATGAAAGATTCCAAAGAATGATTCCTATTTTAATTAATAAGTTTTTTAATCAAAAGAATCAACTAAAAATTTTAATTAAATTATTATACATACTTACTTTTTTTTCCTCTAAGTTAAAACAGCTATCAATCTTATTTAAGAAATCACTATCGCCTTTTTCTGTAAAAAGTAACTATGAGTTTCAATCAGTTATTTACAATAAATGAATACGGCTAAAAATAACGTATTTGTATGATTGAGGCAAAACTACACTGCATTGCATTTCTTTTTAATTTTATTGCTACATCTGCTGATTCGTATGTAAAAAGATCTCCTGAATTAGAATATGAGTCATGCTTTCTTAATTATTTGCAGTATTCTGGGAATACTGTTCCAATATTATGGTGATGAATTCGATTTGTAAAAAGGAAAAATGATTATTTTAATCTTAAAGTTTCGCCCGATAAGGTAGAAAGAGGAAGATATTAAGAGGAATTGAATCAAGATCTTGTTAAACGAGAAGTTGTTGCTAGAATAAGGAACTTAGGGGCATTTTGCACTTAAACTGTTAGAAATAACACATGATATTAATATTTATTTCCCACATATTTTAAATTCTAACCCTTCGTTTTCTTCCCAAAAAATCCTAAAATATTGTAAATAATTAGCCAAACTTTTGGCTAAAAGTAGGTGACTGTAAAGAGGTTATAAAGTTTTCGCAACGTGAGGATTTGAAACTTGTTTTTAAGGCCCTCAAAAAGGGAAAATGATTAATATAACCATTAAATTTCTTCTTAGAAACTATTGAAGTGAAAAATTCTAAGAGATGAACATTCGAAGGAATAAAGGTAATAATAAATAAACTCTTTTAGAGTGTGAATATAAATCATTCTACCGTTTAAGTAAATGAATCAATCTATCGTTTTTTAAGTGAATCATTCTATTGTTTTATCAAATTAATCATAATATCATTATCAAATTATCGTCATTTTTAATTTTTTACTATTCCACTCTTTTTTTTATCTCCTATAGCAATATAATGAGAAAATTATAAAATAACAAATGATAAAACATATTTGTCTAAAATACATACATTTAATCAAATGACCCAAATAAAGTTCCATAAAACCCAAAAAAAGTTCCATGAAGTTGAAAACATCGGGGGAGGGTGTTATGGGAAACAAATACACAGTAAAAAAATTCCGGTAAAAAGAACCGGAGCACAGGGTGCCTGTATTTTTCACCCTGAATTACTCGTTCGAAATTTCCAATTCGATTTTTATAAGTCACTTTAATATACATAACTTTCTAATATGTTACATCGTTCTTTTATTAGTTTATTAAAATCCTATTATATTAAACTTGCGAGTACACTAAAAAAATTCTGCTTAGAAGTACCGTCACTCTGGATGACAGAACTTTTTACCGCAAAATCTATTTTTACCGCATCATGTTACGAAACGAAAAATCTGATATACCGTGATGTTTACAGCAATAATTATCATAAAATCTCTTAATCAGTTTAAGGAAATAAATATTACTGCGAAAATCACTGCATAATATTTCGTGGTGAAAATGGATTTTATGGATGATGCACCGAAAATATTGGTACTTTATGCTGTAATTTGATACAAATTATTTTAGATTGCAGATGACAGTGAAAAATGGTGGCCTATTCGGAATTAGGGGGGATATTTTATTCGAGAAAAATATACATCATTTTCCGTGAAGCAGTGTCCGCAAATTAATTGAATATTAAGTTTTAATATTAAATATTAAGTTTTAATTCACCAAAAAAACACATATTACTGGCACACATTGTTAAACATAAAAAAACATATTACTGGCACGCACGAATTACCATAGATCGGATATATATAAAAAGATATATATAAAACATTTTTACCCTAGAACATGTTATGGTACAAAAAATATAATAAACCATAATTTTTATATTTATAATTGCCATAAAAAGACTAAATCACCTAAATTGAATAAATATTTCAGAGAAAAAATATGGTAAAAATGGATTTTATGGATGTAATACCGTAACTTTATACCGTAATTTTACAGTGTATGTATTTTGCTAAAAAAAAACCACCCTGACGTCACTTAAGTGAATTTGAAAAAGGGTAAATTATTAAAATGGATAAGTTATAATAACGGTTATCGGTTGTTGAATCAGCAAATTATAAAAATTAATAGGTTGAGAGCTTTGAAATTTCTCTAAGTTCTCTTGTTTAACAGATTTTTAAAGGTCCAAACATTATTTATTTATTTTAATCACCGACCTAATGCAATGCACATTGTTCTTCTCCATAAACTCAATCCTTCTTTGTTTATTTCACCACCTTCAGCATAAAACAGAATCGAAGTGACGATGCAAAATGATATCCATTGTTTCATATTCATTGCCACAATTTTTTTCTGAAAACCTTAAAATTAAACATAAAGCATATTATTTAATGTATACTGTAAAATATTTAGTTGTATAGTTACCACCATTAATTGGTACAGAGCTGTATTTATTGTGCAAAAAGTCTCAAGATAACAGTTATTTGAAGGAATTAGAGCAAACATATTACTAAAAATGAATTTGTTTTTGAAACGAAATATTTCAGCAATGAAGCCATTAAATTAATTTTAATATGCATGAAAATGCGTATAATCAGCAAACAAATAAAGAAAAACGAATAAATAAATAAATAAATATATATATATATATATATATATATATATATATATAT
>NC_092207.1:58053396-58074690 GCF_043381705.1 Parasteatoda tepidariorum | reverse complement strand
TATATATATAGTGAAGATAATGGAGACAAATTATTATTAATGATTTTTAAATTTACCATGAAATGGAATAAATTAATTTTTATAGAAATTTACATTTTAACTCTAAGCTGAAACAACAAATGAAAAAAAAATCAAAACACTTTCTGTATTGCCACTATCGATAAAACAAGATATAATTTTGCTATTACTTGAAAACTTTTTTGCAAACATCTTCCTTCCGATGAACTAAATAGCAGATTACATACAGAAACCTTAAAACCAATCTAGATATTATCATTAAAAAAATTAACGTTTTCTGTAAAATAACTAAAATTAAACGAAATAATGTAAACCTTTTCTTTTTGCTTATCCAAAATTCCATAGAAACGCAACTAAGTTTCTTGCTGATGGCGTAGAAAGTAACGAGGAAAAAAAATTGACATTTACTCTAAAAATATTTCTAAATGTGCATTCGATAAAATTAGAAAACATACTAAATATAATAATCACCCGAATTGGATTATCAGCAATAGTACACAAGTCCTTAAAACATTAATATCTTTAAATAAAATTGATTCTGTTAACTGTTTTGATTTCGAAAAATTATATGCCTCCCTTATACCTAACTTATACTTTCTTAAAATTCTCAGCCTACTTAACCTCAATGGTATCATTAATGAAAAAAATGGAAATTTCTCGTTCATATTAACATAAATAGACAATTTTATTTTTAATGACAAACAAATTACGGTATCTCTATAAGCAACAAATTTAGTACTTATGTTAGTAATATTTTTCCTTTTCTCTCTGTTAAATCATTTGATAATCTTAATATTTCTACAAATTTCGCATTTCTCAGGTTTATCTTATCTAATGATGTTAACTAATGCTATATAATGTTATATAATGATGACCTTTTGGTGATTAATTTTGATGATTTTGAAATTTTAACTAAACAAAGTCATTCAAATGAATAATTTTTTAACAAAACTAATATTTTAACTCTTTCAGCAAATTGTGATATCATAAGAATTTTCAGCCACTAGACAGTATAAGTTTGGATGCATGACCTTTTATTTTTGATCAATTAATTTATTAAGTAAAATTCTAATATAATAGTCTTTATAAAATAATTTTCACTTTTGATTTTAGTTGCTTTGTGTAATAAACAGTATTTTTATTTTAGTAAATATGAATAAGGGCTCTGGACTATATACAGTCGTAACTATATACAGTCCCCTGGTCTATATACAGCCCCCTGAATGCTTTGTAATTATGAAAGAATGTATAAATGAAGGCTAAAGTGTATACGCACCCCAGGTAGCAAAAAGATATTATCTAATATTCGAAAGATCCAATATAACACTGTCGTGCTAGAAAACGCAAGACTCCAGAATCCTATCTATTAATATAAGAGCTAATATTATATAACATTAAATAGTATTCAATCTAACATTCGAACCTCTAAAATTATCATCTATTTCATTATTTTTGGTCTAGCGCCACTCTTTTGTAAAAGGCTATCCCATATTATTAATAAATTAAAATTCATTTATGAAAGAAAACAATAAATTAAATATTACTTAAAATATCATTTTTAGCAAATGCAATTTTATGCCAGAAAACGCAAATTAATATTAGGGGAAATAAATTCTGTTCGCGAACGATACAACTCGAAACATTTCATCAACTGTTGAGTTGTAACGTCTTCATGATTGTTTACAACGCCATATTGTTTTCAGTCGTCCGTCAACTATTCAATCGTTTCAACCTCTTAAGGTATTTATAATTTAGTAATTTTTAGTAAACTTTATAAATTTTGCTAATGTAATTACGTAATTATGTAATTACGTTAAAGTATCATTGTATTTTAATGAATGAAACATTAAAATATTATAGTAGGTTGCGTTTTATCTTTAGTTAAAAATCAACTAGAAAAGTAATATTAACCGCGATGTTTCAAAGGAGTTGAACTACGTTCAATGTATTACTTAATAATCTTAATCGCTTAATCAAAACTTTTAAGAATTAATTTAGCGATCATACATCTAATAAAGTAAATAGTGTGAATTATGATCATTATTTACTATGAGTAGTTCTAGCGTATATTTGACTTCTCTGTTAAAATGTATTGTCTAACTATAAACTGTAATTAGTTCAGAATATACTTGCAAAACAACATTTACTTAGCTGTTTGTCTGTGACAGAAAACTTCTGCAACAATTAAAAATATTAAAAATTATTGTCTGTTAACAAATTTGCCTTGATTAAACATTTGAAAATTAATAATCTGCCACTTTTAGCTCAGTTAAAACCTATAGATTGTAGAACGTTTAAAGTTTAATACAAGCACCGAATTAAATTTTCATGTTTAAAATATTGTACAACAATGAATTAAACATATTTATTTAAATTTCTTGAATATAAACTGATGTGCATGTTTCTGATACATCATTATTTACATAAATTTGTAAATAATTAAAAATAAGCAATATTATGATCTATTTGAAATGGTGTTTGTGGGGAATGAAGAGGAATAGAGGATAGTCGGTACAATTTTTATTTAGGACGTTTAAAAAAAATTTGAAAATTTCCTTTTGGCTTCATGTAAGTTTGTACAATGTATTAAAATTAAAAGCTTTGAATTTGATATATTTTTGTATCAGAATATGCCTGAATGTTCATTTCAACTAAAATGTTGACCTGAATTAAATAATAAAAATTATAAATATGTGACAAAATTTAGTTAAGCATACTGACTTTTAAAGAACGTTATGTAAAAATATTTTTTTTTTGGGGTGGGGGAGCAAAATACATTTAATTTTTCTAATTTTGGAATAGGTGAATTATTAAAGAATTCATTTTCTACATAATTTTTTCAACCTTGAATTAATGGATTCTCAGTTTCCAGAGTATCTCTTAATATTGACGTACTTGAACATCAAATGATTTTTTCAAAAAGCAATGAAAGAAAATAAGCAGTTGTAACACTTTTCGCCACTTGTTGACTTGTCGCATCGGGAGTTTCGGATCTAATAAAAGGGGTTAAAAGGTTTTGCACTTTGAAATTTTTCTTTAAAAAATATGTGATAGTTTGCCTGGGAGTGTTTATGAGCTAAACTCTTTTAGTTAATCTGTTTAATTTTTCTTCTCTTTTTTTTGCTTCTTCTGTTACAATTAGATATCGATACCTGAATTTACCGATTGAATTTCATTGTAAAGGGTATTCAAATTTTCTAAAAACATTTCAAAATTCAATAATTTAAGTTTTAAATAGATATTCAATGTTTAAAAGTTTTGAATTTGGTTTCTTTCATTGTAAAGTTTGATTTATTTTCTTTTATAATTTCAGCTGTAGCTCTTCATTTTCAAGAAAATATACTCTGAAGAAAGTGTTCGTTTTCGAATTCAGGAACTCAGAGCCGATTTGATTTAAAGAAGCTCTGCTAGCTACTGTGCAAATGAAAATCGCACACTTTGATGGAAACTTGGGAGTTCTAAGTTTGATCCTTACAGCAAATGAAGCAACCAGTGTAGATATTCAGCAAGGTCCAATTTAAATATACCATGGTGGAAAGTCCTCATGTTGATTTTGGTGTTGAAGAAAGACAGTAACCTGTGAGATTCATCCCTGTTTTGTGTGGTACACACATTATTAACTGCAACCGAACGTTTCATGAAAATTTTATAAAAGGATTTAATGGCTGTTTGGAAAAATAATTTTAAGACTGTATCAAATAGTCCGAAAGTCATGAAGAAAAATTATTTTATTTAATAACAATTATGAATTTTTAACTTATGCTTCACCAAACGGGTATCAACGTTAATTTTAAATAAATAAATGTATTACATTTAGAATTGGATAAAGTTTATTTTATAGTGTGTTTTATTTTTAAATAATATTATTATGCTGTGAACTTGTAATGTTGATCATAGACTTCTTTTCCGAAATTACTGTAGTGAGTATCTCTTCCATAACCTTGTAATAAATCTTCTAAATTTAAAAAAATGTGATTTGTCAGGTATGATATTTGCATTGATGAAATTTTATAAAATGTAACATTAGAAAATCTTTATAGTAGATAGTGCTTAAGTGTCATGAACAAAGTTGAATATATTTAAAATTTGGTTATCTTTGATCTTTCAGTATGATATCGGAAGCAATTTTCTTTTAAAGTTTTTAAAGTCTCCCTCAAACTTGAGAGTATTTTTACTGTCAACAATGTGCTTATTATTTTAATTTTGGAAATTTTTATATGATTATTCATTTGAAATTTGAGACAAAAAGTGCATGCGTTTTTTATTTTTATTATATTTGAAATAATATAATTGTAAAATAATTATAATCGTAAAAAGTTCTTTAACTTAAATCTGAATAACATTGACATTACGATAGAAATTCCCCACCAATGTAGAAAGGATATTGCTTAAACTTTCATCTAAAAGGTCTTGTGAAAACATGTGCGATTTCATCTCTTTTTTTAAAAATAGTTCCAATTAAGACGTTTACCTATAGTGTCATGTTTGTTCTTACTATATTCGAAATGCATAATCTCCTATCAGCGAAAATATAATTAATTAAGGCTTCACTTGTTTCTCTCCCTGAAAATACATCTACAGGTGTCTTTGGATTTTGTTTCAAGTATTTTGTAAGTATAAATTCAGAGTCTAAAAAAATAAAGTTACGTAAGTATTTTTCTATTTAATTTCAGTGAAAAAGAAGTAAAACATTTTTTGCAAGTAAGTAATTTGAAGATTTATAAATTGTTTTTATTCTCTCAAGTATATAAATAAATAACAATTTAGAAAATTTGAAATATAATTGCATTTTACTATTTTTGAAAATGAATAACATAGTTATATCTTAAAAGAAAAAAAATAAGGTAAATTTTCAACTATATTCAAATGTAAATTTAACTTTGCAATTATGTAGTCTATGCAGTATTTTTTATTATATAATTTTAAAATACAATTAATGAATGTTAATTGCTAAGTTAGAAATAGTTTAAGCTACAACTTTTAAAAAATATGTTTTACAAACTGGCAAATTCAATTGAGATTTCGTAAAAATAATCTCATTTCTAAAAAAAGTAAGAATATGATTTAAAATTAAAGACTTTATGATGTAAATTTCGTCAGAAAACCCTTTGTATGAAGTGAAGAAAAAAATATCAATAACAGTTGTGATATTGTATTATTTCTTTAATAAATTTGAAATATTCAGTAAAAAAAGAGCTGAACATGCGTCAGCTGAACATGTTTTGTTAACTTTTACACTTGTCTATTCAATTGTAACGCAATTTTTATTTTTATTTTGTTTTATGCTGCAAGCTTGTTTTTGCGTCTTTTCTTTCTTATTACGGTATTTTATATTTTTTTTTCGAGACATCAACTCATTATAAAGAGTAATTTTTATCTTAAAATAAATTATTCTTTATTTGGAAATGTATATGTCGTAAAGGTATGCCTCCTGATGACAGTCTTTCCGTTCTTCTATCAAGTTTTTATTGTAATTCTAAATCTATTTTCTTAATGTAAATTCGAACTTAATTATCAAAATGTGACGCTGCTGACTACAAAAACTGTTGCATGGCTGTCCATTGCAACTAAAATATTTCCATCGATTGTTTTTTTTTATAAACTGCATGGCATTTTTGCTGCAAAAGATAATATCGCACCCCGGCAAGAAAAGTGACACAAGTCAAAAAGCAGCAATTTTAAGTTTATGTCAATAAAAAATATGTATGAAGTGCCCCATCAAGCTCAAAAAGTGTCACATCTTTAGCTCGCAATTTATCCAGCTGAGGGCAGTTATGACAGTTTTGTGTAGAATTCAGAATAAGGGTTATAGTATTCTTTAAGTTGATTTTCCTCAAATGGTAAATTTTAGGATTATGGCACTTTTCTTGCCGGGGTGTGATATATATTTAAATTTTTTTTTAAATTATCTGAGTAATCCGTTGATGATATGAGTAAAAAAGTGAATCTTTGTAAATGAAAATCATCCAGTTTCTCATATAGATCACAGAAAATTTTAGAAGTCTCTATCATTCTGTAATTCAAAGCATCAATACATATTTGTATTGATTTTAATAATATTCGCATATTTTCAAAATAGCCAGGAGAAATGAACGCACTAATTCTGCACTAAGATAAAAAAAAAATATGCACTGAACTACCAGAATGTAGCAACATTTCACGTGTTTCTAACTCTAGGGAAGCACCATAAAGCTTAGTAATAGTTAATAAATATTAGTAAAATATATAATAATAAATATAGTTGAAACTACCAAAAATTTGATAAAATTTACCTGGTTCTATGGAAATACTAAAAAGGTCAGTAGTTTTTACCGAAGCGGTTTGGTAATGGTTCTGATAAATCTAAAAATAAATTATGGTTTTATAATATTTGTTAAAATTTAGAAAATGTGGTAAAATTTGCCAATTTTTTCATGCTATCCTAGAGCATAACGTAAATAAATAATTTATGCCGTTAAATTTCCTTTTCAGTTTGGTATTTTTAACTAAATGCGTGATAATGAGAATCAAATGAGTGGTATAAATATTGCTTATTTTGCTTGCATTAACTAGAATTATGTTGTTGTTTCTTTTCACCAGAAATGTCATTACCATGCATAATGGTAATTTTAACAGAATTATTTGTGCATGTGTTTTGTGTATTGTAATTATACATAGAAACAAAACTAGTAAGCTGAGAAATAGAATATGTTTTATGAATTTATCGTAGCAAAATTATCGTAAATAACGTTAGATTATTTCAACAATTTTATTTCACATAATTTTAAAAAATAATTTGGTATTTACTCAGAAAATATACTTTTTTAACAACAAAAGCATATCATTTCACAGATCCAAAAATAAGATTTCATATTCTTTTAAGGTACGGGCATTGTAGGATAGAATTTCAAAGAGGTAAAAGCTTTTATATGAAAAAAATAAAGATACTACCTTTTTAGAGAACACCATTTACTATTAAAATTTTATGAAATTTCTTATTTTTTCTTTTCAAATGCATGTTTTGACATTAATTTTAAGTTTTAAATCGAATATGGAGGGTGATTTTATTCTTAAATTAGTTAAATTATATAATTAGTAAAATATTATAACTGCCGAATCATTGCTTGCCTTCCCTACTTGTGCATATTGAATTATAATATTGAATTTATGCAAAATTCAGCCTGCACAAATAGTATTATTTCTACTTGTGCATATTGAATTTTAAGGATTCATTTCTTTAAGGTGAATTCATGATTTTATTTCTTAACCCTTAGACGCAGAAGTTTTATGAAACATATTTTTCAGACTTTTTTTCCTATTATTTCATATTAATTTAGGACAAAATAAGTAAAAAATTTGCTATTTAGCTTTTTAATAATTTATGATACGAAATATGGCATGAAACAGCTGTGTCTTTTTCTGCTTTAGAGATAAAATCTTTCAAATGCGGTTCACTTGCAATCAATAAATGTTCAAATTTGCGCTTATTTGCTATTATTTAGATCTAGCAGAAACAGTTATTCATTATATAACTTCCTTAATTTACAAAATCAATGATTGATAAATTTTTGAATATAAATAAAAACAATTCAAATTCATTTATTTTATATTTTAGTATAAATATAATTCTGATAATTTAACACATTTTTTTCGCAATTATTATACTGTTTTTTTATAATTAAAAAATACCAAAATATTTTTTTTCACTTGTTATAAGAACATCAAAAAAAAAATTTAAAAGGGGGACTACAGGTTCATCAGCAGCAAAGTGTTAAAATATTACAATTTCAGAATAATTTCTTAAAATTTTATAATTCACGACTCATATCTTAAAATTTTATAATTCACGACTCATTTTTTTAAATCGATACTATTCATTATCATTCTTACTATTCATTCATATTACTATTCATTTCTTGTTATAATACGTGGTATATAAAAAGAACAATTACCTTAAAAGTACAGAAGCAACAAACTACCAGGTGTAGAGTATATTACGTATATGATAATTAATGTAACAAACAAGAATTGCTAAAATGTATTTCGTTATTGTATTTTGAAAGAAAAATTCCTTTCACTTGTGAAATCCTTTGTGACTAAAAGTTTGGCACCAAATATTGCATTATGTTTTTATTTTCGTGACTACAGATCATCACGAGTACTTTTATGCTGAATTACGCATCTGCTGATCAGCAAACTTAAATAATAGGTTTTCCGATTGCTTTTTATTTCCTTTATCATGTCCATGAGTAGGCCGTTTTACATCTAGCTAAAATCAACCGTACACTTTCCTTACACAGTGGTACAAGTGAAAAAATAACCAGAAAAATTTGGAAGTATTTCAAACCGTAAAACTAAATTGTGATATTCCGATCAGCGTAATTTTATCATTTATTTTAAATTGAAAACATGGCTTAAAATTTAATTCATGTGTGTTTTTTTAACAATCAGTTTACAAAATGTTGCTTGCATGTTTTGGAACAAATACTTTAGAGCATCAAACTGCTTTTCAGTTTTATAATGCGCAATTTAAAAATAATTATAAAATAATTTATAATTTGAATTGAGCTTAAAAAATTGCTGTTTACACTGTAAAAATTCCGGATTAAATTATGACATAAATTACCAGCACTTTGGGTGCATCAACCGTAAAATGCACTCTTACCGTAAAAAATTATAATAATTCAACAGTACTTTTGCCGATATATTTATTATTGTCATAGTTTAAGTCATTTTTATAATAATTTAACATAATTTTTACAGTAATAATTATTTAATTATTTCAGCGATTTTACCGTAATAATCACTGTAAAAATTACGTATTCAAAAAATTAGAACTTTTTACCGTAAAATCCCTTTTTACAGAACATTATATGGGACAAAATATCTGATTTACCGTTATTTTTACAATAATAATTACTGTAAAATCACCGAATCCCCCTAATTAAACAAATATTAGCGTAGAAATTATGGCATATCAGAAATTTTGTTCCATATAATGTTCCACTAAAAATGGATTTTACGGTAAAAAGTCCTGAGTGCCGGTACTTTTTGCCGGAATTTTTTTAGTGTATTAGCAAGTTCAAAATAATGTAACTTTAATAAACTAATAAAAGCACAATTTAAAATTTTAGAAAACTATTTAAATGAAAGTATCTTGTAAAAATCGAATTGGAAATTTCGAACGAGAAATTAAACATCTATCGAATGAACCGAACGAATTAAAAAAAATTCGGTTCGTTAGGGGTTTGATAATCTGGGATTAAAATTTCCTCCTTAAAGCACTATCACAATTTCAGAACCCTGCAACAATTGGTTCATGAATTATAAGAAAGATACACACGCATGCACAAACTCTTATTATTATTATTATTATTATTATTATTATAGACTAGCTAAATACTATTCCTTCGTATGGAAGGAAAAAAGCTAATCAAATAATCGGAATAGATCAATTCCTTGAAACACTGTACAAAACTGAAAGACACCAATACAATTACTAATGATTAAAAAATTCCAATTATTTCATATAATACTATTTGTTCTCCTTCGGTGGCTTTATGTTATAAGGTGAAGTCTGTCACGTGATATCGTAAAGTGCTTAACTTCGCTCGCAGTTCGTCGGACTACCAAAGCAAGGGTGCAATCCCCTCTGCAGAGGATCAAACTTGTAATGGCATGTCTTCGGATCGTTCTCAAGAACGTTTCCCAGACCGTTGCTCAAGGGCGAATGTTTCCCAGACCGTGTACGATGCAAATTAACTACTACTAGTACTACCTCTCAATGAAAAGAGAAAATACACAATTATTTGTTTTTTTTTAACGGTGACAAATATTTGTTTTTTTTAATTATTGAGCATGGAATATAGCAAAATATGCTTTTTACTTGAGTTACGTTAAAAGAATCATAATAATCAATATTAGAAAACCAAATGTATCCTAATGTAAACCAAACGTAGTATGGTTAGTTACACACTTTTTAAATACTTGAACAACAATATTAGAAAAATTTAGAGATTGTTGAACGATATTTTCGAAATAATTGTTAAACTTTTTGGAGTTAATTGAACCAGACTTGTACAACAATATTAGAAATGTCTTAGCTCATTGAACCATACTTTCATTGTTAGAAATTTTGAAGCTCGTTTAACCATACTTTTGAAATAAATTCTCTTTTTTGATTTATTTTAGTTAACATACTAAACTAAATTATTCGAACTATACCTTATACAGTGAGCAAAAAGAAAAAAATATGCTAACACGTCGCACTTTTGAAAGAAGTTTTACTGTAGTAGAAAATCAAAGAAGATTTATGCTGATCTCCATTTTTTTAAAAGTAAAGCAATTTATTTCACTCAGTTTTGACGGATATTGGTTGTACATTTCCTTCTAGTGCCACAATACCGACCAACTACTAACATCCTTAATTTCGGCTTAACTGAAGAATTAATAATTTCTCAGGGTGTGTTAGCTGGGAGTGCTGCAGTACTCGCTTCACATCAAAAGTTCTTGGCTCTATGACAACCCTTGATTGGGTGGTTAAAGTAATGTGTTCTACTCTGGTGCGAAATGTGCAAGAACTTCGTTTCGGAATTCGTTGAACCATACTTACGAAAAAAATGTACAACATTGTTAGAAATTTTAGAGCTTGTTGAACAATACTTTTGTAATAATTACACAACATTGTTAAACATTTTAGAGTTTGTTGAACCAGACTATTGAAATAATTGTGCAACAATCTTAGAAATTTTGGAGCTTCTTGAACCATATTTTTGAAATAAATGTACAATATTTTAAGATCCTTTGGAGCTCGTTAAATCATACTTTTTGAATAATTACACAATATTAGAAATTTTGGAGCTTGTTGAACCATATTATTGAAATAATGATACAACATTGTAAGAATTTTTAGAGCTCGTGAAATCATACTTTTGCAATAATTACACAATGTTAGAAATTTTGGAGCTTGTTGAACCCCATTTTTGAAGTAATTGTGACACCAACAATAGTTAACTAATTTTGGCAATAGGGACTGATGGTAATTTATTTAATACCAATAGTAGGTACCAAAATACCTACTGTAAGGTAATGCGGAAATATATTTTTATATATTATTATATATATTATATATATATTATGGAAATATATTTTTTCTCGAAAGGAATAAGTACAGAAAAAAATTGCTAGATTGTAATAAATTTCGACTATCATGCATTGACCTAGAGCTACAGAATAATGTTTAATTATACTGAATACAGTTGATCTTCATTTCTGTTGATAGAAAGAACTTTTCAAAATGTGTTTTTCCTAATATAATTACGTAGAGTGCGTACTAACGTAAGTAACGATAACAAACTATTATAAATTTTAAAAATAAATTGATATCTATCTTTAAAATAAATTTTAAAAATAGATTTAGTTTATTAATTAATTTTGTATGTATCTTCTTGTTTTGTGCTCATTGATCAATAAACCGGTATTGTTGATTAATACCGGTTAATCGAATTTTTTCGCCCCGTTCCAGAGAATGAATATTCAACTAGTCTGAAATCTTTTACTGGGTAACGGAAAATTTTTTAACTGCCAACAGCTTGCAACTCAGTAATGAAATTTTTTGTCTCCTGCATTAGTCAAATAATGTAAATATTTTACTAAAAATGCTTAGCACTAAGAAAAATTATAAAAAAAGAAATTATAGATTTCGTTAACCAGCTTTCAATAGTGCTTTGAATTTACCATTAGTTTAAAAAAATATACCTGTTCAAAATTTAAGAGCGAAAATATTAGCTTTGTAAGTAACTCAATTACTTTTTGCTACCTAGTCGGCACCGAAGTTTTGATTCAATTCTGAAGGTATTAAGTTATAATTCAAAAATTTCGTCCACGTCTGAAGAAATGATAGCAATTAAGTGCTATCGCAAGTCGATCAATAAAATCTACAATTTTCAGTCCAACTTTCACAATTTTTGACCCATTCAAGAGACGAAAGATATTAATTCACATTTATAAGATGAATCATATTGTAGCTTTGTCGCTGAAAGATTTAGACTTTTTTGACCCATTTTAGTAAACATACTAAACTGAATTAACCGAATCATATTGATTCGAACATGCGGCACGTTAGTCTTGCATTGCACCGTACTAGTCATTAGTATTTTATACGCGTACTACATTAATCTATTTTCTCGTGAACCTTTTGAAAGTTAAAGTTAGATTGTAAGAATGATTGAACTAAAAGAGACATTTTCATACGTGAGCAAAGAGTGCAAACAGTACACATTTTCTCTTGAAAAAGAAAGGTTTTTATTTTATTGATGAAAAAAATGCACAATTAAGTTTCTATTCAGATTTTGGTTCTTCATCCATTGGTACAAACATATCTAAATCATAGTTCTTAGACATAGCTATTTCACAATCCTGAAATAAAGATTTTTCAAAAATAAAAATACACATGTGCTAATCTGAGTTATTGAACAATGAATTTTTCCAAGTGGTTTATTAATTTTTTTTTTACTGTTGTTGATCATTGAATCATCTTATAGTAATAAAAAGAAGAGTTTGCGCAAATGTGTGTGTGTCTGTCTGCTCCTCTTTAAACTCTACCACCATTTATGTAGGCATCCTCACATTTAAACCATCTGGAAAACAGTGTCATTTTAACTTCCTGAACTTTTGATTTAAATCGTTCAAAAGTTTCAATTACATATTGTTTGGGAGATACGATTGAAAAATAGAATTTTGTAACTGGTTTTCTCAAGTGCTAGTGATATAAATTAAACTTTCGACAATTCCGTTTTTTTTCCTAATATTTTAAGGACAATATCAGTGATGCCTGCAAATTTGTATTATCCTTTACTCTCAAAGAGATTATTTCTCTTTCTTTGATACTTATATATAATAAATATTTTTTTTTAAATTTCAATATCAAATAAACTCAGTGATCAATGTGAACGTTATAGCATAGCTGGGCCAGGTCACCAAAATTGAATTCCTTAAATTATCTCTGTGGTGCTATAATAGGCATTACATATTTCCTAACTTTTAAAATTTCGTCAACTTCTTAAATTCATTTTATTTAAATTTTTTCAATAATTCTTAATCTAATTTTAATTAAATTAAACAAACTATTTAGTTTTTATTACATTCTGTAAAAAGCAAATATAAATATTTTACTCTCTTCTTCTTAACAATCAATGTAACGGCCAACTTTTTTAAATCAATACAAATGTAAAAATCCTTTATTCACTATCGCATTGAATTGAATAAAATCTATTTTTAATTCTTTTTACCTCGTGTAACTTTATTTCTCTTACCACAAAAATGTTTCAGCTACAGGGTTTTAATAATTCTCACAGTCTTTTTGGATATTAAGCTATAGCCCCAATCATTTCAAATTTAATAATAATCACGGGGCTTTGGCTTCTTTTTTGGCTATTTTATCTTTCGATAAATCGCCAACTATTGATCTCGTCCCATGCTCCTAAATATCTGTTGGGAATAATTCAATTACTTTCATTCAATTACTCCTCCGTCCGACCGTTAATGAACTCAACAAAAATCTTCATATAAGAAATATACATCTCTTTTTCTCTATAAGGGAACACTTTTTATTTTGGGCATGATGTATCTAATAATAATATTACTAAAAATAAATCAACAATTCTATTTTTGAAAAAAAAAATTATAAATACTTTAAAATTAATCCCTATGTCGAAAGAAGTGCAATGTTCCAAAAAACATTCTACTTTAACCAAAATCTTCACAAAAATGCAATGAATTTACCTCCATTATACAAACTGGCACCACTACCATCAAATAATTTAAATAAATAAAATGGACCAAACTTCCATCAAAGTCTCATTTTTTTATGTAATTTTGAATTTAAAATGAGTTTCAAAGAAGCGAAATTTAAACTCGATGGTGTTTGAAGCGAAAAGAAATTATGCACTGAAAAACAAAATTAGCGAGGAAATTATATTAACTCGCATAGGAAAAACGTAAAAAATTACCATACCTTTGGATTTAAAATTTTGATAATAGATATTTTGGAAATAAAAAACAAGTTATGCTCCAAAAAGCAGTTATAGTAGAGAAAATGTACTTATTCATTTAGAGAAATCTTAAAAAATCGTATGCTATTATTGACACCAATGATGAATAATTAATTTTGGTAATAGGCACTACTAATATTGTAGTAATTGGTGCAGTTTTTAATAGATACCAAACATTCTAATGTTGGTAAAAAGTAAATATATCAGTATACTGAATACCTATTGAAACTGCGCTAAAGCTGTGAAGTTTGAATATAGATAATGTGGAAATAAGGTTCTTTTAATTCCTCGAGAAGGATGGTTACCAAAAGAAAAACTATTGATTGAGGTAAATTTTGAATATCATGAGTTAGACTTGAGCAACAGCATTATACCTAATTACACTAAATAAACTTTTTATTTGATGGTATGAGCTACTAAAAACGTGTTCTACTTAACTGAATAACGTAAAGTCACTAAGAGTAGAAACAAGTAAATAAAGAGAAATTGAATATAGTAAATAAGAAAAATGGAATTATTTTATCTTGCTTAATTGCATTGGCATATGTCTTTCAGTTTTGTGCTTGATTTCGTAGAGTTGCACTGGACTTATAAATAAGAATTTTTTTTCAACCCGCAAGAAGAATGGGGATTCAAAAAGTTTTAGACGTTACTAAAACTGAAAATTCAATTCCATATATACCATTCAACAATTCAAAAATAAAAATCCATCATGATCAGAGCCTGTTTTGAACTCTGCTAATTTTCGGAAGTGCTATAAATAAAGGTTAAAGCCTGCTAAATAACGATGTGCAATATAGTTGATACAAAAATTAGATCACATTGAACAAAGATTTAATTTTTTATTTATCGCTTTTTCAACGAAAAAGAGAAAACAAAACCACAAATCGTATTAATTGTAGGCGAAAATATTCTAAGCGTTGAAATCGTGAACAAGAAAAAAACTATCGAAACTTAATAATTATATAATAAATATAATTATATAATTAAAATTATACTTAATAATAATTGATTTTTATGGCATTTTATAAAAGACAAACAGTTTATCTACCTAAATGACACAATAGGATTTAGGAACTATATTTTTAAATCAAACAACAATAATCCTTCCTTACAAAAGATTGTATATGTAACTCGGGACAACAAGAAATGCTTAGTCTTTCCTAAATTGAAAAATTTAAAAATCAGCTTTCCTTACCATCACAGACTGTGTTTTTATTTCAAACAAATACTTACCAATGCATCAGTTCTATTAGTCTGAAAGAAAACATTCAATGTAATAAATTATTAAGAATATTTTAATTATTTAAAGAAAAACGATTATTTAAAAATTATATTCTACCAAATAAGAAAATAAGGCTTTCTGTGCTATAAGGATGGATGAGGTTAATGATGTGAGCAATACATTTTGTCCAAGGGCCCATAAAAGTTTTTAATAAGCATGGATATAGATATCTTCTTCCACTGCACTGCAGCTTTCGTTGTCCCAGTATAGGCACATATCATGGGAGTGGGGCTCCGTGCCGGGTAAAACCGGCACGAAGAGTTAGACTATCGAAAAAAAGAACAGAACATGGCTACTTATTGGGCTAAATTCTTATTCTTTGTTAGGATATGAATATTCAGTAAACGTATTTATATGCTGGAATAAGCATTACTGTTATAAAGTAATTTTTATAACTGTAATGACCAATAAACATTTTTATCTTAAAGGCAGGAAAATATTAGAGAATTGACTTAGTAAAACTAACTTATCTACATGGATGTCACAAGTTGATCAACAACACGCCAGTATAGTAGATCCTTCTTCTTGACTAGTAAAGTGTAATTCAGAATTTAACCGCTAACAGAAATAATTTCACTAAAACCAAGATACCAGATTTTACTCCACTTTCTCCCATATATTTAAACATAGAGAATGATTTACTGTGTTACTTGAAAATGATTTGTCTCAAAAAGATATTAATGTCGGTTACAGTTTAGTTATTGTGGGCAGTACAAATACTAATAATGCAAATGTAAACTTAAAAACTAAAACGATTTATATTTTAAGTTGAGCAAACAAGTGCTTAATAAAACCAATTGGAAATTCGTTTAACACTAATTTATTTTTAAAATTGTCAACTTCAAGACTTAAAGCAAAATTTATTGCTGCAAACACTTTTAAATCAGATAATTCGAGTAATAAAATGCATATAAACACTGATATACTGATTTAAGTAAAATAGTTCTGTAGATTGAAATGTCTTTACGTTTGTCGTTGTTGTTTCTAATGCTACTTGTCGATACCAGCAAGCCTGCGTGGTGAAATCCTGTGAATTAAGGCAGAAGGCAAGAATATTTCATGGCCAATAATACGACTGCAGTCACATGCACGTCACGACCTTTTTATAAGGCGGACCCATTCATACATCCATTTTTCCATCCACAGATCATTATTTTGACCTGGACCGGAGAACGATCAATCTCCAATTCAGAACACTCAGTGGTGTGATTTGTTATGAGAACATGGAGGATTTCGTGACCCGACACGTGTATTTAACGTGAAACCAGTCACCATTTACTACGCGGGGAATCTTCGGCCGGTGGGGATTGAACTCACGAACTCTTGAAAAAGGGCCCAACGTTTTACCTACCAGGCTATCCCAGTCCACGTTTGACGTATACAGAGGTAGGGGTTCGTGGCCCATTATTATATGCTGATCCAAAAAACTTACTAAAAAATCATTTTGCAAAAGTTATAAATCTTATCAAATAAGATAAGATATCATCAAATAAGATTTAAAGATATAAATATCATCAAATATCAAAAGTTATCATCAATATAACTGCGAAATAAATATTTAAATTTAAACAATCACATTGTTTACCATGGAATCTTAGGAAAAACTTATTAGTTCAACTAGATTTATTAACTCCAGAAGATTTCTCAGATTTTTGGCTCAACTTAAAATTTAAATTAATTTAATTTTTAGAATTACACTTGCAATATTCAATTTTAATATCTTTTAAATTTCAATTTTGAAAGCATTTCATTATTTTTAAGCATTTTTAAGTGAATAATCACTCATTTATATATTATTATTGCCATTTGTCTAAAAAGTGGTTTTGTCCATTTTATTTTGTAGGTAAAGATAATCTGATATTAAGCTCAGTTAGCTTTACACCTCATAAAGCTAATTAAAAAGCTACATTAAATTACTTTTCAAATTTTTTTAGAATTTATATTAAGCTTTATACACATAATACTTACATTCTGCAATATGTCCTTATTTTCTCCATAACATTCAAATAGCTAAAAATGAGTAAATAAAAATAGTGTTTGAATAATAGAAAGTGCTATTCTATCAATACAAATTGCAAATTATATTCTTGCTTAAGTTTTTATAGACTAAATGTGTAAAATAGGAATGGAGCTAGTAGATATCGAGGAACGATTATATAAAAAATAAATTATTTTTCACTTTGTTTTGACATTGAAAAAAAATTTTATTAAACAGTTTTAATAATTTTAGCAAAAGAAAATAGCTTACTAGTAACAGTTTCAGTAAAATATAAGTTTTAGCAAATATTTTAGTTTAGTTTTAGTAAAAAGACAATTCATTTTCCATTTTCATACCTACCTGAATTCTTGCAGGTTTCAATTTTTTTAAATAGACAACATATATTTTTATTTTGTTTAAATGTTAATTAACAAATGGAACAACATGAAATGAAATAAAACTAGGAGGCTTCGCCCCCTGCTCGCTGGAGCTCGCCAACCCCCAAAACTGCTTTCGCAGTTCATTTCGGATTGCTTTGCAATCCGATGCTCGCTTTGCTCGCTCATTGGATACGTTCTTAACGTCTAGCTTTTGTATACTTTTTTGAACACTGAAGTTCCGAAAACTTTTCACTGTAGAAAATTCTAAACCTGTGCATTTCAATATTAATTTGAAATTGCAAACAGTTCACATATTTTNGTAGGGTGAAAATGTCTAACATTTAATTGGTTCCTAAAAAAGTGTCTTTCCATTGCTTTGATGATATGCTAACTATCACTATAACGACTTTGAAAGAGCACTGAACCACAAACAATTACCATAATTAGTACCATATTTACCATAATTAGTTTCTTGATAGGACGCATTATAAAAAGATTTTAAATTTTTTGCACTTTATGCACGGCTGTGGGATCGGCCGAATACCGACCGATTTTCTTCATTCTAAATATTATGTATCGAAATATATAAAGAGGATCTATTATTTCGTGGGTTACTAAATAATGATTTTGAAATGATTCTTTTGTAAATGTAAAGATAAAATTCGATATTATATTATATTATATTATATTATATTATATATATATACTCGGTTAAGGATCTCGGCATAAAATTTACAGTATTTAATTCTCAGCTCAGATACAGCTGAGAATCGAGTAAGGTAACAAGCTTGACTAATGACAACATTAACTTTTAAACCATCCCGTTATGCAAATCTCATCCCGTAAAGCAAATGATTTTCAATATTAGGTAAAACAATATTGGTAAACTTCAGAAGATGCCGGAAGTTTTATGAAAAATTGTGATTTCAAATTTTCTTAAACATCATCTGATTTCGGAACAAAATAATTTTACAAATAGTGTATCTAAAATGTTGTTAAAATTTCATGCATGGAAGTTTTGTACCGAAAAGGGAAATAAGGATAAATATTTTATCAAAGTTGACTTTTTTTTAAATTCTATCAAAACAAAACAAAAACATTATAATCACTTCTGGAAATTTAGTTGTATGGTCTTTACACGCTTCTTGGAAAAAGGAAAAATCATCTTCCACTCCTGGAATGGTTTTAGTATAACATCGAAGTAAAATATCTTGAATCTAAAAATGAAATGATTTTTAATATCATTTTTTAAAGAAAATGAATAAATGAAAATAATTATTAATTTTCAGGCATCAAATGTTTTTAAATAAATATAAAAAACGCGAAATTCTTTATCATCCATTATTTTCAGAAGCTTTAAGCTGAAAGTAAAATAGTTAATATTATTCAGTTATATATTAATGAAAATATTTGTTTTGAAATGTAGTAAGAAAATTTTTTAATGTAAAAAAATCAATAAAATTAGCAATATCCATCTTTATTAAACTAATTACTCTTTTTCCATTATAGAACTGGTTAAATTATTTTTATCTTTCCTTTTAGTAGGGAAACCAATACTTTATAATTATATTATATATAATTGTTACAAAAACTATATCATTGACGAAAAGCTTTGCAAGCAATCACCCTCTACCACAGCTCTATATTATATTGGCGCAGTTACTGACAACATATATGACAGATACTGGAATGCTGGGGAACAGTTGCAGGCATTGCTAACTGACTGATTTTCTGTTTACATTTCTATTGTTGTTATTCTATTTAATGCTTCTTTGTTCTAACTATTTCTGCATGTCGAATGTTTTTATGTTTTTATTTTTTTAATTTGCTGTTATTTGTTGTTATTCCTTATGGGTCTGTGCGGAGTGTTTTTACACTCCAGCAAATGATGTACACATCAAGTGCTGCTGCTAGTAATAAAAAAATATTATTTTGTAGATATTCAAGATCTCTGTACATTTATGTTTTTGACTGTATACTCACTCATTTCATTTTAGTTTTATTTTATTTATCTATTTGATTATTTTAAAAACAGTTAGAATTTATGAATAAAAAAATAGTGATTTTTCTTAAAAAGAATTTTGTTCTTAATATATTAATCTAGATGTACATATATTCTCTATATCAATAGCACTTTTCTTGAAATTTACTATAAAATCAGGCTTGCAAAGGCTTTTTTTTCAGGCTTTTAAAGTAATTAAAGACTAATGTAAAGTTAGGAATAAATGTTTAATATCAAATTATATTTTTAAGATTTAAATATTATTAAGATTTAAAGAAAACACTTATTCTTTTACTTTATTATATGTATTTACGAAAATATATAAATTTAAATTAATTTTTTCTGATGCAATGCTACAGTTTTCTCGGGAAAAATGAATTCAACCAAATTGTTGTTTTGTCATATTCAACCGAAGGAGTAAAGTAACCATTAAAATATGATATACTAACTGTTAACTGCGAGAAAAATCCTTGACTGTGAGAAAATCTTTACTTTCTAATACGGTAAAACAACGAGAATATTATTTGCCCTAACTAGGCTCATAGCCAATAAGTACCGATTCCTTGTTCTTCGAAAGCTGGAAATAAACCCATGTGATAAGGGATATATGAGAAAATATTCCTGCATAAAATTTATTTTATTGATATTTAATTAAAAAAACTTCGAATTTAATTTCTGATAAAAGGGATAAATTGTTTTCGAGCAGGAATTGAAAACTTAAAAATAGAAAGATAAATATTATCCATAGAATGCCTGTTACGTAGTGCTTAAAAGTATTTTATGTCAAATTAATATTCAAAAGATTTTTTTTAAATAATTGTTCAAGCTAAATATGACTTTGTAGAAGCATGTTTGGGTACTTATGTATTAATATGATAGTGTTTTCAAATCATTGAACTGTGCACAATATAATTACAATTGATTTAATCAATACCTTTTACTATCATTTGAAACATGCTTTCTCTTTAAAGTTTTAGTTTTCATTTTTAACATAACACTTTTAAAACATGTTACAAAAATTACAATAAAAACAAAATAAAGCACTCACATTTTTCGGGTTCAATGAAAAACATTTATTCATGTCTGATCTCATACTTTCACCATGTTCTTCCATTTTCTCTAAAAATATTTAAATAAAATAATTTAATTGTGTCAAACCCACTATGCTAACAAAAGAATACACAAAGCTAACAAAAGAATAAAAATGAAATTATCAATTTTCATTTTTTGTTTTTTTTGATAATTAAAATATACCAATATGTCATTCCCTCACTTGTCCCCACTGCTGATTTTAAAAAAAAATTGTTTCTGAAATAAAAAATTTTTTTTTACAAATTCGTGATTTTATTTCAGAATACTGAAATATAGAATTCAGAAAATCAATTTTAAATTTAATTTTTGATAAAAATATTAACACAGCACTATTTTAAACTTTGTCCCCAGTGTTTCGCGTCATTCCCTCACAACAATGTTCTTATCACCTGCAATCTTCTTAGAATAAAAATATTTTAATAAAAACTTCAGAAGTTAACAACTGGCATCATAGAACAAAATTGCAGTATGTTTCCATCTTCAACTTAAAGAAGCTTTGCTGTGGAATA
>NC_092207.1:58001050-58052147 GCF_043381705.1 Parasteatoda tepidariorum | reverse complement strand
AACCTACGTCTATTTCTTTACAGATATAGTGGCTTGTTATTTAAAACTGATAGGAATATATACATATTATTTCCATAATAAAGCTAATATTAAGAATTATTTGATAATATATATTTGTATACATATTTATTAGCAAGTAACATGCCTTTAGACATGTGATATGATGTAACGAATAGTGATTTGGCTGAATATTAGTAAAAGTTAATCAATGTTTAGTACAAGACAATTTTAACAATGTTCCAAATTCCTTCTTTTATAACTGCCTTACTGTATACCTTTATGATGTTCACAGAAATAACAGAAACAATAAGAAAATTTTTGGAGGTTAGAAAAAAACCATGGTAAATATAGGTTACAACCTCACATGGTAAATACGGCATCAACCCTGATCGTGAGCTGTCACCAGAATTGATTTCAAACTTGCAATTGCTTTTTTTTTAAATATAGGGGTCTGCCTGACGGTGGGTATGAGTTGGTCCTGTCAATTACGTTTCGTGCAGGTCTCTGTTTAGAAATTGACAAGACTTGGGCGTTTATTCTACCACAGATCACAATATGGAAATCTTCCCAAAAACATCACTAACTGAAAAGGTATGGATAAAGTTAGCCACCTCAAGGTAAATTATTACGGCTAAACATTTTCTTAAAAATATTTTTGAAATATAAAATTCCTTAAAACGCTTTAACAATTGCTGTTCACACGAATAGATTACGATATAGAAATATCGTCGTTAACGACTGCTTTGATTTATTTTTATATTAAATAACTTTAAAAAAATACAATAGAAGATTATTTGATTTAACAAACGTAAGAACATAATTAGAAAATTAACGGGAACAAATAAATAGTCGCACATTCCAATTAACATTCATTTTCACTGAATAAAAACTACAAGGAATCAATTAATGACTAGAAAACCTAAATATTACCGGACGTCCTGATATCATACAGATGTAATTAAAAATCCAAATTTATGTAATATTTATAAATCTAATTAGTTTTATTACAATTAAAGCAAAGTTGTACAGATGTATTACAATGTTATACAAATTTATATATACCGAAAAACACAGGTTTTCCACATTTATGACAATTCCACATTGTTATATTAAAAGATAATTTTCGGTGACAACTAGAAAATAATGTTCAGAAATAAAACACTTTAAAGTCTTCACGTGTATATTCACTGCAAGTGTACGCCCATACAATATTTAAGTGCTCTCAAGCTAAATAATGCAATAATTTTCCCGAAAGAATTTTCTTTCATAAAACATAAAAAGAATAAAAAAATTCAGTTGTTTGTTTTGATTTTAGCATTTTCTCTTTAAAATGAGCTATATAATTATGCAATTGCCAACTTCTTATTGGTTGGTTTCCGTAGCAGAATATATTATTAGCCAATGAATAAAATTAATCTTTAAAATAACCACTGTATTTAACGCTTTCTTTATTTTTACATTTGTTCTGTATTTTTGTTAAATGAAACATGTTTCCTTCCAAATAATTCTTATGATCAATTTAAATCAATAAAGTAAATTAAATTAGTTTGAAATTACTAATATTATTGAAATTTTTGTTAACTGTTAAAAAAAGAGTATGCGGTTATTTTTTTTTCGTACTCGTAACTGCAACTATTACACTGCAAAATTTGATTTCTGATGAATTGCAGACACAACAAACAAAAGTTTTGTTATTAAAATATTAATTGCGCCTTATTACTTATCGGCAATCTTGTAATTCACCTGGATCAAGCTTTGTGATCATAATGCCTACTGTAGTTCCTGATGATTCACGGTTCCAAGTCGAACTTACTAATGCTGGTACTAAACTAGTTGTCGTCGATTTCATGGCTAGCTGGTAAATTAATCATTATCTAAACAGTTTTTCACTTAATCACTTGAATTTCTTCTTTGTATATTGACATCAATGCCATGATATTTTATATGTAATACTGAGATATCTATTCCTAACGAAAACATCAAGCTTTAACTAAATAAATCTTTTGTTTATATCCAGACTGTTATTAATTTATGTTCTTTTTGGTTTACTTACTAATTGATTATTTTGGTTTACTTATAATTCGAACATACTAATGCAGGTACTAAACTAGTTGTCGTTGATTTCATGGCTAGCTGATAAATTAATCCTTATATAAACAGTTTGAAACTTAATCATTTGAATTTCTTTTGTATATATATATATATATATTTTATTATGTATATTATAATGCTCACCACAGAAGCTTTGGATGGATTTCATAACTGCTTCCATATTTATTTCTTTAGCACTCGCAATAAGGATATAGGAGCATAGAACAGTCCAGAAAAACATTATGCCCTATTTTATAATTCCAAAGCTAAAATAAAAATCAATTAGTGAAAAAAGCAAGTTATAATTTTCGAAAAAAATCAGTGAATTTATATACCTCCAGAAAAATTAATTTTAAGGAACATTTGACTAAAATTTATAATTTCTGTGCAACTTTAATTTTTGATAGGGAAAAATTCAACCATTTTCGAATTATTCAATAAAAGAGTAGTAAATCAGTATTTAAAGGAACAGGAATTGTTCCCTTGGTTTTGAAAATAAAAAATTGCATATAAGTTTGTGAATTTAATATAAAAATTCCTGCTTCATAAAGTTTTTAAAGTTGTTATATATTTCTGAAACGCAGCTATTTCAAGAGAAAAGAGATCAAAGGCCAGCCAAAAATAGTCTTTTATTATTATCTTTAAAAAATCTGAAGGTATTTAGCATTTCATGAAACCTAATAATAGAGTACAGAATTTTGATTTTATACAGATTTTAATTTGATTTCAGTTTTTAGAAAATCATGGTGGTAGATTTGAACATTTTTTACAAATTGTAGGTTAAAAAACTGGGCCGGATGACTTGCGATTCGTTTAGAAGCCTAAAGAAATTAGGCGAATTACCTTCAAAAGAAGTAAGTTAAATAAACTCTCTCAAAAAAAAAATGGTGAAACACAATAAGCAAAGATCTTAGGATTGTGCAAAATTTTAAACTTTCAAAACGTATGTACGTTGAAACCTGAAACAACTGCTGTTCCTATGCAGGCTATGAATTCATAGCAAATGTTCCTATGTTATGAATCGACTGTCTGAAACTGGCTGCAGTGCCGAAGACAAAAAACGTGAAACCGAATGCAATCCTATAATTTGTTACTGAGACCTTTTATTTTTTAACTAACGGCCTCCGTCACCTGCTTGGTCATGCTCGTCAACTCTTGGAACAACTTGCTTCCTCCCCCTGCTCCGTTCGCTCGTTGGATGCATTACCTCCCGTCCATTTTTTTATAGTTTTTTGAAGACTAAAATTCAGAATAAATAGTTTATGAAATTTTCTCTGCACAAAATTCTAAATTCATGACTGGTTTCTCTGAATATACTTCTAAATAAATTTCTTTCAATATTAGTTTGAAATTGCAAAATGCTTACGAATTTTTCACAATTCTAAATTTCAGTATTCAGAAAAACAACAGGTGTATCATAAAATTGTAAAATGTTCATAAACCAAAAAAAGTAGTAAGAAAAATGAGTATAGTCATAAAAAGGGATTAAAATTAAAGTTATTGTTGTTGCTAATTCCCATCTGGTCTGACGGGGTCAGACCAGATCAATGAATCCGTTGATATTAAGAAAATCCGAAACCAGAATGGGAGAGGAATGAATGTCATTCCAGTCCAGCCCTAAACAGTTCAAGATGTGCTCAGGTGATGCCTGGTTTTGTTGGCATTTAGGGCAAAGAGAAAAGATCTTTTGATTTGCAGAAAATGTGAGACTTTTCAGGTGTCCACTGGCCAGTCGGGATAAATTAAAGTAGTATTTAGAAGTTCAAATAAAACTTTACGTTGAAATCAATAATAACAACTCAAATATCCCCGAAGCAGTACTTAACTTTCAAATGTTTCCCCATAAAAACATTTTTAAATTGCGGTATTCTGACACAAAATAGCTTCAAATCCTGGAGTGTAATATGAAGTAGTAAAATGTTAAAAAAAAGTGAAAGAGGATAATACAGTTATAAAGTGATTGAAAATTAAGGTAGTATTGTACAGTATAATCTTTGATTAATCATGGATGAAAAAGAGCATTCGTATTACATCCGCATACACTCATGCAAAAAATTAGCTAATAGCCTTTTTAAGCTAGCCTCGCAGCTCTCCATTGTTATTGACGCATGAAAAAATTGAACCAATCAAATTCGAAGAGAGACTGCGTTTCTGTTTAGCCTTATACTTATGTCAAGGCATGAAAAGAAATTTCCTCAATTTTATTTACCTTACGTTAAGTTTTTTAACGCTTAAGTTCTAAATAATGTTTTATATAAACATTATGTAACATATAAACATTTTATATAAGCATTTTATATACAAGCATTTTATATATAAACATTATATATAAACATTTTATATAAACATTTTTATAATGTATTTTATGGAAAATAGCTTTCTTCCAGTAAATTCTCATAAAAAAAAAATCGCTGTTCTGCAAAGATAATTCACTGAGAAACTCAAAGGAATCTGCATCGTAGCTCGACGAATTTAAGAAATTGGCACTAATAATACTTAAAACATTGATGAAAATAAAGATTTTAATATATTTTAATAAAAAGTAATAAATACGTACCTATGTGAATTATATATTAATACTTTTTTTAAATTTGAATTTTTTCTGCGTTAGGTTTCCGTTTTGAAAGTGACTTATACGGGGAAATATTTTCATGAAAATTCCAGTTAAATATCTTGCCATAATAATATTTCATTTTGGAAATTTCTTTCACTTGCTTATTCACCTGACAAAGAAAAAACACACAGACAAGTGCGTGCTATGTGGTATAAAAGATTTACCATTCGATTCTCATATGAAGAAGGAAGTAAAGCAGATTAAAGAGCTCTAAACGAATTGCATGTTTTGTTTGGAATTTTTTTTTAAACAAACCATACAATAACTTCTATTTTTTAGCCACCAATTTCTAATAATATATTTCCTTATATTTAATTGCTTAGTGGGAAAACTCATGATCCATGTAATTATTTTATAACAGTGCTTTTCTTATGCATGTTCGTACATACTGGTTGGACTATTGAAGGATGATTATAAGACTATAACTTTCTCGGCCTGTTTTATTCTAGTTTCAATCAAAATCCCTGTTTGGGGAAATTTTGTGTGGAAATAGGGATTGATTCAAATTTACTGATAAAACCAGGGACTTGATAGCTTAGCATGTCCTTTTAGAGGTTTGTTTCTTGGGCCGGAATAATGGAGGAGTTCATCACTGGTTAAGTGAGCGAAGAGCGACGTCTCTGACAAAGTTGCGCTCTATTTCAACTTTCAAGGAAGGCATCGCTGCCCTATTAAGGGGTGCCGGTAGGGTATATATGATAATGATAAAACTAAGCTCTTTTCGACGTACTTTTTTACAGTAGTTAATTGAGATTTTGTTTCAGTCTTTTTTTCTCACAGAATATTTACGTATACATGTTTAACTGATAATACATATCTTTGGCGAAAAAAAAATTTTAAAAAAATTATGAACTGAGAAAGTTTAAATTTTTCAAAAGTTTCAGCTTTATTGAGCAAAAGTGTTTCATAACTGAGTTAACGCTAAAACATCATCACATCATACAAGTGATATATTCTCATATAACCCCAAAAAATTTTAAAGCTTTGTCATAAGCAGTTTCTTAGAAAAAGTACAGTTTCTTAGAAAAGTGATATATGCCCTACCGACTCTCTTTGTAGATACTTAACTTGAATTTTAAGGATTAAATAGTTTGTTTAGTTTGGATCATAGTTTGATGTTTTCGAAGAAATTTCTAAATTTTGAGGCAATGCATCTCTCAGAAGACACCTTTCGATTTGAATATATATATATATATATATATATATATATATATAGAAACGTAGCGAAAATAAATAGAAGAAAAAAACAAAACTTTATAAGGATTTTGGAGCATGACCATTTGTCTATCTGACATTTAATTTACTGTTAAAATAATTAAAAGTAGTGATGGAAAAAAATTATTTTAATTCTTATTCATAAGAATATTAATACACTATCTTAGCTACCACTGGAAAAAATATATTCAGAAAGTATTGAAAACTTGCAGTAGAATTCTTATCAAAACTAAATCGCCAATTACCATTGTACCAGTAGTACATATTACCGTCCGGGATACACATGAATTAAGCGTCATCTGTGAAAGGTGATATTTTAATGTTTTCTTAAGCGAATTTCCCATTAATCTGTCTTCCATGGGCTGGGCTTTTTAGCATGCAGCTTATTTTATATTATTTCAGTTAATACGCATTTTTTATTACTTTCTATTTATTTTTTTTATCGTGTCCTTGGGCAATTAAATGGCCTCGTGTGCCTTCAAAACTGCATCCGCAAGCTCCAATACATCATTACTGTCACAAAGTTCTGTAGCCAGTGGCACCATACCGAGTTGTAAAACATATAGGGCAAGGGCTGGGCACTCGAGAATGTGATCCGGGGTAAAATCAATATTATCAATATTAATTGAGCATTAGTGTCATTATAATATGCAGATTTTTACGGTTACCCAAACCACTTTTCTCTTTATTTTTGCTTTTTAGAACAGAAGTTACTTTTTCTTACAATTTCAATTAATACATATTACCAGCATTAATTAAGCATCATTGTCGTAAATGATAGTTAGACGACTTCGTACGGTTCTTATAGGAAATAATTACCTGTACTCCATTTCTTTTTCTTTCTAGTACAGCTTATATCTATATATATATTTCTCTTACACGGCACCAAAAAAATGCCTCATTACAACTCCTCGAATGGCAGCGTTAAAAAATTGACCAATGATTGCTGCTAAAAATGTCAAATGGCAAATCTAGATGAGGTGGCACAACATATAGCGCCTTTAAAAACGGAAACAATAACCAGAGTGAGCATTATCAGGTTGTTCAATTCAGATTCATGCCCTAAAAACCTATCAATTCAACAGCAGCCTTTAAAAGGCTGCTGTTGAATTGATATTTTTCTACTGGGAGCTTCCTAAACGCCAACTGCCTAAACGCTCCAAGATGCCAAATCTATAATTGTGTTTTCAAAGAAATTCTAAATGCTTAGTGTTAATTTCTTAGAGCTTTGCAGAAAAAAATGATTTTTGGAAAAAATTTAATTGAAACTTCTATTGGCAGTAGGCAAGGGGAACTGCCAAAATCATAACTCCCCGATTAGAAATGCAGCATGTCGACCTCCACGTGGTATTTCTCGGGTAATGCTAACAGCCATGCATTTTAATTTATTGTATGTAAAACATCCTTATTTTGTTCTAAAATGTTATGTACTTTATCACAAATGTTAATTAATATAGAAATTGATTTCAATAATGCTAAAAATCACCAAATATGATCACCAAAAAATATTTCATTTGGCGATAAAACAAATTTTTGTGTTCTTGAAAATGAAAGACTTTTTGAGGGTTATTATCTCACAAGGAAAAGTTAGGGTTTAAAGTTTATATTTTTAAATAATAATTTTTTTTTCTAAAACTTTCAGAATTTCTAGCATTAACTAGTTTATTATACACATTTAGTTAAATTTAGGTGAGTAACTGCAATATTTGATAATTTATTTTGCTAATATGTTTCTTATTTAGCTAATGTTTTGATTTTTTCACCATGTACAATCTAAATTGATAATATACTTTTTTAAAAGCCAATAAGAACATTGATAGAATTCTTCTACATAAGTACAATACTATGTCTTTGATGATAAAATACTATGTCTTTGATGATAATATACTATGTCTTTGAGCTAGAACATTGTGTTCATTGGCGAGCGAGCGCAGCGAGCCATGGTTCACGGCGTGAACCACATAGGATTGCGTAGCAATTCTCGGGGGTTGGCGAGCGTTAGCGAGCAGGGGGCGGAACCACCTAGTATATATATATTTCTCTTACACGGCGGCAAAAAAAAGCCTCATTACAACTCCCCGAAAGGCAACGTTAGAAAATCGACCAATGATTGCCGCCAAAAATGCCACATGCCAAATCTAGCTTAGGAGGCTCAACATATAGCGCTTTTAAAAACGGAAACTGAAATAACTGAATAACAGCAGCTGATAGCATTCTCACCCTATCAGCTGCGGCAATCTCATACTATTAAGCTAGGCAGGAGTGAATAGTCTTTGTCGATAGATCTCTATTTTAGTATTTTGTCGAAACCGCTTTTTTTTTTCACGAATTTATATATTACGAATTTAGTTAACGATTTTTGATTTATAATACGAATTTATTTCTTTTATTATTGTTATTAGTTATTCATTGAAATAGGAGTTTCAGTCGTGCTGTTACACTTTAAAATTTTATACTATAGCACATTTCTAATATGTTTACCGAATTACATGTCATGTATTTGAATTCAAATTTATTTTAATGACTTAGTATTTACTAAAAATAAGTAATTTTTTTTTACAAAAGAAGTTGTTATAATGGATTTGAATGATTGTTTTGAATTCTTAGAATTTTGTGCATGTGCAATGCACCTAAGTTAGTAGCGAGCAAAGCGAGCTTGGTTTGCGAAGCAAACCATATAAGATTGCGTAGCAATTTTCGGGGGTTGGCGAGCGTTAGCAAGCAGGGGGCGCAGACCACTAGTTTCTTTTATTTCAATATACATATAATGTCTTAATTAATTAAACATCATTGGCGTAATTCAAACTCATTAGTGTCGAGTTTTTATGCTTCCCCTAAAGGAATTAATACCATTTTCCCATTAATTTTAGCTTGTGAATACATAAATATTTTTTTTTCTATTTCATTACCGTTGATTTCAAATATGTATTTTTTTAGAAACACGTTTAAAAGAATTAATATAAATAAAATAAAATCGCATATCTTCAGACAAAGTATAAATTTGATGACGTAAACCACGCATGCTACCACGTAATGTTCATCGAATTCATCTGACATAGAGAATATAAAATTATTTAATATTTAAATAAGTGCAATAAACTATTTTTTGACCGAACAGAGCTATAAGCTTGCAATTATCACTGATGTTATCTTTAAAATATGTGAAAATTGAATCGTTAAATTTAAAACAATGGCTAACGCTTAACCAATCAGAAAATTTCATTTCGTTTTTCGCTCATCATGCAAGAACGATTTGTCGCAGAATGTTCTAATGTTGACAGTGACGTGCTTGAAACTATCTGTATGGCAAATTTCATCGCTTTCTGTCTGTTGGTTTAGGAGTCTATAAAGTACATACATACACACATTCATTTTTATATACATAGATTTTAAAAAAAGATTTACTTTATTAATTAATTTTGTATACATCTTCTTGTTTCGTGCTTGTTGATCGATAAACCGGTATTGTCGATTAATGCCGGTTAATAGATTTTTTTCACCCCGTGCAGAGAATGAATATTGAACTAGTCTGAAATCTTTTACCGGGTTACGGAAAAAATTGTAAACTGCCCACAACTTGCAACTCAGTAATGAAATTTTCTGTCTGCTGTACTGGTCAAATAATGTATTTATTTTACTAAAAATGTTCAGTATTAACAATTATAAAAAAGAAATTATAGATTTCGTTAACCAGCTTAAAACAGTGCTTTGAATTTACCATTAGTTGACAAAAATATACCTGTGCAAAATTTTAGAGCGAAAATATTAGCTTTGTAAGTAACTCAATTACTTTTGCTGCCTAGGCGGTACCGAAGTTTTGATTCAATTATGAAGGTATTAAGTTAAAATTCTAAAATTTCGAACACGTATAAAGAAAGGATAACAATTAAGTGCTATCGCAAGTCAATCAATAAAATCTACAATTTTTAGTCCGACTTCCACAATTTTTGACCCATTCAAAAGACGAAAGATATTAATTCAGAGTTACTCGTATAAGATGAATCATATTGTAGCACTGCCGCTGAAAGATTTAGACTTTTTTTGCCGTATTTTAATAAACATACTAAACTGGATTAACCAAATCATATCGATTCGTACGTGTGGCACGTTAGTCTTGCACGGCACCGTACTAGTCATTAGTCTTTTATACGCGTACTACATTAATCTATTTTCTCGTGAATCTTTTGAAAGTTGAAGTCAGATAACAAGAAGGATTGATCTAAGAGAGACATTTTCATACATAACCAAAGAGTGCAAACAGTACCCTTGTTTTGAAAAAAAAAGAAAAGGTTTTCATTTTATTGAAGAAAAAAAAATCACAATTAAGTTTCTATTTGGATTTTGGTTCTTCATCCGTTGGTACATACATATCTATACCAAACTTTTCAGACATAGCCATATCACAATCCTGAAATAAATAAAGCTTTTTCAGAAATAAAAATATACAATTGTGCTAATCTAAGTTATTAAACAATGAATATTTCCAAGTGGTTTATTTATTTATTTTTTTGTACTGTTGATGATCATTAGATTATCTCACAGAAATAAAAGGAAGAGTTTGCGCGAGTGTATATGTGTGTCTGTTTGTCCCTCTTCAAACTCTAGAACCATTTATGAAATGTTTATACATCGGGAAAACGGTGTTATTTTAATCCCTCGATCATTTCATTAAAATAGTTCAAAGGTTTCAATTATATTATTTGGCAGATACGTTTGAAAAATAGAATTTTGTAGCTGGTTTTCTCAAATGCCAGTGATATAAATTAAACTTCTGACAGTTCCGTTTTTTTAATTAATATTTTAACGATAATATCTGTGATTTCTGCAAATTTATATTTTCATTCAATCATCAAAAAGATTATTTCTTTTTCTAAATATTTAATTTTTTTTAAATTTCTATACCAGATAAACTCAATGATCAATGTGAACGTTGTAGCATAGATGGGTTAGGTCACCAAAATAGATTTCCTTAAGTTATCTTTGTGTTGCCATATAAGGCACTACATATTTTCTATCTTTTAAAATTTCATTAATTTTTTTAAATTTAATTTTTCTAATAATTCTTAATCTAATTTTAATTTAATTAAACCTATTATTTAATTTTTATCAGATTCTATAAAAAGCAAGCATAAATATGTATTCTCTTCCTCTTAACAAATAATGTAACGGCTAACATTTTTATATCAATACAAATGTGAAACTCATTAATTCAATCGAATAAAATCTATTGAATCGAATAAAATCTATTTACAATTCTTTATTTCTTATGTAACTTTATTTCTCTTACCACAGAAATGTTTCAGTTACAGCGTTATATTAATTCTCACGGTCTCTTTGTATATTAAGCTATAGCGCCAATTATTTCAAATTTAATATTAATTACGAGGCTTGGCTTTGTTTTTGGCTATTTTATCTTTCGATAAATTGCCAACTATGGATCTCTTCCCATGCTCCTACCAGTCCGACGGGAACAATTCAATTACTTTCATTCAATTACTCCTAGATCCGACCATTAATGAATTTCTTCTAAAATTTTCATATTAGAAATATGCATCTCTTTTTCCCTATTAGAGAATACTTTTTATTTTGGCCATGATGTATCTAATAATAATATTACTAAAAATAAATCAAGAATCCTATTTTTGAAATGACTTTGCTCAATTTTTTGGAATTAATCTATATGTCGTAAGAAGCGCAATCTAAAACAAAACATTTCTACTTTGGACAAAATCTTCGCGAAAAAGTAATGAACTTACCTCCATTATATAAACTGGTATGACTCCCATCAAATAGCTTAAATAACTAAATTATACCAAACTTCCATCAAATTCTTATCGTTTTTTCGTAATTTTGAATTTAAAATGCGTTAAGATAAGGCGAAATTTAAAATTTTACGGTATTTTAAATTCAACGAAATTATGTACTGAAAAACATTATTAACGAAGAAATTCGTTAAGGATAAATGTAAAAAATTACCATGCCTTTATTTAACCTAATTATGCTTAATTAATTTTGGTAATAGATACTCCTTAAAATAAAAAATAAGCTATGCTCTATAAATCAAATTTAATAGAGAAATGTACTTTTTCATTTAGAGAAATCTTAAAAAATCGTAAACTACTATTGACATCAATGATGAATAATTGATTTTGGTAATAGGCACTACTGATATTTGGCAATCGGTGCAGTTTTTGCTAGGTACCAAATATTCTAATACAGGTAAAAAGCTAATATATTGGTATATTGAATATCTATTAGAACTGCACTAAATCTGTGCAATTCTAATATAGATAATGTGGAAATAAGTTTCTTTTGACCCCCCAGAAGGATGAGTACCAAAAAAAATTGTTGATTGGCGTAATTGGGACAATCATGAATTGGACTTCACCAACAGTATTATACTAAACGGCACTAAATCAAACTAATGGTTTATTTAATGGGAAGAACTACTAAACAAGTGTTTTACTTAACTGAATAACGTAAAGTCTCCAGAAGTGGTAACAAGTAAATAAAAAAATATGAATATATTAAATAAGAAATAATCACATTATATTAATGGACAACAGCATTATATCAAATGACACTAAATCAAAGTAATTTTTTATTTGATGTGATGAAGTACTAAAAACATGTTCACTTAAATGAATAACGTAAAGCTACCAGGAGTGACAACAAGTGAAAAAAGAAAATTGAATATAGTAAATAAGAAAAATAGAGTTATTTTAACTTGATAAATTCTATTCGTATATGTTATCCAGTTTCGTGCTTTATTTCGAAGTGCTGTACAGCAGTGTTCCCCAATCTTTTTATCACTGCGGGCCTGTCAGCGTTTGATTATTTTACCGCGGCCCGCTGGGGGGGACGTTGATCGTTTATATTTTAGATTATTTTGATTTATTAATTTTAATTTAATTGTATTTAAACATGCCTTCAAAATAAAATACAGCTACATCAAAAAAATAAATATAAAGTGATTTAACATTTCAACTTACTAGAACGTTAAATCAATGAGAACCCTGAGCATGTTTCTTTGCCCTGAGATGGTTCCATCTGGGGGTAATTGGGGACAATGATGCATTACAAACATTAAAAAAATTATGTCACTACCTTCGGGTGTCCCTTTTTTAAAAAAAAAAGTTTTAATGTAACACAGATATTTTTAATTTGGGGTGTAAACCTAGAAATTTAAATTTAGTTTCAATGAAATGGGCGGCCCGGTACTATTTGATCCGCGGACCGGTACCGGTCCGCGGACCAGGGGTTGGGGAACACTGCTGTACAGGACTCATTAATTACAATTTTTTTTTAATCCTTACTAAGAATGGGCATTCAACTAGTTTTAGTCGTAACTAAAAAAAATTCAATTCCAAATATATCACAAAAATTCAATTCAAAATATATCAAAAATTCAAGTTCAATTCCAAATACATATAAAAAACATTGCACAAGCACTTTTTAAGAATATGAAAATTTTAAGCTTCACTTGCGTTGACTCAATTTCGATTTTTTTTCTAAACATTCATTTTTTTTAAACGAAAGTCTTTTAGAGAGAGATAATGTAATTTTCACAGCATATTATTAAAGACAAACAGTTTATCTAGTACTTAAATAACACAATAAAACTTAAAAACTACATTTTCTCAATGAAACAAAAATAACTTTTCAACACTTAAATATTGCGTATGTACGACAGAAATACTTAGCATTCTTTTCTAAATTCAAATGTTTGAAAAATCAACTTTTTTTTACCATCACAGACTGTGTTTTTAATTCAAACAAATACTTACAAATGAGTCAGATCTCTCAGTCTGAAAGAAAACATTAAATATAAGAAATTATTCAGAATATTTTTATTATATAAAAAAATATAGAGAAAACGATCTGAAAGTTTTCTTATAAAAATCGCTTTATACTATAACTTTCTTAACACAATAAATGCAAAATTATATTGAAAAATTAAGCTTAACATGTGTGCTTATTTTCACTTTTTATATTTTAAATAAGCATACTGAATTTCATTCAGATTTCGGATCGATGTTTTAAATTTTTTTATGAATTCAAAACAAATAATGAGATAACAATTTGCAACGATACAGATGGCCGTAGTATCACGTACAAAATGTATAAATGGCTAAAATATGTATAAATGGATAAAAGAAATTATAAATAATAACGATAATAGTAATATTTATAAATAATAATGATAATAATAATGTGCTTGAGTATTAATAATATGTATAAATGTATATAATAAGTGTATACATAACAGTATAAATAACTGTACATAATAAATGTGTAAATGTACGTATATATGAACTGACTGGACATATATTTGTGTGAGTTATTCATCTGAGAATGTTACTGATGTAATTATGACCGCATCAAGAGGAGAACTTAGAACGTGGAATGGTGGTTGGAGGTAGATGCACGGAACATTCCATTCCGGAATTTGTGAGGAAATTCAACATTCCGAGATCTTCAGTGTCATGGGTGTGCCGAGAATATCTAATTTCAAGCATAACCTCCTACCATAAGCAACGTAGTGGCTGACCGCTGCGTGAATGCATGTATGGGCGGCTATTTCATAGCATAGGGTGGATCCTCCAATAGGTGGATTTATTTAATCATTGACGGGGAATGGTCTTAATCAGCTACTTAGAAACCACTTGCAGCCATTCATGGATTTTGTGAAAGCAAACATCGATGGAATTTTTATGAATGACAATGCGCCATTTCAGCAGGCCGCATTTGTTCGTGGCTGATTTGAGGGGTTACAGTACCTTTGCAACAATTTTTTTAAATAAAGGTATAATCATTCATTTTGAGGATCCTTTACATGCTTACTTAACTTATAATCAATAATTTATCTTCAAAAAACAATTAAACTGTTTAAATTTTTTAAAATTTTAAAAAAAGTTCAAAAAGTTCAAAATTTTTAAATCCGTAAGGCTTTTTTATTTGAACTTATTTTCAAAAAATTTTTCTTTCTTAGTGCTTACAATATTCTTCTTAACAATTTTGTACATTCATTTATTGATATATTAATTAGAGTATTTTTTATTAAATATTTTGTAAAAATGTAGAAAAAAAAGGGTAAAAATTCCTGTTAGGTATATATAACATGCTGTAAAAATTGTAATACCTTATAAAATGCTTATTCCATGCACAGTTTAATTAAGTGTATTATACTTAAGATAAAAAAGTTTACTTCAAAGCTTTATCTTAAATAGAAAAAATTCCTTAAGGATTTAATCAAGATCGAAACACAAAATTATCATTTATGAGAAAAAGCCCTTTAAAGTTTGTCTGCAGAGCAAGATTCTGTATTAAGACAATCTAAAATCATTTATAACTTTTTCAAAAATGTAGATAGAGACATGATTTTTTTTAGTACATTTGAAATAGCTTGAAGTTTTATTATAAGCAATAAAAAAAATTGGTATTTTTGTCATTTTTTGGGTACTGTGACCCCTTGAATAACACTCTGGACGATTCCCCACTAGTAGGGTTTTTCCACTAGTGAGGAATGGTCTAGAATAGCATAGCTTTACCCCACTAGTGGGGTAATACCGGGTACATATGTTTATTCTATGGGAAATTTAAAAATAGTAGAATTTCAATGAAAAAGTAGAAGACATTTCTATTTTATGAAACAATTTAAGTGTGTTGTAGTAAAGGCCGAACTTAAGAGAGAGAGAGTGCAAAAAGAGGGACAACTTTCCCAGGGACTGGGACCGCTGAGGGATCCCTTTCAAAAAATATAGTGTTTATTAATGTTTGTTTTTAAAAAAGAAGTTCAGGTTTTTTTCATATCTGTTTAAAAACTACAATTTATTTAAAGAGTCTTCAAAAATTCTACCAAATGTGAAAATAAGGCTTTCTGTGCTTTAAGGATGGATGCTGTTCATGATATACGCAATGAATTTTGTCCAGGGAACTATCCAGCGCCCATAAAACTGTTGCTCAATCATGGACATAGATATCTTCTTCCACTGCATTGCAGCTTTCGTTCCCCCAGAATAAGCACACATCAAGGGGAGGGGGGCACCATGTCGTGTAGTACCCAATTTCACCCCTCGAGCTTAAACTATCTAAACGAAACAGAACAGGGTTACTTATCGGGCTGAATTCTTATTGTTTGTTAGGGTATGAACAATTAATAAACGTATAAAAGCCGTATAATAAGCTGGAATAAGCATCACAGTTATAAAAATAGTTTTGACAGCTGTCTTTTAGCTTAAAATATGAGAACATTAAAGAATTGACATAGCGAATCAGACTTATCTACACAGATGCCGCGAGTCAATAAGCAATACGCCTTCTTGACTGGTAAAGAGAATTTATCTGCTCGAAACACAGAAGTAATTTCACCAAAACCAAAATTTCTCCTCTTTCCCCCGTATATTTAAATATAGAGAAAGATTTGTCTTGAATAGACATAAATGTCGGTTACACTTTAGGCGGTACAAATACCGATAATGTAAATGTAGACTTAAAAATTAAAACGATTTATATTTCAAACTGAGCAAACAAATATTTAATAAAACCGATTTGTCTTGAATAGATATAAATGTCAGTTACAGTTTAGGCACTGCGGCAGTACAAATACTGATAATGTAAAGGTAAACTTAAAAATCAAAACGATTTTTATTTTAAATTGAGCAAATAAATACTAAATAAAACCAATTAGAAATTCTTTTAACATTAACTTATTTTTTAAACCAAGCGAATTTAAGGCAGAGGGTAAAGTTCCTGTTTTACACTGGCGCCATCTATGACCAAGAATACGACTTCAGCAGCACACACGTCATAACCTTTTTAAAGGGAGGACCCATTCATACATCCATTCATCCATCCACAGATCGTAATTTTGACTTGAGCCAGAGAACGTTCAATCTCCAAATCAGTACCTCCAAAGGTATGATTTGTTATGGAAACATGGAGGATTTTATGACCCATCAGATTTAAGGTGCACCAGTTACCATTTACTTCGCGGGGAGTCTTCGGCAGGCGGAGATCAAACTCACGACCTTTTAAACTTGAGTCAAATGCCCAACCAACCAGGCTATTCCGACCCACGTTTGTCGTATACATAGGTAATTGTTCGTGTCCCATTACTTTATGCAGCTCCAAAATACTTACTTAAAAATCATTTTGTGAAAGTTTTGTAATTTTTTCAAGTTATAAATATCTTCAAATGTCAAAAATTATCATCAATATATATCTGTGAAATAAATAATTAGATTTAAACCATCATGTTGTTTCTCATAGGATGTTAGAAAAAAATTATTAGTTCATTTAAATTTATTAACTCCTCTATATTTTTCAGATTTGCTAGATCAACTTAAAATTTAAATCAATTTAGTTTTTAGGTTTACACTTGCAATGTTTAATTTTGCTATTTTTTAAATTTTAATTTTGAAAGCATTTAATCCTTTTTAAGAATTTTTGAATGAATAATCACGCATTTATATATAATTAATGGCATTTATCTAAAAAGTACTTTAGTCCGTTATATTATGTAGGTAAAGATAATCTGATATTAAGCGTAATTAGCTTTGCACCGCATAAAGCTAATCAGAACGGTATATTAAATTATTTTCAAAATTTGATAGAACTTAATTTAAGCTTTACACATATAATACTTACATTCTGCAATATGTCTTCGTGTTCTCCAAAGCATTTAAGAAGCTAAAAATGTAATAAATAAAAGTGTAATAATAAATGTAATAATAAATGTAATAAAAATAATAGAAAGTTTTATTCCAACAATACAAAGTAAATTGCAAATTATGCAAATAATATTGTTGCTGAAGTTTTTAAAGACTAAATTTAGAAGATTATGACGTAGCTGGTAGATACTGAGGAATGCTTATATTAAGAGTAAATTATTTTTGATTTTATTTTCACATTGATAAAAATTTTATTAAACAGTATTAATAAATTTGGTAAAAAGGAAAGAGTTTCGTAGAAAGAATTTCAGTAAAATAAGAGTAATTGCAAATATTTTACTTTAGTATGAAAAAAAAAGATAATTCAGTTTCCCTTTTTATGCCTACCTGAATTCTTGCATATTTCTAATTTTATAAATATTAAATATGTAATTTTGTTTAATTCTTAATAGCAAATGAAACTACATGGAATTAACAAGGGTAGTTAAGAAGGTAGTTTTCCGGGTAGTTAAAGAAGTAGTTAGCTTAATTGACAGCAATGCGATAAAACATTTTTCAACCAAACTAGGAGTCTCAAGTTTAAATATGTTGTTTATTAAAGTATAAAAATATATTCGGAAAAATTTATTGATGTTTGGTAATTAGCTTTATAGAGTGTAATGTTGAACGTTCCACTTGCACCAATTATGGTCATGTGCTCAGCGCAGCATAGCCGAATCCGGCTCGTGAGACTTTAACAAATTACAAAAGAAATACAGGGTTCCCTTTTTTGAATATAGGAATTTTGTTAGAAGCATTATTCCTAATACAACGCATGATTAGCTAACTTGGTTAGAAAACGCAACATGAAAGTTACAGTATTTAATACCTACTCAATTACGACTGAGAATCGAGTAAGGAAACCAGCTTGACAAACGAAAAAGCAAACATTTGAACCATCCCGTTATACACTGCAAATTGTTTTCAATAAGAGATAAAATAATATTGGTAAACTTCTGAATATGCAAGAAGTTTTATTAAAAATTTAATATTTCAACTGTTCTAAAAAATCATCCGATTTCGGGACGAAATAATTTTGAAAATAATACATCTTAAATGTTGTTGAAGTTTTATGCGTGGAAATAAGGATGAATATTTTATCAAAGTTGAATATTTCTTTTTGTTTTATCTCTACAAAAGAAAAATCACCTCTGAAAATGTAGTTGTTTGGTCTTGACACGCCTCTTGGAAAAAGGAAAAAGGTTCTTCTAGTCCTGGAATGGCTCTAGTATAACAACCACGTACAACATCTTGGATCTAAAAATGAAATTATTTTTAATATTAGTTTTAAAGAAAATTAATGAATGAAACTGAGGATTAATTTTCAGGCATCAAATGCATTTAAATAAATGTAAAAAACTTAAAATTCTTTATCATACATTATTTCTAGAAGCTTTAAGCTGAAAGTAAAATTATAGTTAACATTATCTGCTAATCAATGAAAATATTTGTTTAGAAAAGCAGTAAATGAAATTATTAATGTAAGAAATCAATAAAATTATTAAAATCTGGCTTGATTTATAAAGTATGATACTAACTGTTAGCTGCGAAACTCTTAACGTTTTCTTGTGAGAAAATCTTTACCACCTAATACGGTAAAACAACAAGAATATTATCAGCACCAACTAGGTTCTTAACCAATGATAATCAATTCTATGTTCTTCGATAGCTGGAAGCTAACCCATGTGATAAGGATATATGCGAAAATATTTGCTGGATAAAATTTTTTTTATTGATAATTAAATAAAAAGAAATTTAGAATTTTATTTCTGGAAATAGTGATAAATAATTTTTGAACCAGAATCGAAAACTAAAAATAGAATAAATATTATGCATCGAAAGCCTGTTACGTAGTGCTTAGAAGTAGTTTAAATTCATTTAATGTTCAAAAGATGCTTTAAAAATAATTGTTCAAGCTAAATATGACTTTTCAGAAACATGTTTGGATACTTATTGATTAATATGATAATGTTTTTGATTTATAGAACTGTACATAAAATAACTACAACTGATTTAACCAATACTTTATTTTTCCATCACTTGAAAAAAAAATTTTTTTTAATAGTTTTCAATTCCAACATAAAATTTTTAGGATGTTTTGCAAAAGTTACAATAAAAACAAAATAAATCACTCACATTTTCCGGGTTTAATGAAAAACATTCATTAAGCTCTGGCTTCATACTTTCACCATGTTCTTCCAGTTTCACTAAAATTATTTAAACAAAATAATTTAATTGTGCCACAACCACTATATTTGTATAATAAAAGCTGAAAGATTGTAAAATAGGCATTAGAGAAAATTTCTTTAACAAACACAAGGTCGGTTTCTATTTCTGAGGCATGAAAAACCTCAAAATCATTAACCTTCGAGTTCAAGTAGTAGAATGACTTAGCGAACGATATAGAATAGTTAGGAGCCAGATATTTCTAAACATGCTTCGATTTATATTTCTTGGCGAATTTATTCTAATTCATTATTTTCATAATTATTTAATAAATAATATAATAGGAATTTTATATATACTGCTTCTACCTTTAATTGTTTGTTTATAAATTTCCTAGATAAATAAGAAATTATTAAAAAAAAATTTGTTGCTTATTTTTAATAGCGATTTTTCACATAATTATATTCATGTTTAGGATTTAATCAAACTTTTGTTTTTAAAAATTAAAATAATAAAAAGTTTTAAGTTTTCAGTTAAGAAGCATTAACTTTGCAACTAATTACTACGCTTTAACTTTTTGAATTGCTTTTTCTTTGAAATGTTAGGAGAGTTGTTTGACCCCTCTAATGTTTGTTACAGTAAATAAAAGTCTTTGGTGCTATACTTCGGGCAAGGAACTGATGTTGAAACACTTAAACAATCAGAGAGAAAAAATGTAATCAGAATTCTTTATTATTCTTAAAAGATGGGGGAGGGGGTGTTAAATTACAATTTTGCAATATATTTTTTTTTATTTGCTTTCTTAAAGCCCACTTATTACTACAAGTATTGTTAGCTTTTAAGTATTGTACATCAATACTTCCTCGAAATCCAAAATCAATTCACGCAATAATTAAAAAATAAATAAACATTTCCCCTATTAAAAGATATACAACTTGTCATTGAGTTTAGTATTTATATATATATATATATATTCGTTTTAGATATGGCACGGTCTGTGATTGGCATGTACATAGTTGGCTTTTTCTTCATCTTCATTTCCTTCTTCACTGGAGTGGCCGNATATATAGATAGATAGATAGATAGATATATAGATATAGATATAGATATATATATATATATGTTATCATTATTATTTCTTTTTATTATAATTTTTACCACAAAAGCTTTGCATGGATTTCATTACTGCTTCCATATTTATTTCTTCGGCACTCGCAATTAGGATGTAGGAGCATAGAATAGTCCAGAAAAACATTATGTCCTATTTTATACTTTTGAAACTAAAATAAAAATCAATTAGTGAAAAAAAGCAAATTATAATTTGCAAAATGAATCTGTAAATTCATGTATTGCAGAAAAATTGCTTTTAAGAAACAGTTGACTAAAATTTATAATTTCTGCATAATTTGTTGATAGGGAAAAATTCCATCAATTTCAAATAATTGAATTAAAGAGTAGTAAATCAGTATTTAGAGAAAGCAGCCCAGAACAGGAATTGTTCCCTTGACTTTGAAAATAAAAAAATTCGCTTAAGGTTGTGAATTGAATATAAAAACTCCTGCTTCCTAAAGTTTTTTAAGTTGTTATATATTTCAGAAACGTAGCAATTTAAAACAAAAAGAGATCAATTGCCTACTAAAAATAATCTTTAATAATTTTCTTTAAAAAAAAATCTGAAGTTATTCAGCCTTTCATAACACCTAATAATAAAGCGTAGAATTTTAATTATATACAGATTTGAATTTTTGGAAAATCTTGGAAATGGATTTGAATTTTTTTTTTGCAAATTGTAGGTTAAAAAGGCTGAAGAAACTAGGTCAATTGCCTTCAAAAGAAGTAAGCTAAAGTAACAGCTGCTGTAACAAACAAAAAAATGCTAAAGCAATGCGCAAAAATGGTAGGATTATGCAAAAGTTTAGACTTTCAGAAGCACTAAGAAATGTGCATTAAATCAAGAATATATTTTTAATAATACAACTGATGTTCATATGCAGGCTATGAATTCATAGCATATGTTCCTACGCTATGAATTGACTGTCTGAAACAGGCTGCAGTGCTGAAGACAAAGAACGTGAAACCGAATATAAAATGTTCTTATTTTTACTAATAAAACTCTAATCTACTTTTTGGATGAATTATACAATATTATTTATGCAATATTATTTATGCCTATAATGTGATACTGAGACCTTTTACTTTTTAACTAAAAGCCTCCGCCACCTGCCTCGGTAATGATCGCCAACTCCTGGAACTACTTCCTCAGTCCCTTTGCTTCTTTCGCTCATTGGATATATTACCTTCGTTCATTTTTTTATACTTTTTTGAAGACTAAAATTCAGAATAAATAACTCATAAAATTTCCTCTGTACGAAGTTCTAAATTCATAATTGGTTTCTCTGTACATAATTCTAAATATGTTGCTTTCAATATTAATTTGAAGTTAAAAAAATTTAAGGATTTTTCTTAAGTTTACCGTGTTTTTTATTGGTGATTCTAAAGCTGGACTTTTCATTAATGATTTAATGTTCAGAAGTACAACAGGTAAAAGTCTTTTATAATAAAGTTCTAGAATGCTTAAAAACTAAAGAAAGTAGCGAGAAAAATGAGTATAATCATAAGAAAGGGTTAAAATTATAACTGTATTTAGCAGTTCAAGTAAAACTTTAAGTTGGAATCAATATCAACAATTAAAATATCTCCGAAGTAGTTCTTAACCTTTAAATTTTATTTTTCCTATTAAATGATTTATAAATTTCGGTATTCTGACACACAATAGCTTCAATTCTCAAGTGTAATATGGAGTAGTAAAATGTATAAAAAAAGTGGCTAATGTAGTAATAAAGTGAATGAAAATTGAGCATAATTTTTGCTTAATAATAACTGAAAGAGAACATTCGTATTGCATCCACATGCACTCACGCAAAAAATTAGCCAATAGCATTTTCAAACTAGCCTGACAGCTCTCCGTTGTTACAGACGCATGTTATACTTGAACCAATCAAATTCGAAGAGACATTGCGTTTCTTCTCGGCCTCATATTTGTGTTAAAGCATGAAAAGAAATTTCCTCAATTTTATTTGCTTTATTCTAGATTTTATAACGCATAATATAGGTTTTGTATAATATAGGTTTACATAGTAAATTTTCGGAAAAGCATCGTACTTCCGCAATGATTATTCACTGAGAAACTCAGAGGAAACTGAATTTCCTCGACGAATTTAGGAAATTAGTTTCAGAACGAACAATAGTTAAATCATTGATAAAAATTAAAATAAAGATTTTGATATATTTCAATTAAAAGTAACAAATACGTACCTCTGTGAAAATATATTACTACTTTTATTAGTTTGAATTTTTTCTGGGATAGGTTTCTCCGTTTTGAGAGAGACTTATATGGGGAAATAGTTTCACGAAAATTTCAGTTAAATATCTGGCAATAATAATATTTCATTTTGGAATTTTTTTTATTTTCTTATTCACCTGACAAAGAAAAAAACAGACAAACAAATGCGTGCTATGTGGAATAAAAGATTTAAAGTTTGATTCTGATATGAAGAAGGAAGTCGAACAGATTGAAGAGAGATAAACAAATTTCATGTTTTGTTTGGAAAAAAACTTTCAAACAATCCATACAATGACTTCTGTTTTTTAATACTGAATTCTGTGCATTATTCAGAGAAGATGTTTACGTCAATAAAGCATGTCATCTATTTCACAACCAATACCTTCAAAGAATATTTTTCATCAAATAATATACCTTCAAATAATATATAGTGGGAAAATCCATGATACATGTAATTATTTTATAATAGCGCTTTTTTTCCTATGCCTGTTCGTACATTCTGGTTGAACACTTGAATAATGATTATAAGACTGACTTAACTTTCTCGGCCTGCTCTATTGTAGTTTCATTCAAAATCTCTATTCGAGATAATTTTGTTAGAAATAGTGATTGATTCAAATTTACTGATAAAACCTAGGACTTGGCAGTTAAGCTCGTCCTTTTAGAGGTTGGTTTCCAGGACCAGATAATGGAGGAGTCCAATGTGGCACAAGCACGATTTAGTCTCCAATAACTTGTCTAGCACACGGTTCAGTGAGCAAAAAACGATATCTTTGCCCTCTCAAGGAGTGTTGGTAGGGCATATATCAATAATGCTAAAACTGTCATTTTTCGACTTAGTTTTTCACAGCAGCTAATCCAGATATTGTTTCAGTTTTTTTCACAGAATATTTACATATACATGTTTACACTGTGATAACTGATAATACATATCTTTGTCAAAAAATAGATTTAAAAATTAAGAGCTGCGAACACTTAAATTTTTCAAAAGTTTCAGCATTTATGAGCAAAAAATCTTTTATTACTCAGTTAACGCTAAGACATTATCATGGCGTACAGCTGATATATTCTCAAATAACCGCAAAAAAAATTAAGTGATATATATCGTAAGCAGTTTCTTAGAAAGGGTACGTAGGAAAAGGTCAGTTTTTTAACATCATTGATATATGCCTTACCGACCCCCCCCCCCTAATAGATAACTTGAATTTTAAGGATTAAATGGAAGTTTTCAGTACAGGGGTATTTCCTGACCCAATTATAATGCTGTTTAGTGCGGTTTATATTTTGATGTTCTCGAAGAAATATCTAAATTTTGAGGCAATACATCTCACAGAAGAAGCCTTTTGACTTGAATATATATATGTATGTAATATATATTATATATGCATATAATATATATACACACACACACAAAAAGGNACGACGATGTACTGGTTCTCGCCCGCGAATTACTATTACTGCCTACATAAGTATCGAGTACTAATTTTTAAGGATTCTCTTAGAGTATAGAAGCTCTCTTTTTATTAATGACATTCTAACTAAGTAAAAAAAAACTCCGTGAAAATAATCATATATAATTTATAGTATCAGGTCTAACTTAATAACTTAAAGAATGCTCCATCTGAAAGGTTTCATAACGATTTACAGAGATTATCAATTTACAATAAATGCAAAGTGCTTCGTATTCCTTTCTTTTAATATATTCTTTTAAAATTTATGAAAATTGCAATCGCAGTTTATAGTTAATTCGGATAATTAATAAGAGTGCAATAAAAAGCTCTCAAATCTGCAGTGATGAAACTCGAAAGGTGTTTTAATCATTACATGTTAACCCGTTTTTTTTTTACTCTAGCAATCAAACAGGCTTTGTTTTCTGACCAGCTTTGCTCAGTTGTGAATCGTTAAAATGCTGATTTTTCTCCAGTTTTGCTCAGATTTTCCTAATAGTTGGAAACCCCTGATATTTCGACTTTTTTTTTTACTTCATTGCTGGTGAGAATTAAAAAACAGATATATTATTAGTGGTGATTATGTGGAGTGTCATGGATAAGGTTTATGCTATATCCACAAAAATAAATTTATGATTAACTAAGAATCTTATTTAAAACTTTCTACCTGTCCGTATTAAAGCACCAAAGCACAGGACTAAGGAAAAATATTTTGTTTTTACACAAGTACTTAATCTTACCTAATTCAAATCTGGGGAACTCAAATTCGAACTTTTTCGCGAAGTTTGTAAAGTGTGTATAGGCATATAACGTATGTAGCGTATACATATCAATACACCTGTTTCTTACTTTGAAAACAACACTTAAGACAAAAACCATATGAACTTCACCTATCGCATTATAAACTGAAATATATGATCACCTTTTTCCTATCACTCCTTACGTAGCAGAGATGCTGAGCCAGTTAGTATTCACTATTGGGAATTAGAAATATCCTCGTTAGGAACATATTTTTAACTTACATAAAAGCCGTGGCTTGCAGAGAGAAACCTATTGTTGATTTGAAATCAGCATGGCAAAATTATCTAAGATGCATTCAACATTGTTTTCAAGTGTTATTATTATTTTAATTTTTTAAAATTTAACGCGAATTTATCAAGTAATAAACTCAGTTGTTAAAAAAGTGCTCTTTATAAAAATTGAAAATTCATATTTCATTATTTTTTATTTCGCTAAATTCAACTATATCACTAAAATTATAATGTATATAATTTCAATTTTTAATAATAACATTTTATGTACAACAATTTAACAACAGCATAACAATAGTATAAACATACTATTGAATTATAGAATCTCGGTAATATTCTTCAGATGTTGAACACTTAAATTGCAATATCTTCTAAACCATACTTTTTCGTTATTCCTTCAAAACATTTCTGAAAATATAAAGAAGGTATTTAAATATCTGAGGTATATAACATGCTATTAAGGACTATGCATAATTCAGAAACATAAACAATCTCTCAAGTCCAATCCCTTTATATATGCTTTTAGAAAATAGAGTAAAAAAATTACAAATCAGTATTTAAGCTAAGAGAAATTTCATCAAAATTTGATTAATCAGTAACATTTATCATTTATTTGAGATAAATATGTTTTCTTTTTGAGTCCCATTTTGTAAAAGATTCTAAAAAACTATCTTAAGGGAGACGACAACGCAACATCCTGTATAAATCAGTCAATTCATTTATTGAAAGATGAATAAAGCTTCTTCTTTTAAGATTTTTTTCAGAATTTTTCGTGTTATACAATTAAAAGTCTCTTGTTTTGTCTGAATATTTCGTTAGAATTAGAACCAAACATTCGTTTCGTTTAGTGTAAGAACTATTATTATATCTCTTTCCATCCTTCTTTCGATAAATACTTTTTCATATATTTAATTTCATCTCTTAAAATGATGTTCAGACGCAATAATTCCAACAATTTCCGTCATATTTACTTACATTTTTTATAGCAAATATGTAACATCTGAGGTTTTAACAGCATTTAAGATTTATTTATTTGCGCTTGTAGTTTTTGATAATTTATTAAATACTATTGCTTATCGAAAAAGTAACCTTAAGACCTGAGTTTTTCTTAAATTAATTTTTCCAAAGTTTTTCAAATGAAAAAATATTATGTCCAACAAAACTACATTACAACTATAAAGCTGCTAGAATTATAGGCAATTAAAATAAAAATTGAACCAGATTTTGAACATGAAAAATATTAATTTGAATACGTAATATATTTCTAATACTACGTTTCTACTTGCAGTAAGTCTTATATTTTTAAATTAAATTTTCACTGGTGATAAGTAGTATATTTCTGATAAGATGTATCTACTCGTTAAGTCATTTATTTCGAAAATGATGTTTTTACTTTTAATAAGCTGTATATTTCTAAATTAATGTTTTTACTAGTAATAATTCTTTTATTTCCAATACGGCGTTTGTATATTTTTGATATACATAATTTTCGATTTATGTATTTGAGAAAAGCTCTTCGAATGAGCATAATTTTTAATTATGAAAAAATAAAATTTTGAATTTTTGAGTAAATTTTGCATTGGTTTCTTTATTTTTGGTTCCCTTATTTTCATCATATTTTAGAACATTATTACAACACAGTTATAAATACTTACAGTTGATGCTTCATCAAACACTACCTGAAAAGTAAAACACATATAAGTGTTTTAGTAAGCAAACAGTTTCTGCAATATTTTCCAATTGTTTACAAGAATAATTTTTTAAAAAAAGAAGAAAAGAGGACAACTTATATTATGTGAGATAAGTAGGCTTTGTTTCGAATTCTAATAACTTTGCATTTTTCAAACGGAATTTCTATAAACAAATGCAGGATTCATTTTAATTAAACGGAATCATATAAAGTTAGAAATAAAATTTGCTAGTTCTCTCCACTTATCTTTCGGAGTTTTATATAAAATTTGCTAAACTTTGAAAAAATTTTTAATTTGAAACAAATAAATTCAATACCATAGTTAAAGAACATTTTTTTATTTGAGCTATTGAAAACCTCTAATTTTATTTAGGGTAACAACCTTTTTGAAGAAAGATACGAAAATTTTAATTATTTCATAAATAAATTATGTTTAAACTGTTTTTTATAAAAACATTTTTATGAATATTTTCTGTAAAACCTAAATATTTTATATAAATTTTTAAATTTTAATTGTTTTTAAATTTTTACATCAAAATAATTAATTTCTTGCTTTTTCTACTATTCGTCAAGAGGCTTGAAAACTTTCATTGAAACAAATGCACCATACGAAAAGTTGAAGCTTTATTTTATTTTCGGTAGTATTAAAAAAATTTTATAATTAATTTTACATTTTATTTTAATTTAATTTTACTTATTAATTAATAATATTAATTAATAAATTAAATAATAATATTATTAATTAATAATAATATTATAATTAATAATAATATTATTAATTAATAATATTAATGCTACTAATCAATTATTATTAATTAATTTATTTTGTAATTATTTTTTTTCTAAGTATCTTTAATATACGTATATAGAACGAACTGGAAGGAGTGGAGAAAAATGACATAGTAAAAAGTTAAAAATGACTCGATGCTTTATTTAAATCATTTTTTTCCTTCACCAAATCATCTTTAAAATTTAGAAATGAAAATTCAGCTCAACTTTCATTTTTTCTTCTTTTTGTATAAACTTTATATAGAATTTACAGCTTTATATTGCATTAAAAATATTTATTTTAAAACTCTAATAATTTTTAATGTAGTCTAATAAGCTTACAATTTATACTTAGTAAAATAATTAAGGAAAATGATCGAATAACTATTTTCTATCATAATACATGAGACATTAACATGTAGATGTGCTAATTTAAATTATGTTGTGTTCCTGAAATTTGTGTTCCTACCTCACTTAGTCAATATAAAGTTAAATGGAAACCTTACAAAAATATTTTTACTTTTATTTTCTGTTTACCAAAAATATTTTTGTATATCTGCGCAATTTAAGCTATTTTTCGTGCATTTTTACTCAATTTAATTAAAATTCAGAGATAAAAAGCAGCTACTTACATCTTTCATAGATTCAGCATTTTCAGACATGCAATCACTTATCTGAAATAAAACATATTTAGTATGAATATATATTCAATAGGATTTTTTTTTCTTATTGGCTCACAAAAATGCATTAACATCATCGCATATTTGTCTGAGCAAATAAATCAGATGGAATTAAATATGGCAATTAATTCCCTTTCAACACATTCTTGTAAGGTTTAACATTGTTTTTGAAAGCTCTTTTGGCAAGAAAAATAAATAAGTCACCTATTAAGTGCCCTATACTTGAAGCAAAGCTATAATTTTAAACCATATTTACAATCTTGATCCCGCAATGGACTGATCGTAAGGACAAGGTTCCCAGTAGAACACCGAAGTCAAGCATCACTGATTACGGTCAGTAGGCGGGTGGATGACCACTTTCATTAGCCTGCGTAGGGACCGAAGGTGCGTGATATCTGTCCTCGTTAAACTGTTCTACCGTAAAGTGCACGACTTCGGGCGCAGATCGTCGGGCTACCGAAGCGAAGCATTCCTCCCCTCTGTAGAGGATCAAAATTGTGATGGCATATCCTCGAATCATCCTCACGGATGTTTCCCAGACCGTCGCCAATAGCCCATTGTGCAGCTCTAGTGTGACGTAAATAAAGTATCTACCTACCTACCTAAATAAAATAGAGGTTATCAAAATGAACATTTTTGCGTCATGTCAAACATAGCTAAAATGTCGCCAAAATGTTCCAAACTGTCATCTGTAGCCCATTGTGCAGTGTGACGTAAATAAAATTACCTACAATATACCATCTTGTCGTAAAGAGTTATTAGAGATTTAAAACAGGGAAATAACATAAATAATATAAAAGTAATAATTTTTTTTCTAAAAAATTGGCGATAATTCGGCGATAATTTTCCATCTGGATTAAAATTGTCAAAATCACCTCCTTATTCTCAAGATTTATAAGGCCAGATAACGCGGCGCAGGAGAAAATTTTAAAATATTACAAAATTAGACAACAAATTCCGTTCATTTTCACAAAATTGTGGTTTTTCATCCATATTGACGCTTTGCTCTGTTTTCAGAATAAGCTGCGAGATCGCTATCTAAACTTGGCCAAACAGTCAGGAGTAACTATTACAGCCTCACAGCAGTTATGAAAGTGGCATATTATTTGCAACAAAAAAAAGCATTATTTTTTTAAGATGATGGAGTCTTCGTAAGATAGCCTTGACAGTTTTACTCACTGAAGTTTTGAGATTTTGATTCGTTATTTTAAGAAGAAAAAAAAAACTTATAACTGTAAACATAAAATACTAAATTAATTTATGCAAAATTTACTAAGTCTTATATTAATGAATAAATATTTTCAATTGTTATCAATTTTGTAATTTCAAATAAAATGTATTTAAAGAAACACTGTGTTATTACTCTTCAAAAAATTAAATAAATTAAAATAAGCTAATTACCTTTTGAAAAATAGTTCTGTCTTTGCAGGCTGCAACTAAGAAAGGATAAGCTTTGGTATCCACACCTGGAAGAACCTTAGTTTGGCATTTAGTAAGAGCTTCCTTTACCTAAATTGACAAAATATCCATTGAACATAAGTTAGAGATCACTTAAACAGCAAATATTGATGAGTTTAAAATCTGAGAAAAGATCATATACGAAGAAAAGCAACTTAAATATAAATTTTTCCATATCTTATCATTTCGTATAACAATCGGTAGATATCGCATAATCGACTTTCTTTTAAGAATCTAAAACGCTATAAAAACAATTGAATATAAGATTCATGCTTTAATTTACTATAAGAAATTAAAATTTTAAAACTTAATGCGTATAAAAAACAAAAAAGGAAAGAAGAAAAACTTAATTTCAAGAATTTTTCAAAGAATTTTTTCCAATTCTTTGCTGCATTTTTTATTTTTTTCATTTGCAATTTTAATTTAAATTTATGAAGTATATTAAATAGTTTACATCAAGTAACCAGTAAGGTTAAATATTAATAAGACAAATTAAGCTATTTTATAAGTAGCTTCTGGAATACATCAAAGAACTTCAATGTTCTCATTTTCAATGTTTTTCAATGTTCAATTTTCTTAATTTTCAATGTTTACATTCGTTTATAGATAAAAGTATCTTGAATAATTAAAAAAATTAGTTAGTTCCTGATTTTTTTAAAAAAAAATCATGATATAATCTAATAAGCTTATAACCTGAAACTAAATTAGTGTAACTTAAACTGTTATTTACTATTACATACTGTTTGCACTTTAATTTTAATATGACGGTAAAATAGCAGGCAGCAGTCTGTCCATCAATTAATCGTAAAGTTTATGATAAAGAACGTTTTTTACCTTTGCAGTTTTGAACAACTAGTATGGTTAAAAGTACCATGAATACAAAACAATGCGATTTTTTAACCATTTACAAATAGCATGGTTTCAAAAATCCTTTAAAACTAGCATAGTTTCAGAACTGTAAAAAATAAATGGACATTGGAGTTAGGTGATGGGCATTGGATTTGGCTTGTGGTTGAATTGTGTTTTATCAAATGAACCGTAGAATGTGGTTTTAATACATTATCTGGTTGTTTCACCCATCGTATGGCATAAGACTTCTTGTGCTAAGCAGTTTTATGGTGCTTTCATGAATGTATTTAAGAGTATCGAATTACAGTTGTACAAAGTCACAAGTTATGGAGTGCACGACACTGGAAACTCTTCATGTGTTGGAGGGAATGAAAGAAATATTGTGGTGTCTACACTGGGAATCGAACCCCCCACTCTTTCGATTATGTGATTGACAGATAAGCCCTATCAGCAATTAAATGTACTCAGCTAAAGGAACTAAGTGGCTTCATTATGTGGACTTATTTGGTGCAATAAAATTTTGGTTGTTTAACCATATCACTTTATTTATGGTTATTTGACTAAATAAATGTAGTAAACTGTTGGAATATGTTTAAATAACAATTAAATATAGAGTTATTTAACAATTTTCTTCCGAGAAATTTCTAACAGTACACAGTTTTTTCCGCAATTTAAATATAATACTTCTGGTATTTTAACTGAAGTAAAGTATGATTTTCTACTGCAATGAAAGTCTAAAGATAAATATTTTTATTCAATTTTAAATTTTAATCAGCTTAGTCTTCTTTCGTATCTACCCCATCTGCATCCGATAACATCCAGTTCTTGGCTGAGGTTTTCAAGATGGGTGCCCTAAATATTTTAAGATTTTTTTTTCGGCAACTGAGTTTTACTCCTTTTCCTTTGGGGGTACCATATTGTTTAACTAAATATATCTTTTCAGAAACTCGATTATCATCTAATTATATTAAGTTTTTTGTACGTTTGTCGTTCAGTACTACAATAAATGTCCCGTTCATTAATTTATAAATTTCCAAGTGATTTGGTTCCTTTAGCCCAGTAGTTACGGCATTTTATCCCTCCAAATATGCTTTTTAAAATTCCCCTTTAAAATACAAGAGTCTCTTTTTCCTTCCAAGGCAGTGCCAACTGCCAACGTAGCGAAAATTTCATATTGATAAATTAAGAATTATGGCATTTTTATTGCAATGTTGTCAAATTAGCAATAGTGACGTTATTGTGAAGATTTGGCAGTATATCATTTGGCATTATATCATATTTTATCTGTGGGCAAAATTATTTTCTAATTTTCTTTTCTTTTAGCAAATTTTAAAATTAACTACATTTTATATTTTTACTCGCAAAATTAGGAAAAACGTTATATTAGATAGAATGTAAATTTCTGAAATTTATCTACAAAGATGGAAAACTTAAAACTGTTAGATTGAAAGGATTTTAAGGTATATATTCAAATATACTTACGGCTGGAGGATCAAGTTTTGCACATTTGTCAAGATCATTGCCTAAGGACTGAGTAACATTTTCTGCAAAACATGTTTAATATAATGAAATGATTATATGCATAAAAATAATGTTCAAATAACTTTCGAAAGCTTCAAACTTTAAATAGGTATAACTTCCTAGGGGAATAATTAAATATCATGATAGAGTTCTGATGATTAATTGCATGTCTACTTTATTTTCTAAAGCTGTAAATGTTCAATCAAAATAAATATTTTGGCTACTAATGAGAAGTGGATAATATAGAAATTTGATGTTATTTGATTTGTAATAAATTTAAATTATTAAAAATCATGAGGTTCAAGTATTTCCAAACTTATGAAATACGAAGTTATTAAGCCCTACTTGCTTCTGTAAATTAAAATTAAATTAATAAGATAAATTGTCATCTTAAGCGGTTTAATTAATTCCTTACTTAGGAAAATAGAAGTATAAAGTTGTGCAAAATAACAATACATCTTCCTGAGTACTGTTTTTATTTATTCATATTTTTTCTTTGCGAAGGAAGAATTTTTTCCTTAATATTTACCTTCGCGTTTGTGGTCTAGAATGAAAGTTAAAGTAAAGAAAGAACGAAAGATGAATCAATCCTGTCCAAGGTAATAAAGGGATCAGAATAAACAAAGAACAATTTGTTTAAGAGTAAATCCTAAAGCAGGTACTTAAAAAATCCATTTAATTTCAATCCAACAAATAGAGGACAATAGGCATGGCGATTAAGAAACACCTTGTTTTATTTATACGGCATCTTTTATATTTCTTTTTTTTATACGGCATCTAATTGTATTATCCGTATTAAATGATTTACACTCTTTGGTAGTAGTTGACTTCAACTTTATTTAATCTCGTTTTTTTTTTTAAATTTATACTTTTACAATTGTTAACAACCATCGTATACGGCCTCAGTTAATAAGAAAAATTTATAATTTTCGCTTGTGATTTCACTAAAATAAGCATGACTGAATTTTAGAATTAAATTAAACAAATTATTAAACTGAAAAAAAAATATCAAGAAAATCTACATTACTACAAAGGGAGTCCATTTCTCCTCCTGGTGCTTCAGCTGCAAAAGCAGCCAGGAAACAGGCAGTCAAAACACTCCAAAATACAAACATAATGTCGATAATAGCAAAAAAATCTCAAAAAATATGATGTTGGAATGCTGGAGCTAAATTAGGAGTGAACAAAAATTTTATCAGAAAATAAACAAAATATTAACAGAAAAAGTGTGTTTTGCACACATATTGGCAATGTTATATAGCAGATAATACTTTTTAAAGCTCAATTGGTCACAATTGGAAAAATATTGTTTTTACAGGAATCAATACTGTATAACACATTATTGAACTTAAGTTTTTACGAGCAAACACAAAACACAATGACACTAAATTACCAGCACAAAATTTCATGTAACTAAATCATTAATAAAAATGAAAATATAATTTTGCTGCTTTAAAAAGATACACAAAAGTAATGTAATGTTTTCATAAAAATTGAAAATAATAAATTTCACAAGTTTGTAACTTATATAACCATTTTAGGTGCAATCCATTATATAAAACTTGTATAATTGAAATTTATCATAAAATGCATAATTTTTCGACAAATTCATTATTCATGTTTTGATAACCTTGAATCGAATTAATAAATTTCATACTTAATCTACAATTAACCCAGTTAAGATTGAATATTATGATTTTTACGGGGTGTTAGATTGATTTTAGAAAAATTATTGAAAATAATTGTTTGAACCTTAAGATGTTGTAAGGAAATTCCTCTCCCCCTCAACGATATCATTTGAATGTAACGCTAAGAAATTTCACTTTATATTAATTCCAATGACTTTGAAAAAATCATTTTTATTATTAGTTTTGCCAAAAAACACGAATATTTCTAACGAAATTATTTTTGTTGAGAATAATTCAAAGAATATTTAAAGAAAAGGTTATCTGTGCAATAAAAATTAATTATGTCCATTAGTTACACCCTTAACTAGATACTCAAATATTATTCTAGAAAATCTTGTCACTGAGCCACATAGTCATAAACTTTAAAAGTGCCTGCATAGCGTAAATAATAAAAATTATCGCATTTGAGACTACAAGATTCAAAAAAAAGTAGTGACCTTGATTTTTTCTAACGAATTTAAAGATAAAGACAGCAAAAACGCTAGTTTCAATTTGTTTTACACAGTAGGATAATAATAAATAAATAGATATGAGATTTACCATGAGTATTTGAGATAACATTAAAATCAAACAATTTAGTTATACTGTTTAGTTTTAAAAAGTAAATTAATTAATTTTTTCTCATTTCTGCTCATCATAATACATTATTTAAAAATCTAAAATACATTATCTTCATGTTTAGGCAAACATTTTAAAATAAAAACATTCATTTTGTAATTTAAATGATAAGCATACTAATTCACTTTTTTTAAATTAAAATATTGCTAAAATCAAAAAATTCATAAGTTGAATCGTTTTAACTGATGAGCAGCATTTGTTATTAAATGTATTTTATCGAGACACCCCTGTTAATAGTTTAAATTACAATTTACTCTTTTATTATTCAACTAGTGAATTTGATTGAATTAAATGAAAATATTATTTTAGGATACTTATTAAACATACCTGCTAACTAAAAATGTATGTTGTTTGATTCTGTGTGGTAGAAAAATTAGAAAAATTGCATTACTTTTAAACACTAGCATTTATTTGACAGATTTTTTTTTAATGTCAAAACATTACACGGAAATTCATTTATCAATTGTGATACATGTAAAGTGGAAAAAAAGAAAGAAAGAAAGAACAAAAAAAAAGAGAAACTGTCCAAAAGAAAGAACTTTTTGAAACAGTTTGACTTTAGTCTTCTGAATAATTGTTGGTTTTGAAACTAGAAAAGAAGAATTGTGAGAAATTTGTTGTTTCACACTTGTAAAACATGACATTAAAGTGACATTGGAAATTTACTTTTATTTTATTTGCGTCGTTATTGACACATTTTAAAAGAAATTATGAAATAAGTTGAGTCAAAGTAGACAAAATGTGTTTTACAAAGACCTTATTGTCAGATTTTAACGGGACAACAAAGAACTTATTTCAATTGATCTTGTGTTTCAGTTCATGCATACACTATAAAAATTACGCTAAAAAATAGTGGCATCCTGAGTGCCGCTTCCATAAAATCCATTTTTCTATGTTTATTACAGTAAATATTACTTCTATAAAGCATTAAAGTAAATATTACTTCTATAAAAATTATGGTACATCAGATTTTTTGTACCATAAAATTTTAACTGCAAATTTGAATTTTATGCTAAAAGGAACCGGCACTCAGTGTAACTATACTTTTCACCGTAATTAGATCTAAAACATTCTACAGTGCACAGTTATCTAACTAACAAGTCAGTCATAAATACGAAACCAATCTTATAAAAGTAATTTGTTCTATATTTTTAGAGAAAAAAAATCTGCATATTTTGCTTAGCAACTATATCATCCTAAGACTCAACACTTGTCTGCTTTTCTACACTAAAAAAAAGAATTCCGAGTCAAATTACTGTAACTTGAATATGTAGATTGTATGAATTTCGGCACTTTGGGTTCACCATCCGTAACATCCATTTTTGTTGTAAAAATGCAGTTTATGGACAGTAAAAAATGCGGTTTGTGAGACTTTTTGCTTCAAAACATGTTCCGTTAAAAAAATGTATTGGCAAAATGGTACTTTTTACTAAAATTTGATCCGAAGTTTTTACTGTATACATGATGACTATTCCGATTGATGCATTTTTGTAAATAACGTGACTTCTTATCTATCATACCAGTTTCCCGCTATGTTCTTCAAAAAGCACAAAATCCCATATTTCACCTCACATCAGAGTATGAACGTGGGCAAATCAAATACGAAGAAGAATGTTGAGCAAGAGTGTATTTATGATAATCCTCATTTAAATATTGCTCTCTTACAATAGTTACAATAGAATGCCATCACTCCCTCAACATATAGTCCATTCTTGGCACTCAGTGATTTGGCATGTTCCCCATATTTTTTAGAATGGTGATTCAAATTTTGACGAAGTGAGGTATAAGGTTCAAGGAAATAGAGGAGAATTTTTGTGAGATTAATATGGTAAAACTGCCTCAGCGTGTCCAAATTACTAGCTTGAGTTCTGAATTGCGTTTCACAGAACATCACAGCTTTTATTGCGGTTCGAGAAGGCTTCAAGTCAACTTTCAATGTTTCTGCTCTGACTGAATTGGCGAAAGATGTAATTTAATGCTTTATCGAGCCTATCTCGAGGGAAAATAGAGTATCAAGAAAATGAGAACTGCTTCAGCGTTTACAAAATGCATTCTTTGTTATTATTTCTTAAAATCAAACAAATATTTAACTTCTGAAATTATGAATATATCATCAAAAAAAACAAAAGATTTTTGTGCTTTTTTCCAAAATAATAACAGACTTTCCATAGTTCTGAGATTAACGTCCTTAGATTTTTATGAGTTTGAAATATTTAAATATTTAAAATCAAATAAAAAAGATTCTTGTTCGTTTTCAAAACCTACTTTAAAAATGTACTAAAGTTCTGAAATTGAAAAATTTGATATAAATAAATTATGCTTTATAATAATTCAGAAGCTTAAAAGAAAATAATTTAAGAATACGTGTTTAAACTGTTTTTAATGAAAAAGAATTATGCATTTTATCGAGGCACATTTCCAACGAGAATTTTAGGCGTCTAAAAACTTACATTTGAACTATATTTGATCTCATTAACAGAGCAAAACACAGTGATTAAAACTCAACTACAATAAGCATGTTTTAATTCCATAAAATCCTGTTATTTGGATTATTGAAATAATTTTAATAAAGTTCATTTTTTGCCATCATTTTCTGAATAATTATTTTCTTGATGTTAGAAAATATAACGGATATGAATTAATGTTTATTATTCTGGCTGGGTGGCGCAGTTGGTTTGTCGTCGGCCTTCTGAGCCCAAGTCTACGGGTTCGATCCCCGTTCCATACACCGGATTTTCGGGATGCAGAAAATCTTCAGCGGCCATGTCGTGTGATTATGCGGCATGTAAAAGATCCCTGGAGTGCCTTATTTTCTCTTGGCAATTCCGGCAAAATTAAATTCCTAGGGCACTTTAGCATCCAAATAGAGTCTAGGTGCTGCCATCTAGTGTGACAGAAACTAGACGTCCAAATTAGCATGGCCAACGGTATCTCACCCATTGTGGTGGTCCTAAAAAAGAGTGGATACCACTTCTGGAGAACGCACTAGGTCTGCTCATCGTCAAGACTAATTGTGCAGCTCATTGGAAATAAAAAATATATATATATTCTGGTTTATGTTGGACAGATTTGCAAATACTATATATACACTGATTGGCAATTTCTAAGGAACAGTTACATGGTTCGGAATAATTAATAATAGACATTGATAGAAGGAATGAAAATAAAAACACACTTAGTGGAGACGACGTGCATTTATTGTAATGCAAAATGGTACAAATATTGTCACATCGAAAAATAAGAAAATTAAATATAAAAAGCATGCTATTTAGACGATTTACAGACTGCCACGAAAACTGAGTTTTCTGGGCAGAATGAAACAGGTATGAGTATCTCAAAAAGATGTAGGATTACCTAGGACACAAATGCATGTTTTGCATCTGTTATTTATGCTGTCCACTAAGCTATCGGGGTGTTCTTGGTGGGTATTGTCCCATTCCTACGCTGTTATCAGCTCTTAAACAGTTCGGAGAGGGTATGTTCTTAGTGAAAGACGCCTGTGAAGGGCATCCCAGATAGGCTCTAGAAGACTCAGTTGTGGGGTGTAGGCGGGCTCTTACATAAGGACCACACTTTTACTTTCTAGAGTATCCGAAACCTCAGCGCTCTTGTGTGGCCGTTTATAAACAGAAATACTGAATCTACCACACCCCTAAAAACACGAAAATGATCCAAGAATGGTCGTAATCTTTCTCGGCGATGGCATGGTTGAAGAGAGAGGCATCAAACAGACTTCCGTGCATAAAAACCAACTTGATTTAATCTCCGTGAGTTTGTTCTTGCAGAAACCTGTGTACCTGGCTTCAAGATCTGCAGCTAACCTACTAGAAGTGATATTTTTATTTATTTTTGACACTAAGAATACACATGGATCTGCTTGAGGTATGGTGGGCACGACAGCCAGCGTGCTTTTGCAAAGTATTTTCTGCTTCAGCTGCCTTTTTTAATTTACCCTCTTATTACTGCTGCCACAGTGGTGACACTTTAATCGGCTTCCAGTCGTCCAACTGCTCCTCCACGATCCGTAGCACTCAAATGACCTCTTGCTGATATATTGCACTTAATTCTTTCACTATCATCTTGAATTTCCCAGAAATAAGTTCAACAACCTACGGCGCTATATTGGTTAAACACCTAAGAACATAAGTCTTTGACTGAATGAAAAGCTTGTACAAACTGCTCCTTATACATATAACGGGTACTGATCTACCACGCCGTCTGCGCTTGATATTACGGTTTTTAGTGGACTATCGAGAACGCTACTTTGCAAAAATCAGTTATTCCTTAGAAATTGACAAAAGGTACAGTAATCATTGGTCAATGAGTAATTATATGACCCTGCTTTATTCTCTGGTGATTCGTAAAACTTCAATGTAAATAATAATATATTGCAAAAATTAAAGGAATTTTAAATTAAATACAAGGAAAAAATAAAATTGAATTCTAATATTTTTTTTTGTGAACACTTTTATTTCGTTACATTGTATAACGCCCTAAAATTTCTAAACTATTTTTAGTTTTGAAAAACTGTAAACATTGCTCAACTTCGAAATATCTGCTGGGTTTACACTAATTAATATAACTTATCTAACTCCATAAATCAAGTTAGTGAGAAAAACACAATTGAGCCAAATTGAGTACAAAATTGAGCCAGCATAATTAAATCATTTCTTACTTTATCAGAATACAGACTATTAGAACATTTAAATTAACCATCTATGCTTTAAAAACATTTGCGAAAATTGATTCCATCGAAATTCAGTTTAATAAACGGCCGAAAATGTAACACACTGTTAACATTTTCATTCTGAAATTACGGTAAAATAACCGCCAGCAGTTTGTCCTTCCGATTCATCATAAAATTCATAGCTAGGAATATTTTTTACCTTTACGGCTTTGAAACCGTTTACAACTGGTACGTTTAAGAAACCATGTGTATATAACTATGTAGTTTTGTAACCATTTACGACAAGTATATTTTCTGAACCATAAAACTGATAATCAAACAGTCATTGCAGCTCTGTGGGTCTTGCACCATTTATGAGTGCGTGAATGATAGTTTCGTTTTCTTATAGTTCAGGGACACCGATTGAAGAGTGCAGGGCACTGGAAACTCTTCATGTATTGGAGGAATAAAAGAAATTTCGTAGGGTCATGAGATTGATCGATTTAGCCCTCTAAATTACAGTATGTCCCCAGTTGCATGAATCAAAATAGCCTTATATGGTTGGCCTATTAACTGTATCAGAGCAAAACAGTGAATAAACGTTTTTCCTCACTCTTTAACAGTTTCAATATCTTCTTTTTTATAGTTATTTGACAGTTTTGGTTGAATATGATGAAATAAAAATTAGAACAATTGCTATGTACCCATTTTTGCCGAGAAATATCTGACACTGCTGAGTTGCATTGAAAATCAGTTAGTAGAATTTGCACCTTACACCTGATTTTGTGATCGTCAATAGTTCTATAAATACAACATACGGTTCCATATGATTCATACTAACATTAAATAAACCATGTAAGTTTCTCCCGTTCCATCTCAGCTTATAAAATATTAGTTTCAGCAATTAATTTATAATTACACTATTTTGCACTTTATAAATAGTGTATTTTCCGTTATTATTTCATTATATTTCTCATTTGCATATTAATCGTAAAATAATAGCTTTTCAGATCCAGAATAAATATTATGATTCTTGTTTCCAAGTAAATGCACGTTTTATGACTAAATATAGTGCTCTTCTTTTTTTCTTTTTTTTTGTTATTTCCTTTTCTTTATTTTTTACTTCAACTTTAGTATACACTAGTTTCTTTTAAATTAAAAATAACGTTCATTTCTTAGAATAATCAGCTCGTAGAAGTATTCTATAATAAAGATTTTACTATGAAATCTTTTTATGATGATACAAATCTTACTATGAAATATTTTTTTGCTACTTTTTTTTCTTCATTTTTTACTTCAAACTTAGTTTATATTACTTTCTTTTAAATTTAAAAAAACGTTCATTTCTTTGAACAATCAGCTCGTAGAAATATTCTATAATAAAGATTTTATTACGAAATCCTTTATAAAAACTCCTCCCAGACTTTTTTGTTTGTCTGAGTTCTTTATATGAGACTGAGCGTTTTTTATAGGAAAAAGAAGTCAAAAGAGGTCGCAAAAATGCCACCTGTGGAAATAAAAGAATTGCTTTTTATGCTATTTCAGCGAGCGTGTTTCATGGAGATTACGTTTCTTTCACAAAAACGTCTCTTTCAACTTATGAACGTTTTGTTTTGATGACAAGGAAATTGAATAATACAACCTTTTATTTTGGTGATAAAAGGCATTAAATAAACATCCCAGATAAACTGCAGCTGTTTAAGAATTTATGCATGGAAAATTGACAACTTACTCTATCTAGATTCAAAATTTAAAAAATTCGCCTGTATGATATACATTTATCATTTGCAAGGGATTCATCATTTGAGAACACCAAAAAGTTGGGTAATTTTTATCGAAGCGCTTTGATTATGAATTTGGTAAAATTAACAACAGCATATGGTCTTATAATATGTGATATTTTATATTATTCTATAATTAATATAATATTTAATGTTTATGTAAAATGTGATAAAATTTGGTAAATAAGGTAAATTTTGATCATTTTATTATGATACCTTAGAGCAGGGATGGGCAAACTTTTTTTGGTTGAGTGCAAAAAATAAAGAAAACAAAAAGTTTGGTGGGCCGAGAAAAAACTTCTAAAATGAAAAAAAAAAGATTTACAAGTTTTAATATAAATGTTTAATAAGATGAATGAAATTGTGATTTCATTTTTAAAAGTTCTTTATATTGAGGTTCGAAGTGAGATGTGCTCATTTTAAGGGACGAGGTTAAATGCTTGTCTGCAGTCTACTTCTGATGTGATTTTTTCTAAGGTTCATAGTTGAAAACACTTGTTCACAAAAATAAGAGGAAGCAAACATACCGTTGATTTTCTGGGGTTTAGATATTAAATTTTGAAAACAACTTTTGGTAATGATTTGTAAAACTTCTAAAAAAATGACAAAAAATATTTGTGTTTTGTAGAAAATAGTAATAAATTTTATGAAAATCAAAGAATTCAATTAATTTTTAAAAAAATATGAAAATAAGCTAGATTAATTATTATTATAAATCACTCATTTAGTAATTTGGTTTTTGAGTCATTCGTTTGCTAATTTTTTTTCGTTCATACAGTGACGGATTACCGGAAATTCTGGTTTTCAAAATTATAGTTCATAATACCACACATTTACTAAAAATACAAAACAGAAATGCAAATTTAATCGAATAAATGATTTTTACGCTAGGCTCTAAGGTATCATGATAAAGTTACGGAAGTTCATCACATTTACAAAATCTTATCACAAATTATAAAAACCTATTTTGTTGTTAAGTTTACAAAAATCATTACCAATGTACTTCGATCAAAAATTGTGTGTCAAAAATTGTGTTTAATTTCTATTAGAGTCAGAAACACGGTAAATTTTACCATTTTTGGGAACTTTTGACCATATTTCTTTCTCAATGCGTGGAATATTTAATGCAACGGATGACGTGAGAAGTATACATTAAATACACGAACAAATTAGTATCTTTTTATGACAGTCTAATTTTAACTCATTCCAGAATGTATTTGTTGTTCACTCAAAAAAACTAGACTTAATTCATAATTGAATGTTTTTTATTTTTCTCGAAACATCAATGTATTTTATTGCAATAGTAACATTAAATGGTCAGTTTAATCTTATAAGTTTGCGGAGTAACGTTTTTGTGATCCTTCGTCTTGTTTCTGCTATGGATAATCTAAATTGTATTTGTCTGCTACTTCATAATAGCATTTCTAAAAAATGAAATAAAAATTAGTTGCGTTTCGTAGAAAACATTAATATATTTTATGAAATGAAAAGAAATTTTGACTATATTTATTATTTTAACAAAATATGAAAGACTACATTAATAATTAAATAAATAATTCCAAGAAACTAAAGCGGTAAGATATTGCTTGATTACAATCATATAACTTCAGTAATTGGAACTAACAGTTGACATGATTTAAACCCTCAAAAACAAGCGCCTATATTTAAGATATACCAGAGGTGAATGAAAAGAAACGTAGAAAAACACCGGCCGAAGGAGAAAAAAGATGTTTTTTTCTTATTCACGTCCGGCAATTCTTAAAAATGGTGTCTTTTTTCTGAGCACTTGAAACATGTCAACTGTTATTTCCAATTTGTATACAGGGTTATTCATAATTCCCTAAGGGGTTTCGAAGCGTTATAGTAAAAAAAAGGAAGACGAGTATGGCGAAAAAGAACATATGAAATTATTCCTAAAGTATTCAAGTTTTAATTTAAGCAGTTGCTGGTAGATGGCAGTAACATGTACCACTGAAGTCAGTTATAGTAAAGAAAAATGGCGTTGACAGGCCGAGAGAATTATGAATAACCCTGTATTTTTGAAGCGAATAAAGCTTTTAATTAAGTATTAGATTACTAATTATTTAAGTCCGCTACAATCATGTGTGAAAGTTAAAAAATATAAATACATTTCCTTTTTAGAGAAATATCTTAATTAGCTTTTAAAACGCTGCACAGCATTCAGGTTTAAAATAATTTGTTGCTAAAATGTGCAGTTTAGTTCGTATTTATAATTTATAATTTAAGTTTATTCGTATATAAGTTTTATTCGTATTTATTTGTATATTTATTTTACTGTTATGACTTAAAAGAGAACAAAAGTCTTCAAAATACTTTTAGAGTATTTTAGCTCGTTTGTAAAGTAAGTAAGATTAAAAAAAATCAACCGGAAATGATGTATATACTCTAAATATATAACTCAAAATTTAGATGATACTGATTAAAATTTAGATGAAAGATGCTCGTGTTGTCATTGGGCTTTTAATGCATTCTCTTCCGAACAAACTTCAGCAGTTAATCAACTTAAAATGTTTTTATTTAAAAATTCACAATTTATATAAAACTTATACTTTGCTCAACTCACTGACCTTAGTTATGCACCACTCTTTGAATACATAAAAAAAAATTAAGATAGAATAGTTAATTAATTACATTCTATTTCTACTGCTACTTTTCCTTCTTTAATATTGATTTTTAGTGTTGTCCTTCTCGAATTGTAAATAAAAAAGAGTTGTGTTCAAATTTAAGAAGCAAACATTTTTTCTTGTCCACAAAAGTGTATTTTATAAGATTTATCAAAAAATACTCACTGTTCCAGCTTCGAAGTCAGCCTAAAAAAGATATTAGAACTTGTAAAGTTTTATAAGTTCATTTTCTTTAAAAAAAAATAGTTATAAAAAATATACAAAAATTTATCTTAAAAATATAATATGCAACAATTACCAGAATGCGCTGTAGAATGTCAAATTGTTTAAAATTAGAATACAAATTTTTTTTATTTGTTTTATTTTTCAAACCAAGAAGTTATTTCAGCATATACTTTAATAGATTAAGATATCACACTTTTTGAGGAAATTTGAATGAGTGGATTTTTTAAGTGGAAAAAAAAATTTCTCCTAACATTTTATGTTTCTATTAACAATGTTTATATTAACGTTCTTTTCGTTCCAGAAAATTATTATATTTATAAACAATCTAAACATAAATATATCAGATTTATTTGATGTTGATCAATAGAAGTATCAATTTCATTGTTTGGAGAATTCCTCATATGTTTATTAAAATATTTAAGTTTTAGAAACAAAATGTTTCGCAAATTGCCAGTTTCATGAATACCTTTTTTCCCTGAAGTTCCTAAAACAATTCCTCTCTATGAAAGTTATTTTGAATTTAAAACCTTAGCAAAATCTCCTAACAACCAACATTCAACATATTTGCTAAATAATATAGTTTTTTTAAGTACACATATTTAAACTCATACTTATCCAATCTATTTATGCTATCACTAATTTGCTTTATGGATAGCATTTTGTAACGGAAATTTATTCTACAAGATACATTGAAATCACTTGAAAATTTTAGTCATTAAAATTTTCTGAGACAATTCATGATTTTTAGTTGCACTTGAAGTTCATTTAAGTCGCACTAGAGCTGCACAATGGGCTATCTGCGACGGTCTGGGGAACATCCCTCAGGATGCCCCTCTCCTCTTCGGTAGCCCGACGACCTGCACGCGAAGTCGAGCACTTTACGGTAGAACAGTTTAACGAGGGCCAATACCGCACATACTCAGTCCCTACGCAGACTGATTCAAGTGGTCACCCACCCGCACACTGACCGCAGCCAGTGATGCTTGATTTCGGTGATCTCTGGGAACCATGTCTTAACGATCAATCCACTGCGGGACTTCATGATTTTTATCGTTTCCTATTTCTAAGGGTTTATTTTAAGTTGTTTCGAAAAGACCGATACGCATAGATAAGATGTTAAATCGCATGTAAAGACAAATAAATTAATATTTCAAGATATAACTTCACTGTAAAAGATGGTTTTTCAAAATTGAGCGAAAACGTGTCAAAATATATCTAAAACAAATAATAGCCAAATTGATTTTTGAGCAATCATAGTCTCAAAAATGATGTAGAGGGAAAAATGTGTGTTGCATGTCGGTAGGATTGTTGTACATGTACAGTGCCAAAATGAAAAACGGACCAACCTGAATAACTTTTGATCTAAGGATCGGATCTTCACGTTCTAGGACACAATCCTAAATGGTTCGAAGCTCAAATATGCTAGTTAATAAGTGCTAACGATATTTTAAGTTACGAAATCAGACACACAAACGTATTTTCTCTAAATAAACGTATCTTTGATGTATTTGAGTTTCTGACCCCCCCCCCAAAAAAAAAGGTAGCCGCAATTCTGGGAACTTCTGGACCGCAATCTGTTATTTTATGATGAATGGGTAAAGGGCCATGAGGGCTTAAGCCACCAAGTGACTGACCATAACTGACTGTCGGGGGATTTGCGTTCTTTGGTTTTCTTTTCAAGTTCCTGTTTCTGAACCTAAAAACAGAATCGAAAAAGGCTTTCAAGAATGAAAATTCGGCGTTTGATCTAGAAGTGTCTGCATTGGATTTATTTGAGTTGGTGTTGGTCTCGGGAATTTAGACAATGAAGTGAAATTGATTACCACCGTGGATTAAACTTATTGGTGGTACCTTTGAATGAATTTATGTTCTGGCCAAATGCGCATCTTAAAATAACTAGTACCGGTAATTTTTGAATTGTTAACATATTTTTGTTCTTCAATGGATCAGTATTGTAGACGGCAATAAATTTTTCATTCCGTTGTTTTGCAAAGTTTGTCTTATTTCAGCCATGCAACCAGATTTACATTGTGTTATTGCGGGTATTTGCTTGAAATGGTGTATCTTCTTTGAAATTTGCCAGTTACTTTGATAATGCGTAATTTAAGTCATAAACCACATTATAATACAAGAGATGTTGAAGTTAAAAATACTCAAGAAAAGGACTTACATCTTTCATATCCTTGCTGTTGTCCTTAACGCACTTTTCAAACTGAAATAAAATAATTAAAATTGTAATACTTAATGAATCAGGAAAGTCATTTACAACTCTGTTTAATTCGCTCTTAAGCTATTCACAAAATTAAAAAGAATAAATAAATATTGAGTGAAAGTATTTAGCAAAAACCGAAAAAACAAGAAAAATCAATCAAAATACAAGCACTGGATCTTCTAAAGTAAATTTCGTAAAGTAAAGTATGAAGCTACTAATAAATAATATATTATAATTCTCTACATCCAATACAGTACTTGCAACTAGCTATATGGTTCCGTAAAATCATGTGATTGTGCATGGTGCACTAACGTTACAGCTTTAAGACTTGGGTTTATTATCACATTGAATCAATTTTAGAATCAGATTTAACGGGATATCTTCAAACAACCTCCCGTGTGTGGACTGAACCTTATCGGCTGTCCTACGATTGACGTCGCTTGCAAGTATGCAATTGTAAGTTTAGTTTAGTTGTATATTTAGAGAAAATAAATGTAAATGTTATTAGAATATTTTAAAAGTAAACCATTGATTGCATGATTAAACAAAATTGGTAAGCCACGTTTTAGAAACTCCAAACAGCAAAAACGTTCTTTTTGGTAAATCAGAGAAAGCCATTTAGCTTAACAATCTTAGCTTAACAAACAAGTTAAGGGGTTTAATAAATACGAAGTATAACAGAGTAAGAACAAAACCGATCAGACGGAGAGCTTTAATGTTAAAATTTTCATGTATACAAAGTAAATGTTTTCCTTTATAGCTATCTATATCTCTGTTATTACTATACTGACAAACAGAACATCGTAGCTTATGTATTTTCTTACGTTAAATAGAATGGAAAACAAAACCATGTCTGTAGGGCTAATAGTTCAGAAGTACTAAGAGTTATAAAGCGTAATTTGTACTTATACCTGCTTATGTACCTGAGATTAGAGATCTAGAGAATTTGGCCATAGTTCCCTATATTTTTTTTAAATACTTTAAATTCAATAAAACTTAAACCAAAGTTGATATACTTAATAATTTTTAAATTAAAAGTGTTTCATGAAAAATTATGCTTTTACTGCTTGAAGCTCACATAACTTCCAAACTATCAAACCAATCAACTTGGTTTTGATCTTAGTCTGAATCAACAAAAATAACTAAATAACATATGGAGAAAATTCCCCGAAATATGAGGTAACTTTTACCATCAGTGAGATTTCAATATTTGGCATATATTAGTTAGATATTAGTTAAATTAGTTTTGCTATAAACATTTATTATCGAAACAAATTTGTAAAACGCATTTTTTTTTTGCATTTTTATTTTAGAAAGTTTATATGCTAAAAGTAAAAACCAAACACATCGATGGTTAAAATGTTAAAAGAATGGAAAAATAAAAAATTGTTTTATTTTTTAACTCCTTTTGAAAACAAAATAAACTTATTTTCCGTTACGAATTTTGAAGATTTAGTGTAAGTCAAAATAATCTTATAATTTGTCACAATAAAACAAGAACTTTTAGGTTATTGCCCAAAAGGGACCAGATTTGAAATGTCTAGAATGAACTAGAAGAATTTAAACAAGAAAATGTTTAAATTGTAACACGCAATTAGTTAATAAATACTTAAGGAAATATTTAATATTTTTACTAAATTATATTAAGTTACAAACTGATTAAATCTTTTAATGACTGCTTACGTTTTTTGTAAAAGAGGGGGAAAAATAAGTTTTTGAGTGACCCATATTTAAATGCTCATTCAGACCCCACCCTCTCAAATTAATCTTGTGGATTAGAGAAGCCTGTTAAGAGAAGATTGTGTTTGCTTTCGTTAAACCTCTAATAAGCTTAACAGCAATGGAAAAAAGATGATTGAAATAAACCAATCACAAAACATCTATTTAAAAATCCTTATAATGAATTTGATTTTAGATTACGATTCCTGTCACTAAAATTATAAAACGGATAAATTTCTAATAAGTTTATCCAATTTAAAAGTAAAAGCACATGAAATTAGCTTTCAAACATAGGCATTATTAAAATATGTGATTCAAAGCTAAACATTCAAGCCAGCGGTTTTATGTTTTAGAAAACAATCAAAATCAAGACAGTAATCATAAAATTGCCATTCAGAATTCTTAAGGAACCCTGAATATTTCAAAAATTCGAGAAAAAAAATTTATTGCATTTTTCGAATCTTTATATCCTTCCTAATGTCTGTCTAAAACGATTTATTGGTACCTAACTTCGTTTGGAGGTTATACCGGAAAATAGAGAGTCGTCACTAAGCAGGTAGAAAGACCCGTTCGGTCGGATAAGGAGGGCGACATTCTTTTTGTGTCTCATCCATTCTGCTGACTGTATATAGAAACTTATTGTAGGCATTTCATTTATCGACCATTATATATATGAAATTAAACGTTTTCCCCTACCATAAGGCAAAACTTTAAACTCGTTTTTCTCAAAACGCTGTTTTTTGACCTGGCCCAACGTTTTTCTCATGGTCTTTACAACGAAATAAGCTGTTCTTTACTTTAAATTACGTAAAAATATATTCCTTAGAAAGTAGCATAGGATTTTTTTGATATTTTTACATTTCGATTTCATATTAGTATTTTAATGAATATTTTTTTAATGAAAAACTTAACTTTTTTTTAGGTTGCCGCCATTTTGGTAATTTTGCGAATATCAAAAAAACCGCTATGCTACTTTTTAGATAATGTCTTTATGTTTCAGAAAATCTGAACAAAATTGTTTTCCTATGTTTCAGGACTTCTAAATTCATGAGACCAGTGAGGTGCTACTTTTTGATGACCAGTCACACACGGAGCTGCCACCAACTTATTTTTTATTATTTTGTAAAAGAAATAATTTTAAAATAGACTTAAATTGTAGCTAAATAAGATTTAAAAAAACAAGCAGTCTCTGTATTGTCTCTATTTCTTAAAAAAATTCAAGAAAAACGTTAATATTTTACCATAATACATTTATATAAGGTTATATAAATATAACTATATAAGGTTAGTTAGTTATAACTAAGGACTAAATAGTCCTTAGTTATAACAATCCATAGTTACATCAATGGAATGAAACCAATTTTTGTCATTTATAATTCTGATATCTGCTGTAAAATATAAAAATGCAGAAAAAATAATTTCATACTCGTTGATTCTTTTTTCGAATTTCTAGTACACTGAAATTATGGCATTAGATTTTCTCGTATTCAGAAAGGAACAGAAATTTTACATGAAACTATACCTTTCTAAAAATGGAATTATCTTTGCAACCAGCTTCAAAATATGGCTTTGTTTTCACTTCTTCATTTGGTAGCAGTTCCAATTGACAATCGTTTACTATTTTCTGAACCTAAAGAGAAAAACAAGCAAAATATGAGCCATTTTTATCTAAAATGTGTCGGAGAGTAGATTCTTGCTTGAACTTTAGGGATTACTTTATTTTTTAAATAATTGGATTGATTTTAATGCTTGTAACGGTTTTCAAAAGAAAAAAAATGTAACGTGATTGATATTTGAAATTAATTAACTTTATTACAGCTGTTTCCTTAATATATTTTCATGAAAGGTGTGTAAAGGCCTGGAATTTACGAATAAGATAAATATAAATTAAGCTTTTTGTGACAGCTTATTGAATTTTAGCTTACGCTTATAAAGAGAAATAAAGACTGTGAATCCTTTGTTTCTCATCTAAAAACTTTCAATTGAAAACATTTAAAAATACTTAACATTCTTCAAACTGTTCCCATCATGGTGCTAGCACTGCTAGGTCATTTAATTTTAAATTCCAAACATAAGAATCAAAGGTAGCTCCATGAAATTTTGTGGACAAATGTGTTCGAAATCTTTTTCAGACAAAAGCTATCATTTAATATTTTCAACCATTAAGGTATCCAAATTTTATTCTTTTTTTTGGCAAAGAGAATTTATGAAGCATAAATAAATAAAGTCATTTTTCTCCCAGAAATTTCAATATTTCGAAAACGTTACTTCGAACCATTATCTTCTAACTTCTTACACTATATTGTTAAGTTCAATAAGCATGATCTGCTTCGTATTCTCAGTCATATATAATTGATTGGATATATTTAACAGCACTTAACAATTCATAAAATTGTGATAAAAATATAATGTATACTTACAGGTTTTGGATCTAATTTATTGCATTTGTCGAACTCAGCACTTATTTCATCTGTAATTTTATCTAAATAAAACAATAAATATGTCAAGTTCATATCATTTTTAAATAATTGAATTTTTTATGATCAAATTTTTACCGCATATTAATTCTGGCCCTGGTTTAGGTTGACTTGTTTGAGCAGTAGCAGATAAGACACAAAGAGCGAAAATGATCCAGATGGCATTCATATCTTAAATATATCTATGAACTGAGATACAGAAAATAAATGAAGTGTTAAATTGAATAGAAATGTTACTTTAAAAGAATCTGTCAAAATTAAAGAAAAAAAATCAATTTATAAGGAATTACTTATATTTTACGAAAATAACTTTCAGAGGAACTCGGAAATGCAGTGAAAAAAACATTTTCCTTAGCTTAAAATTTTTAAATCTTATCCCATATTCAAAACTTTTGGCATACGGTGGATAACAGTCTGGGATTAAAGATAAGAACATTGACCAGAAATTCTTATACCACCATATATATATATAGGTAATTTT